>NW_026622763.1:68394934-68708798 GCF_023065955.2 Ursus arctos | reverse complement strand
CATTCACATGACACATCTGCACGTTCACACATTGTTTTGAATATATCTAATTGTTCATCTTTGGTTCATTCTTATGTGAAATTTTCCGTATGGATATAAGCCTACTTAAGAATTAGGATGGGAAATAAAAAATTACAAGGAAAACAAGAGAATAGTTTTTCACCAAAGGGGAATAGATATATGGCTTGGGCACAATATTGTCCCTTTTCAGATGTTAACATCAGATGACAAATAGGAAAGGGGCTATAAAATATGTTCTAGTAGAGGCTTTTGTTCAATTAGATCCAACCAATTCACATCGAGTCCATATCTATGTCTACATGTTGACCTAGGTCATGGATATTCAAAGACAAGCACATTCTAGTTCTACCACCAAGCAGTTTATAAATTGATGTATAAACTTCAAATTCTCATAGGTTGTATGATACTACTTGAGAATAAGTGGATATAATTAGTTTTAATTAGAGACTTCAAGTGAGATTCATATAAAAATTGACAGGGGTGAGGGTCTTAAGGTGTGAAATTATTTCAGTAGTAGAAAATGTCAGACCACGTATTGATCAATTGAATTCTAGAGACTAAGTATAACTAGTTCAATTTCAATCTCTGTTATGAATCTATCAGAACTGGATTCTGCTTCCTGATAGGACTGACATACAGAGGGTGTTACAATGTCATATAGTATAACTAAGAACATGGGAACAAAAGAGCATCGTGTGTCCTGGCAATGAGCCTAAAAGCTAATTCATACTTCAGTGTTCTATAGTGATTAAATGCAGGCACACTGGATTCAGACAGACATGGGTACCAACAGTGGTTCTTCCACTTACTATAAATGTAGCATAAATCCCACACCCTGATTTTTGTATCTGAAAATGAGGACTAGAATACAATCCAACTTGTAGGGCTACAGTGAACATGGAATGGAATAATGCATGTAATGTGGTTAGCACAAGACCCAGTATACATGTAAAACGGCACATTCGACAATGCTTAGATGGCTTGGGTGGGTTTGAGTCATAAAATTGGATAACAAGTTGCAAAGTTAGAGTGGAGTCAGACTGGGAAGACTTAAAAGATCTCAGATGGCTCATCTGCACATGCGCCCAGTTAAATTCAGTGCTGGAATATTATATTGAGTATAATCCCATAAATAGTCAACGATTTTATGCTTGGAGAATTCAATATCTTAATAATCTTCCCTACACATATTAAACTTCAAGAGAGAATATTTTTTATCTCTGTGTCACTGCATAACTGGCTACTGCAATTCTAGAATAAATCAATAAATTTCCAAAAAATGCCTTTTTAAAATTAAGAAAGCATCTTACGTATAGAATAAGTAAAATAACAAACATTCCCTTATGCTTAAAAAGAGTAGCGACTCAACTAATTAGCTTGCAGATCTCGAGAGTTTCAAAAAATATTTGTAGCCACTTTTCCTGGAATTTCAAAATAAATTGCTTGCAGTAAAAGGAATTTAAGGGGTGAGGTATAGGAGAGGAGACTTTTCGTTTGCTAATAGGACACATGAGATATGCAAGCCACATGATGTAGTAGGAAGGACTCTGGAAGTTGGAAGACAAAGAGCACCTTCCTTTATGAGTTATGTGAACTTGAGCTCATCACTTGATCTTTCTAGGTTTCAGCTTCCCCTTGGGCAAAATGATCCAGTTGCCTTGAAAAGCTGACATTTGATGATTTTCTGTTCCTCCTCCCTCCACAGATTCTCTTCTGCTGACAAGATTTTAGAAAATTCTGAACCTCCATAGTGGCATGTATTCTTTACACAGCCTTGCTGTTGATGTTTGCCCAGCTACCAACAGAAACGATTGGGATGATTTGAATATTTTATCCTTCTCCACCCTCTCCAGTGAGCACACCCCTATTCTAAGGGAGCACGACTGGCTGACTTTGTTGTAACAACTGAGCATTTTTGGCTATGTTTTCCTGGCTCCTGTGAGGACAAAGATTTCAGCCTCTTCTAAAGCATTAGGTGGGACTCATAAGGTCTGTGGTTCCATGCCAAATGGTTGGTTCTTCATCAGCATTTAAAATAAAGTATTAAAAAATTTCAAGGCTTAAAAATAATTTCAAATCTTAACCATTCAAAAACCACTACACTGATAAATTTTTTGCTATTCAAGTGAAATCTTTGGTAGAACATTACACTATGAACAATTTATCTCTTTTTAAATAAGTGTCCTTACTTTTACTGGGATAGTTTTATGTTGTCGTTTAGTTTGTTTTTATAAAAAGAAGTTAACAAAGGCTTAACACGAGTGCAGTAAAGTCTACCACAACTCCCCCTTCTTTCTGATTGAAATACCACTAACTTAAGTAACTTATGTTAGAAGGACTTCACAGATTATTTGGGTATAATTGAAAATGAGCTGAAGAAAGCACATGTAGAATAAAAAATACTTTATGCAAAGAAATAAAATCTTATCAAAATAAAAATTCTCCACTCTAAATGTTATTCTTGTTCTCCTAGTAAATTTCATATTTTAATTTTCCAAGTCTAATATGACATCTGTACTTATGAATGTGTTGGAAAATATGGCTTGGAGTTTAATTATATATAATGTAAATATTTTTATATTAACTTGATCACTCAATTAATTATTAATTCTTTGTTCTGGGGAATGCATGCTCCCTGACCTCACAGGGGAATGTGCCTCGTTTTTCACATTCTGTGACCCAGCTAAGTTAAACCTAATTCCTGTATACATAAGCTTTGTACAGGAAATGAGTAATTTTGATTTCATCTCTGTATAGGGAATTAGTCAGATATTGGCAATGAAACACAGCATGTCATCAGCATTTAAACTGTACAAGATCTCTGAGTACAAAAAGCAAACTTCTGTATTAGAAGATCAGATCAAAGCAAGCAAATTCCAAGTTAATACAATTTAATTACTATATACTTTTTATTGTAAAATATTAATCCATCAAAAATATTTATTAGGGGTACCTGGCTGGCTCAGTCAGTAGAGCATAGGACTCCTGATCTCAGGGTCATGGGTTCAAACCCCATGTTGGCAGAGAGTTTACTTAAAAATAATATTTACTAGACTCTAACTCTATGTACAGCTCAAATTAGTCACTAGGCAATATGGGATACAGGAGCGAAGTAGAGACTAAAATTACTGGTGTACTTCTAAATTTTGAAATAATTTATTTGAGTCAAAAATTTCCTTAAGTGTAGAAATGGCATATTATATGATGGTTAAGAGTATGTCAAGCTCTTATTACCTAGGGTTCTGGACAGATTACTAAACTCTATTTCTAGATTTCTTCATCTGTAAAGTGAAGGGAATAATAACACCTACACCTTAGGTTTTTGGAAGAATTAAATGAGACAATCAGTGTAAAGTGCTTAGAAAGTTGCAGATACATAGTAACCACTCAACAAATATTTGTTCTTACCTATTATATGTGTTTGTTCCAGCATCTAGGCTATGAAAAGGCATACAGCTTTATAAATGTATTTATTGTTCCATCAATAGTAAAGGAGCAATCATAAGAAAAGAGACTAGGAGGAAGAGAAAAATAAAGATCAAGAGGACAAGGAGAGATACTAAAATGTCTAAATATCCTGGCCCCGCTCTCAAGTAATTCATGTCCTCCCTAAGGTAATGATGATACCTTACTAGATAGTAAGATAGTACATAATGGTACTCATTCCAAGTATAAATAATTTCAGAGAAAGGAAAGAACAAAGCGAGCTGGAATTGTCAGAGAAGTCTTCTTGAAGAAGTTGACCCAGGTCCTATAATTTCCAGGTGTTGGCGGCATAATAGTATTTGCTTCTCTAAATCTTCCATTTCTCCTGAAACACAGAACCAAAATAAACTGAACTATATCACACAACAATTGTAACTTGGTTAAGCTATCTAGAGATTTTTTTTTCTTATTTGTAAATTGAAGTATTCTATTTGTGAAGTAATTTCCTAGAGAAGGAAGTAGGTTCTTATTTTCCCAGAATTATGACAAATGACAGTGTTGGATCCTTTGTGCATCTGTATAACAATAATTCTGCAACAGAATTTTCAGTTAAAAAAAAATAATGACTTCAAGTTGAAGGCAAGAAACACCCGGACAGGTTCTTGGTGACCTCCAGACATGAACCTGAAGTTTCATTTAAATATTTTAGTTTTCAACAAACATGTGTGTGTAATTTTCTGCCATCGTTAAGTAAGTTTTTTTTTTCCTTTTAAAATTTTATTACTGTAAACTAAGTATTTTCTGCCCAGCCTTTCCTTGTTCTGGGAACTGCCCCAGCCTAAGCATACTCATGTGGTTATAGGAGTGATTCTTGGCAGTCTTGTTCCTACAGCATGATACTACATCCTGGTTTCAGAGTGATGACTGAGCCAATGATCTAAGGACAGGCATCCAGCTCCTTCCTAGGAATCTGAAACTGGGACCCAGTTTCTCTTTTAAGGTCTGTCACCTGACCTGTAATACATTAACACCTTAGCTGTAGTTATTGTGTTTTTCACTATGTGAACTTGAGGCTTACAAGTTTGAGAAGAGGAAGGTCTAAGGAAATACAGGAGCAAATGAGAAACAAAAAGAAAGTCTCCTTGTCTTTGGTTCGATTCATCTTAAGGCTCAACTTCACCCTCCATTGCATTTGCTCCAGTGAGATGTCCCATGCCATTATACTAAAGGACTAAAGGATTGTTTTTCTTGTTTGTGCTACCTTGAATTAGTTTTTCTTGCTTGCAACCAAAAAACAACAAAAAAGCAAAAAACAAATATGAATGATATGTAATATAACACTTGAGATTTTTTACTTTTGTATTCCAGTTTAGTTCTGGTTTGAACAATATATGAGGGGGTCAGAATTTTAGTGAAAATTCTCTTTGACAAAGTACAGTGAACATAAAACAATAGAGCAGAGTGTCTCAGATCAACTAGAAAGGATTAGGGAATTAAGGGATACCTGGTGTAATAGAAACTAAGCTTGGACCTATTTAATAAAAAAAAAGATCGAATCTAACCTTCTAAGTATAGTGACCAACTGATCCTGATTTGCCTGGAATTTTCCCACTTTCAGTATTTAATGTACCATTCAGGAACTCTCTGAATCCTGGGCAAATTGTGATGGTGGTCACCCTACTTCCAAGATTTGATTAAAACCACATTATTTCCTTAAAAACAAGGACCATTGTTTTTTGGGAGGTTGTTGATCACTGCTTCAATTCTGTTACTGGTTATTGGTCTATTCAGATCGTCAATTTCTTCCTGTTTCAGTCTTGGTAGTTTATAGGTTTCCAGGAATGCATCTATTTCTTCCAGGTTGCTTAATTTATTGGCATAAAGTTGCTGATAATAATTTCTAGTAATTGTTTCTATTTCCTTGGTGTTAGTCGTGACCTCTTCCCTTTCATTCATAATTTCATTAATCTGGGTCCTTTCTCTTTTCTTTTGGATAAGTCTGGCCAATGGTTTATCGATCTTATTAATTCTTTCAAAGAACAAGCTTCTAGTTTTGTTGACCTGCTCTACTGCATTTCTGGTTTCTAATTCATTGATCTCTGCTCTAATCTTTATTATTTCTCTTCTCCTGCTTGGTTTAGGTTTTATTTGCTGTTCTTTCTCCAGTTCCTTTAGGTGTAAGGTTAGCTTGTGAATTCGGGATTTTTCTACTTTTTTGAGTGAGGCTTGGATGGCTATGTATTTCCCCCTTAGGACTGCCTTTGCTGTATCCTATAGGTTTTGCACTGATGTGTTTTCATTCTCATTGGTTTCCATGAATTCTTTAAGTTCTTCTTTAATTTTCTGGTTGACCCAAACATTCTTTAGAAAGATGCTCTTTAGCTTCCAAGTACTTGAATTCCTTCCAAATTTTTCCTGTGATTGTGTTCCATTTCAAAGCATTGTGGTCTGAAAATATGCAGGGAATAATCTAATTTTTGTTATCAGTTGAAACCTGATTTGTGACACAGTATGTGGTCTATTCTGGAGAATGTTCCATGTGAGCTTGAAAAGAATGAGTATTCTGTTGTTTTAAGGAGGAATGTTCTGTATATGTCTGTGAAGTCCTTCTGGTCTAGTGTGTCATTCAAAACTCTTGTTTCTTTGTTGATCTTCTGCTTAGGTGATCTGTCTATTGCTGAGAGTAGAGTGTTGAGGTGTCCAACTATTAAAGTGTTATTATCAATATGTTTCTTTATTTTGGTTAACAGTTGGCTTATGTAGCTGGCTGCTTCGATGTTGGGGCAAAGATATTTACAATTGTTAGATCTTCTTGTTGGATAGACCCTTTAAGAGTGATATAGTATCCTTCTGTATCTCTTACTACAGTCTTTATTTTTTTTTAAGATTTTATTTATTTATTTGACAGGGAGAGAGACAGCCAGTGAGAGAGGGAACACAAGCAGGGGCAGAGGGAGAGGAAGAAGCAGGCTCCCAGCAGAGCAGGGAGCCTGATGCAGGGCTTGATCCCAGGACTCTGGGATCATGCCCTGGGCCAAAGGCAGATGCTTAACGACTGAGCCATCCAGGCACCCCAATTACTACAGTCTTTAGCTTAAAATCTAATTCATCTGGTATGAGAAATGCTACCTAGCTTTCTTTTGAGGTCCATTGGCATGAAATGGTTCTCCATCCCCTCACTTTCAGTCTGGATGTATCTTTAGGTTCAAAATGAGTGTCTTGAAGATGGCATACAGATGGGTCATGTCTTTTTATCCAATCTGCAACCCTGTGCCATTTTATGGGAGCATTTAGGCTGTTCATGGTGAGAGTGATTATTGAAAAATATGATTTTATTGCCATCATGTTGCCTGTGAAGTCCTTGTTTCTATAGATTGTCTCTATATATTTCTGTTCTAGTGTGTCATTCAAAGCCCTTGTTTCTTTGTTCTAGTGTGTCATTACTCTTGGGGTCTTTCTCCTTTATAGAACCCCCCCTTAATATTTCTTGCAGGGCTGGCTTGGTGGTCACATACTCTTTCAGTTTCTGCCAGTCTTGGAAGGTCCTTGTCTCTCCATCAATTCTGAATGACAGCCTTGCTGGATAAAGTATCCTTGGCTGCATGTTCTTCTCATTTAGTACCCTCAATACATCCTGCCAGCCCTTTCTGGCTTGCCAGGTCTCTGTGGACAGGTCTGACTACTAGGTATTTACCCCAAAGATACAGAGGTACTGAAAAGAAGGGGCACATGCACCCCAATGTTCATAGCAGCAATGTCCAAAATAGCCAAACTGTAGAAGGAGCTGAGATGCCCTTTGACAGGCAAATGGATAAAGAAGATGTGGTTCATATAAACAGTCAGAAGGGATGAATACCCACCATTTGCATCGACATGGATGGAACTGGAGGGGATTATGTTAAGTGAAATAAGTCAAGCAGAGAAAGACAATTATCATGTGGTTTCACTCATATGTGGGGCATAGGGAATAGCATGGAGGGCATTAGGAGAAGGAAGGGAAAAACAAAGGGGGGGATTATGAGGGGGAGATAAACCATGAGAGACTAGGGACTTCAGGAAAGAAACTAAGGCTTCAGAGGGGACAGGGATGGGGAGATGGGTTAGCCCAGTGATGGGTATTAAGGAGGGCATGTACTGCAATGAGCACTGGGTGTTACACACAAATAATGAATCATGGAACACTACATCAAAAACTAATAAATTTCTATATAGTGACAAACATAAAATAATAATAATTAAAAAACTAATGGTCCTTGAAAAAAATTGATAATTTCTATCTCTTCTCTTCAATCTGGTGCATTAGTTGAATTTAGAAGAAGTTACCTTCTAGTAGCTCCCTTATTTTTTACTGGAAGAAACTGGAGCTGAGAGTGCCTTGTTTGAGATTAGGGAAGAATCGAATTCATTTGACTCCCCAGTTTTTTTTTTTTTAATTCTATTATAACACATTACTTGATAAAAATAGCTCTCAAATAACTTGAATCTCTTTATTCAGAACATTTTAAATCTGTTAAGGATGGGAGCATGAGTGGGCAAATCCTCTCAGCCACTGCAAATGTCAAGAGCATGGACTCCTACAGCACAAAACCTGTGATCTAGTCTTGGCTCCACTATCATTGTATGACCTGGAAAAGTTGCTTACACCCTCTTAAGGTCTCTTTCTTCACTCATAAAATGAGATAAGCATAAAACATACCTCCTAGGGTTGTTCAGAGGTTTAAGAGCGATCAGACATGTGAAAAAATACCACAGTACCTGGCCCCTGTTAGGCACCCAGTTAATGTTAGCTATTACATGTTATTTCATTCAGTCTGATATTTGCCATCACCCTGTGACATAGGAGATGCTTGACACTACAACACTGTCTTTCAGTTGAGAAAATCGAGAGTTAGAGAGATGGAGGGAATTGAGGGAATATACCTAGAAAGTGACAGCCTGTCCTTGAAATCCAGTTCCTCTGACTTCAGGTCTGCGACTTGTTCCTCCACACGAGATTCCCGTGTGTGTAAAAGCATAGAAGCCCTAAGTGTTCTGTTGGTTTTTATTTTTGAGGGAAATAAGAGTTTAGTAATGGCCTTGTCCAAATAATGCCAAATAAATGAAATAAACATAAAAAAGAAACTCACCTGGGGCGCCTGGGTGGCACAGCGGTTAAGCGTCTTCCTTCGGCTCAGGGCGTGATCCCGGCGTTGTGGGATCGAGCCCCACATCAGGCTCCTCCGCTGGGAGCCTGCTTCTTCCTCTCCCACTCCTCCTGCTTGTGTTCCCTCTCTCGCTGGCTGTCCCTATCTCTGTCGAATAAATAAATAAAAAATATTTAAAAAAAAAAAAGAAATTCACCTGCTTTTTTAAAAATTAGATGCCAAGATCTCTGAAAAGATGCATAAGATTGAATTTTTCACTTTTTAATCTCTGTTGGGAATTATAAGGAAACAAAGTGACAATTGTCACTTCAATTGCCAGGAATTATTCAAAATGAGTCACCATCTGGCCATAAAACATTATCTGGGAATCAAAGAATATGTTACTCAGAACGAACAAAGTAAGTGGTGATACTACTTATTAAAAACAGATTTATTGAGTTTATTTAATGTAAAACTATGACTTTCATGTGAATAAAACTTATACAAATAGTGTTTTGAGGAGATAACTGGGGTAGGTATTGAGCTTTCATTATCTGAATTGCTCCCCCCTGAAAAAAAAAACTTCACATGTTTCAAAAATCATTTAGAAAGATATAGAGAAAGAGGTGCCTGCGTGGATCATATGGTTAAGCATCTGCCTTCAGCTCAGGTCATGATCCCAGGGTCCTGGGATCGAGTCCCATATCGGGCTTCATGCTCAGCAGGAATCCTGCTTCTGCCTCTGTCTTTCCCCATGGCTTGTGCTCTCACTCGCTCTCTCTTTCTCAAATAAATAAGTAAATAAATAATCTTAAAAATATATAGAGAGAGAAAAACAAAACAAATTATATGATGGGAATTCACATGTGTCTTTGGCTTTGTGTTTTGACTGAGCGTATGGAGGAAAATCTGATTTATGAATTTACAAGACCCAATCAATAGAGTTTATGCTGCCAGTAAATTTGTTTGCAACAGTTTTAATTGAATGCTTTTTATGCTCTGTATAGCTTATACCATCTATAGAACTACTGATACAAATCTTTCCAGCAAAAAAGCAAGATAGATGTGTGCCAATATATAGGACATAGAAAAGCAAATTCTCCCCCGTCTCCCTATACAGAAAATAGTTTGCAATCATGTTACACATACAAAATAGACTATTTAGTTATGAAATGAGAGCAGTCATAATTCCTTATAAATAGAATGCTAGGAAAAATCCTCATTTTTATTTTGGAATAAATTTTTTTTGATATGCCATAGCTCTCATACTACTTTTTTATATTTCCCTAGTCATCATTTATTTTACCACTAAATTTACTATCTACATTGGGACCAAGAAACATGCATGTCCTCAGTCACTGTACAGGGACACGGCATTATATCCTTTGTTCATTTTCTTCTTTGATAAAAACTATTTTGGGTTAAATGATTTTATTTTTATTTGATAAATGTTGTTGAGATATCTATATCTATATATGTAGATATATATATACAAACGTTTTAGGTTCAAAAGTTTGTTTGCATGATTTTAATATCTCCTATGTAAATAGTGGTGTGCTAGGCATTGATAAGAGCTACTCAATCATTGCGTGATGGCTCCTTACTTAAAATACTCCTCAGTTTGACTTTCTTTTTCAAAATGTTAAAGATGACTGAATTCTCTGAACTTATCTAGCATCATTATGCCCACACTCACTACACTATAATTATACTGTGTTTTTTTTCCTTCCACAAAATAACTTCATTAAAGTTTCCCCAAGCAAACAACTCTGGTCTTTGTACTTTAATCATTTCAAAAATGACCCTTTGAACACCTGCTTCTGATAATGGCATGGTTTGTACTAGACTAATTATTCTACAATTAACAATTTTAAATTCTGGAACAATATTTTTAAAAACATGTTTGAGGGAATTAGAGCGTAGCCAAAAGGAGACAAACTGGAGGGAGTAAACACTTCATGGGAAATGCATTGGGTGGGATTTGTGTTATGTAGCTTTTCACCAGATGGCACTATCCCATAAATACAACACTAGGGAGATGAAGTTCAAGCAGAAAGCCATGATCTTACTGGCTTGAGAAATCAGTGGATAAATTTTGTGGTTACCACAGTGCTAAAAAAAAAAAAAAAAAAAAAAAAAAGATATTCTAGAAAACAAAGAGATATGCTGCATGGACCTCCAAACTCTGTATATAAATCCTGACCTGAGCCTGGACTGACACCTGAACCTTATGTCCAGGGTAGATTAGAAGTTTCAATAGAAAGCAATTAGAAAGAATAAAGTACAGATTCCAGCCTTCCCCTTCCTGAAGAGACATCATTTAGAATTTGTTTCCAGACAGGCTGATGCCTTCTAGAAGAAAAATTAATAATTTTCAGAAGAGAGCAAAATCCAGAGTTTCTACCAATATGCATCTCAATGTCTATAATATAATCTAAAATTACTAGAAAAAATGTGACTTGTAGTTAAAAGAAAACAGCAACACTGAAATGACTTAAATATTGGAATTATCTGATAAAGACTTTACAGTTTTGAAAAAAAAAGTTCAAAGACAATAAAAAAAGAAAGAAATTGGGTCCCTAATGAATGATCAAATGGTGAATCCCAACAATAACAGGGCAACATAATACAAATAAGTACAGTCAAAATTGTAGGACTAAAAAGTACCGTGCGTGAAACAAAAACTTTCCTAAATGAGCTTAGCCAAAGAATGAAGATGACAAAAATAAGCATCACTGAACTTCAAACTAGATCCACAAAAATTATCCAAAATGAAGAGCAGGGGAGAAATAAAAGCAAAGCCAAACAAGCTGTTGGTGACCTGTGTGACAATATCAGAGCCTATAAAATATGTGCAATTGGAGCTGAAGGAAATTAAAGAAATAAAATGGTTTCTATTTGAAGACTGCATAATTGTCCATGTAGAAAATCCCAATGAATCTAAAAAAAAAAAAAAGAATCCAACCTAAGTCTCATACCTTACACACAAAATTCATTCCAAGTAGATCATAAGTATAAATGGAAACTACAAAACTATAGAAATTTTGGGAAAAAAGTGAAAATACCTTCATGGCCTGGGATTGGACACATAAATCTTAGATATACAACCAAAGTTCAAAATGAAAAGAAAAGAAAAAAGAGAAAAAAAATGATAAAACTACTCATCAAAATAAAAAATAAAAAAAACCCTTTTGCTCTGTGAAACACATAAGCTACGGACTGAAAGTATTTACAAACTGTAAATCATTAAAGGACACCTGCTAAAAGTAGATAGAGAACTCTCAAAATGAGAAAGCATACAATATAATTTAAAAATGAGCAAAGGACTTGATCAGATGATACCTCATCTAAGAGATTATATGGATGACTGATGATCACATGGAAAGTTGTTCAATATCATTCACTATTAATGCCAATACTTAATAGATATTCTAATTAAAAGACCTCGATGATATAATTACACACATATTAGGTTGCCTTAGCTGGATAATACCAGAGTGTTGTTTGATAATATCAAGTGCTGATGAGGATAGAGGACAACTAGAATTCTCATCCGTTGCTGGCATACCTGCAATGATACAACCCCTGTAAAGCTAATCTGGCAGTGCTTTATAAAGTCAAAAATATCCTTGCCAGTTCACTATTCTTGGGTATTTAGACTAGAAAAATGAAAACATGCTCACACAAAAGCAAAAACCTGCGCACAAAATTTTAGTAACTACTCTATTTATCATTATCCTAAACTGGAAACAACCCAGAAGTCCTGTGATGGTTAGAATGGAAACAAATGTGGACAAGTCATGTGTGGAATGCCGTTCAGCAATAGAAGGGGACAAGGTATTGATAAATCTCAAAGGCATTTTGCTAAGTGAAAGAAACCAGTCTCAAAAGTTCTCATTTGTTTATAAGTTTATTTACATGACATTCTCAAAGAACACAAAAGTAGGGTAACAGGGTTAAGGGCAGAGAAGTGGAGGGAAATGTAACTATAAATCGCATGAGGGAGGTTTGGAGGGAGATGTAAGCGTCTTGTCTCTGATTGTGGCAGTTGCACACATCTTTTCACGTGTTAAAACTCATACAACTCTACACCAAAAAACTCCATTTTAAAGTATGGTAATTAAAAAATAAAATTTTTAAAAAGGGAATACCAGGCCTCATCTCCTTGGGAATATGTATTTTTTGAATAGTCATGTTACTGGAAAAAACCACCTCACCCAAATCTTGTAAAGTTAAAAGATGGGCCTCAAAATATCTAGAACTGTGACCTAAACAATGATGGGTGTTGGGTGGTCTAACATTCCCTTGTTTCAATAAATAGACTTATTTTATTTTGCTCCAAACCATATCCTAAACAAACCTCCTAATAATAATTGTCTATTTCCTCAGTAATGCTGAGACCACAGCATATGAACATTTTCTCAAATCATTTAAGCCCCTTCTGTTTTACTTTACCAGAATTTCATAGTGCAGAAAGACCATTTTGATCCTGGTTATATTAGCTGGCATTGTGCAAGGTCCTAGACAAGTTTTACTAATATTTGACTGTTGATAAAAAAAAAACAAAAAACCAACTTTCTTGACAGTTTAACAAAATACAGATTCAATTACAAAGCCAATAGAAGATCCTTGGGAATTTTAAATGAGGATGTGCCTATTTCATAAAATGAGGCTGATTCTCTGAATAATATTATTAAAGGTCAGTGCCACAGCTGTGCATTTGATGAGCAGCTGTGTGGGCTACCAAGAACAATGAACTGTCTGATTGGCACCGGACCTGGCCGTGCCAGCACTTAGGGTGGAAGGATTTTGAACGGATTTAGAACAAGTAGACTGGGCCCTGCTGTGGACACCCTAACTATTGGAGAGTTTAAAGCAAGTGGGATAATTTTTGAGAATCATAAAGACATCCTTCGGAGACTAGGGTTGGGTTGGGGAAAGAACAGTGTTTCTAGAGACAACATACACAATCTCTCCAAAAACATTAACTGAATTTAAATCTTTTAGGTTTAAGAAATTCAAAGTAAAATGTTTTTGACAGCATTTATTGAAATGGTGGAAAAATTCACACAATCCCACTTTCTGCTGGCAAGGTGACACTTAAATCCTATTTACTTAGATCTAGAATTTATCTTAGATTTTTATGAGCCTGGGGTAACATGGCAAAATTTCTCCTCAGGAGTTTGATTGGAAAATAAAGGACCATCTGATCTGTTGTTTAAGTAAAACGAGTGAGTCAGCAGCCTACAAAAGCATGTGTGTGCTTTTTATTTACAAATAGCAATTTTTTTATTTCATTTGTCTTTATTTGTAAGACCACTATGTGTGTGTATGTGTGATAATTTTAGCATTGCTCTTTAAACATATATAATACCAAATATGGAAAAAAAAAAAACCTTTCACTAGCATGTTCTTAGTTTTTAATGCCAAAACTAAGAGCTTGCTGTTTCTTCTTGCCTTGATGATAGACAATTTTTCTTTTCTACAGTTGTTTCTCTCAATTACATCACCACCATCTTTTTGCCGTTTTTAAATCCTTTATCCTTCTCGTTGTCCACACCAAACCACCCTTGCACTTGAACTGCAGCGTCAGTGCTTTCTGCTGGCCTACCCTACAGATTGTTGATGTGTTAGCCCTTATAATTGCTTAAGCCAATTCCTTAAAAATAAATCTCTCTCTGTCCCTTTGTCTCTCTCTGTGTACACACACACACACACACACACACATCCTATTGGTTCCATTTCTCTGGAGAACATTGACTAAAACAGTTATTGTTCTGTACAGAGGAGATTGATTATGAATGTGGAAAAATGATCAACAAAATTGGTCAGCCATGTGCAACCATGTTTGTTTGTAAAATTGTTAAATTCTCTGGACAATGTGATTGAAGATCTAACACCTTGAGTCTACCCTAAGCACCTACCAGTAGTGCGAGAACCTTGGATGGAATAGTCTTTCTATAAACTTTCTTCAATAAATTTGAATTAAAGTGAATGAGGGGCACCTGGGTGGCTCAATCGGTTAAGTGACAGACTCTTGGTTTCAGCTCAGGTTGGGATCTCAGGGTCATGAATAGAGCCCTGGGTCAGGCTCTGGGCTGAGAGTCGAGTCTGCTTAGGACTCTTTTTCCCTCTCCCTCTGCCACTCCCCGCTGCTTGCTTGCTCTCCCTCCCTCAAATAACTAAATAAATCTTAAAAAATAAAATGATTAAAATACATATGTTTGGCATCCAAACAGTGTCAGTCTTTATTTTTGAAGGTAGAATGCAGATGGCTTTTCTTTATAACAGTATCTCTTGCACCAGAACATGAATTCTTTTCACTGCTCCTTAAGTCTTAAATATTAAACCTTCCTTAATTCAATTACTATTGTTCCATATTTAGGCAGAAACCAAACGTCTCCATCTTCTCTCTTCCACAGTGTGTCATTCCGTTAAATAAAAACACATATCCAACTGCAGAAAGCCCTTCAGGATATTGAGAAAGGAGAGTTACAAAGCCAACCATACTTATAAACATATGTTTTGGTCTTTTAGTCATCTCAAACCTTCTAGATTTCTCTGTTTTCCTTCCTTCCCACCTCTTTCCCATTGACCCACACACTCACACACACACACACACACACACACACACACCCTCCGAACCATCTCTAGGACATTTTATTTCTCCAGATCATCTAAAAAATGGGTAACAAGGCTGAACTTTCCTTCTGCACCCCAAATATCTCCTTATTTGGCAAAACAAAAGATGTTCCTATTAGCCATAATCTTTCTAAGACAAAAAGGATTCTATAGAACTTAATTTTCCGGTATAAAATATAAACTTCTTAATCATTTGGTAACTTTTGTTTTTTCTCTGGCCCCTTAACACAATGCCTGCGTATTTCTGCTGGCTTCCCCAACTTTCCTTACTTTCATGCTGACTTACTCTTTCCTGAGCCATGCGATTTCACACTTCAGAAATGTCCGATTATTCTCTCGAGTAGCATTTTACCATGTGCAGTTAGACGATGTCATAGCAATCATCGGTCATATTTTTTCTACTACCTATTTTGTCAGCATGTTTAATCTTTTTATCCTTTACATTATAGCTATTCACACTTTCATTCTTTATAGATATGGATAGCATGCTACATCGTTTATTTCTGCCTCTCTTAAATCTTTACACAAACATAGAGTCTAATGCAACTGGTGAGTGAATCTTCCTTTTCAGCTTTTTAGGAAATCATTCCAAGTTCTAGATTCTATTGCAATCTGCTCCTGAACATCCTCCGCTGTGAAGATTTCAAAAAGGAGAAGGTTGTCTTGGCCTGCAAGTAAAGTTCTCAGAGACACAGGGCAGAGATATCTGTGGGGGACGCAGACTTTACACTAGGATTGTCTGCTGGGGCTAAACTGGATGAGAACAGGAGTCAACTTTTAAGTTGGCTGATCATTATGATAAAAGAACTGACTTATATTTTTATTCTTTTGAGAAGAAGAATGAGCTGGAATCCTGGCCCACTTATCCTGAATGATTACATAATGTGCAGTTATCAGTGTAATAGAGAATGAAGATGAAGAAATTCTCAGGAAATCTCTGTACCTCATTTTAGGCATAATTTAAATGTCAATGATAAGAAATATTTAATCTAGCTTTTACTAAAGTCTTTTCTTTGGAACATTAATTCTGTTTTATGTCCTAAAAAAAAGGAAAGGAAAAGAAAAAAGTCTCTAGAGAAATAAGTTTGGGAAATGCTAGGTTCGACAGAGTTTAAACCGGTTTCTTTATTGCAGGACAGCTAGAAGCCTTTAATACCCTACTGTGCATTGTGAATTTCTAAAAAGGGGGATGTAATATGCAACATTACTCCAATGTATTGGATTTAAACACCTTTTTTTTTTTTTTCCCAAGAAGATTCTTGGAGAATTTTATAGATCATACATTGGTAAATGGTGCTCAAAACAGAATTGGTAATAGATAGAAAGTTTATATGATTGCACTAAATCTGCTTTATCTTCCTTGATAAACCTGCCAAAAGAGCAAAATTCCTAAGGGCAAGTAAACATATGGGAGGAGAAATCAAAAGTTCTGGATAATCAGTCTGCAAATGCTTCAGAGTGAACCATACTTTTAGTAATAATTGGCCTCCAGATTGTTCTGCAAATATGCTATTCACAGGAAATGTAAATCAGCACATGCCCCTACCAAACACCTTTTAAAAAGTAAACTGCTACATTTCCTAAGCAGTAATACTTTCTTCTGTCTCTCCAAGCCAAGGGTGCTTTCCACCAGCATCCAGTCTGCTAGTGGCTGGGAAAATGTCCAGCAGAACCATGGGTGAGCACTTCCCTACTCAAAGCAAGTGATCACATTGATTAGTGGCTGCTCTGTAGGAGCTGGGAGACAGATGCCTTGTTCTAATTACAGTTTTAGCACCTTCCACTCCACATTTCCCTGCTGCTAAGGGTGCTGTGAAGTCTTTGCAGATGCTTATCATTACCAGTTAAACTCCATTTTGAATACAAAGTAGTATTATTACCTCACAGGAACTCAAAGCACAGGATAAATTCACATGGTGCAGTCCCAGATTTCACCTGAGTAATACAAAGGAGACTATTTATTCGTCCCTTATTGACACAGAGAAACTGAAGCCTCTGATAGCTTTATCTCATGCAGCATCATGATTAGAGCAAAGCCACTTGTGATCCTTGCTGGCGGCTGCACTCAGGGCGCATGCAGAAGCAAAGGGACCAACGAGAGACACTAAGGGGGCTAAGGTCAGGGAAGTAGAGTAAACCATGTCATTTCATGCAGAAAGCTCTCCTCAGTGGGCTTTCACTGTTCCTCTTGACTGGCTTGACAGCCCCTTAGTCTCTTTTATTTATCTTGCTCTTTAACTTCTTGTGAATGCTGGTGTTTTGGTTTTTGTTTCTTATTTTTCATTTTTTTTCCCAAATCAATCACTCTTTCCCCTCTAAACACACTCCACTGGGACTCTCATCCACTCCCATAGCTTTAGCTGTCAACTCCAACTGGAGAGCTCACAAGATTGTGCCTAAGCCCCCGGCTTCACTCATGAACTATAAAGTTATATTCTTATCTTCCTGGTGAACATCTTCACGTGGATATTCAACTGACGACTCAGATCAGTACATCCAAAAAAAAAAAAAAAAAGTTTCTACCCCCACTCTCTAGAGCTCATCTGTAAAAAAAAAAGTTTTTAAGTATTGCACATATTTGTACTGAGCTAAAAATTATAAAGTAGACCATTTATTCAGCAAATATTTATTGAGGGCCTTTAATAGAGAAGAAACTGCGCTGGAGGTGGGAACATATCAGTGAAGAAAACGGAAAAACAATCCCAGCCCTCCTGAGTTTATCTTCTACTGCATTGTGATGGAAAATAAACAAGTCAAACATATACTATGTCATAACGTAATAAAGTTATGGGGGAAAATTAAGCAAATGAAAAGGCTCAGAGGTGAACAAATGTTTGACGTGTTTTACAAATAGCAAGGGAGACTGATGGGACTGAAGCAGAATAAACCGGGAGGAGAAATTAGTTCAAAGATACAGTGAGGGGCGCCTGGGTAGCACAGTCGTTAAGCGTCTGCCTTCGGCTCAGGGCGTGATCCCAGCGTTCTGGGATCGAGCCCCACATCAGGCTCTTCCGCTGGGAGCATGCTTCTTCCTCTTCCACTCCCCCTGCTTGTGCTCCCTCTCTCGCTGGCTGTCTTTCTCTGTCAAATAAATAAATAAAATCTTAAAAAAAAAAAAAAAAGATACAGTGAGACCAGATCATGAGTTACAGTTGTTCTCATTCCAGGCTGTCCATTAATACCTAAGAAAATATCTTTTAAAATAGTAATTAAGACTTGCTAATTTAGGATCTCTGACTATGAGGCCCAGACACTGGTCTTTTAAAGTCTTCCAAGAAGATTTGAATATACACAGTCTGTGTTAAGAACCACCGAAATGTGGGCTTGCTGGCTATTGTAATGGCTTAATCTACTCTGAGTAAGAGAAGGTTTTCATCAGAGAAGTGGCATGATCCTACCTACATTTTAAAGAGAGAAGTCTATCAGATTTGTGGAAAATAATTTGTGGGTAGCAACGCCAAGGGCATAAGTAGGGAAACCACTCGTGGGCTCTGACAACAATTCAAGTGAGAGAAGATGGTGGCATGGACCAGAGTGGGAGCAGTGGAGGTGGGAAGAGGTCATTTTCTAACTATATATTTAGAAAGAAGAGTCAACAGGATTTGCTAGTGCATCAATGTATGTATGTCACAGAAGGAGAGAATTCAACTATAACTCCAAAGTTTGGGTCTAAGAGGGTTGGAGTTGCCATAATAGAAATGGAGAAGGATGTGGGAGGATGCTTAGATAAGGAAGATTTTGAGATGCTTGTCAAATTGCTAATCTCTTATGTCTCTAACAGGCATAGAACAAAGTAAAGATATCCAAAACTCTGGAGTAGATAATCAGATCTAGAACCCAGAAGTTCTTGGGAGGAGTCTAAGCTGGAGACATACATTTGTAAGTCATCAGGATATAAATGATTTTAAAGTCAAGAGACTGTACGAGAGCACCTAAAGAATGAGTGTAATGAAGAAAAGATATACAAGATCTGGCTACCATTGAAACTCAAGGGATGTGGGTGACCAATGAGGGAGGAAGGGAACCGTTTGGTAGAGTAATGTGAAAGAAGTCAGAGAAGTATTTCCAAAAAATCTGCTTCTTCCAATATTGCTGTTAAGTAAAAATAAGATGAAAACTCAGTATTGCCTATTGGATTTAGTAATATGTATATATCGTATATATTTAATATAATACATATTTATATTACTACAAAATCATGAGTCAGATATATATGTCATTGTAATATTAATATATATGTGCATATGTATAGAGAGAGAAATAGGTAGATAGATGGCAGATAGATAGATGTGCCACTGGTAGACTTGATAGGAATAGTTTTAATACAGTTGTGTGGGCAAAGAGAAATAGTAGGGTGAGATCAAGGAAGAACTCAAGAAGACAAACCAGAAATAAATTTGTAATAAATTTTATAATAAAAGGGAGCATAGAAACATGCTGGTATCAGAAGAGGAAATAGGGCTTAAAAGAGAGTGTCAGAGATTGTAATTTAAAAAAAAAGAGGTTATAGTACGTTTTGTGATAGTACAAGAGTCGGCTAGAACAATTGCTGGAGATAACGTCCCTGAGTAGAAGCCAGGGAATGAGATCTGACGCATGAGAGAAAGGTCTGAATTTTGCTAGGATCCACACTTTTTCCAAAAAATAAATGGGAAGACAGGGATAAAGAAGGATGGTGGGATTACATGGAAGTTTTTTCTGATTGTGTACCACTAAATTTTGGAGTGTTTCTAAATTCTCTTCTTTCATAATGTAGCTCCTGGGTCAAGAAAAGTCTTCCCTTACAAAATGACTTTCAAATTCTTCTAGGTTATATGGATATACTTTTTAATATTGGGACATCTTGCTTTTTTAGTGCCAGAGTAACTTATCTCTCCTACTTGTTAAGCCATCCATATGTCTCATAATTTGGCAATTTGCTAAACAATTATCTTTCAAAAATAGATGATACATTGTGAGAAATAACATCCTGCATGAGTTTACTATGAGAAAATCATGAGTCAGATGTAATGAGCTTTCTCTTCCAGCCTAAGAGCCCTCACACTGTCCCTCAGCTCCCCAGCTCCCAACTTTCCAAGAGAGCTTTATCATCTCATTCCAACACACTTCAATTCAAGTTGAAGTAAATCTAAATAAAGGATAAAAGAATCTTTCTCTCTCTGACAACTAAATGGATAAAATCTTTAAAAAGAAAAAAAAAAGCCACCTGGGTGTCTCAGTAGGTTAAGCATCTGCCTTCAGCTTGGGACATGATTCCAGGATCCTGGGATCGAGTCTTGCATTGGGCTCCCTGTTCAGCAGGGAGTCTGCTTCTCCCTCTGCCCGCTGCTCTCCCTCCTTGTGCTGCTCACGTTCTCTCTCTCTCTCTTTCTCTCTCTCTGACAAATAAATGGATAAAGTCTTAAAAAAAAAAAGAATCATGCCTCCTGCTTTAACATGTGTTAGACTGATTATATAATTTCCAAAGGATCTACTGATAATATCCAGAAGGGACTGTCCCTCCTGTAGAACATTTTATTAGTTCATAAAAGAGTGGAATTTAATAGAGGCACCTGGGTGGCACAGCGGTTAGGCATCTGCCTTTGGCTCAGGGCGTGATCCCGGCGTTATGGGATCGAGCCCCACATCAGGCTCCTCCGCTATGGGCCTGCTTCTTCCTCTCCCACTCCCCCTGCTTATGTTCCCTCTCTCTCTGGCTGTCTCTATCTCTGTCAAATAAATAAATAAAATCTTTTAAAAAAAAGAGTGGAATTTAATAAACTACTAATTGTATATATGTATCAGTCCACAGAATACTGATATTTGCAATTACAGAAACTTCCACAAAATGACTAAAAATAATGCTTAACTACTTTTTACACCATGAAACAACTTTTAGAAAATCCTACAATTAAGATTTTGCTTATCATTTTATTATGAAGGAGAATTTTTGGATGCTTACATCAGGTCTTGTTATTCTTTTACTGTGTCTGGTGTTATGGGATCATATTAGAAAAAGCCATGTGAGAAATCTGGCTTCTACATTCCAGCAACCATGCAGAAATGGGAATACAAGAGGAGGACAAAAGCCTAATGAGGTGAATGTAGTTGAAATAGTTATTGATAAAATTCAATCAGTCATAAATTTATCAATTGATAAAATTCAATAAAATTGATAAAAGCAGTGTAAACCACATTTTTATCTGATGAAGTTCAGCAGAATATAAACCCCATGTGGGCAAAAGCTTTGAATTTTTTTTAATGACTCTCTTGTTAATACCTAAGTCAATACCTGGCCCAAGGCTCAATATATATTTTTAAATACATGTTGAATAATGAATGTGCCAATAATTTTTCCTGTTTACATGCATTAGTCTATGGTTACTTTAGTTATGACATATATGCCAAAGGCTGAACATTTTTTTTCCTAATTGGGGAATCAGTTTCCCTATCCCTCTCCTCTTTATTTAGTTTGGAATGATTGTTGGCTGCTTGTCTTCCAAGCCTACTTCTCCAGACCTCCAAAGAATTCAGAGAGATTCTCTGAGCTGGCCAGTATTCATTCTTTCTTTCTTTTCTTTCTTTCTTTTTTTTTAGATTTATTTGTTTATTTGTCAGAGAAAGACTGAGAGAGCACAAGCAGGGGGAGCTGTAGGCAGAGGGAGAGGGAGAGGCAGACTCCCTGCTGAGCAGGGACCCCCCCCCATCCCCATGCAGGACTCAATCCCAGACCCCATCGTGATCTGAGCCAAAGGCAGATGCTTAACTGACTGAGCCACCCAGGCGCCCCTGCCCAGTATTCTTTTAACAAATGCCTTTTTCTTCTTAAATTTGTCAGAGACAATTTTTTTTTGTTGAAAACTAAGAATCCTGACAGAAGATCCCTGTGCTCCTTGGAGCCCAGAGGACATTTCATCCCAGCAACGTAGCTAGACTTACCAGCTGGGGCACCTAACTGTTCTTTATTGGAACTTTCTTCTCTTAGGGCAGACGAAAGTATTTTTGAAGAGAATTGCAATAAATTGTGAATCTGATGCTAATAATAATTTGTACTTTCCTTGCAACTTTTGTTCCCCACAGAGCTCAAAATGTTTTACAAACCCAGCATTTTGTTCTGTGGCTATTATTCCCAAGGATATTACACTTGAGGAGAACACGTATTTCTAGAAAAATTGCCAGTGAATTGTTACATGTGAATAGAAACTGAAGAGCGTCTTGCTTCTGACCCACAGTTAAAAGAACATTCTTTTGCTCGCTTGATGATATTAATAATCATGAGGGTGATATTTTAATACTACATGTATGTATTACCCAAGAAAAAGCTCTGGAATCAGATCTTTAGTTATCTCAGCTCTTAGACGAAGAGCCAAGGCAGGCCTATTCTTGCTATGTACACTATTGTTTTGACATTCTGGACTGTTAATAGTCATTATTTCAGTTTTTCTTTCTTTGAAAGTATGCAGTATCATAATACATAATGAAAATGGCCATCTATTTTATGCCTCTGAATATTTTTAGAAAAAATAAGCAATTTTTAAAACAAAATAGAAAAAAAGGATCACATCAATGTAAGCTATAGGATTTGATCCATGTAGACAACTAAGCTAGAAAATTCATTTGGCCTCCCCCTTCCTGCGGTCACAGTTTTCAAGCCCCCACTTTCAACTGTGATAAATCATAGTGTTCATAAGTAATGAACACATTTTTGATTGAATGATTTCTATGGTGGGCAGCTTCCAAGACGGTCCCCAATGATTCCTTTCTCCTGTTATTCATACTCTTACGTAGGTCCGCTCTCTCCCACACTGTAGTAGGAATGGCTTGTGAGATCACAATATGTATTGTAATACTCATAATGGTATAAGTATTCCACTTCTGGGATTAGGTTATAAAAGACTCTGGCTTCTTTCTTGAATAGTCTACCTGCCCCCCTCAAAGCCCATGGGGTGAGGACTGCCACCTCTGACCAACAAGCAGCACAGAACAGAGAAACTGAGGCCTGCCAAGAACCACATGAAAATTTTGAGCCCTAACCGCAGTTTCAGCTAACAGTTTGACCGCAACCTCGTAAAGCAGAACTGCCCAACTAAGCCAGTCCTGCGCTCCTTGTCATCAGAAACTGTGTACGAGAATATGCTTTTGCTCTTTTCAGTCGCTAAATTTTGCAATAATTTGTCACAAACATCAGAGAGCTAATATCATTTCCATGGTGCTAATCTGATAGAAAAAACTTGTTGTAAAAATTAAAATTGTCCACATACTCATTCGGTTTGCATACAGGGCATGAAAAAGGAGATGCTTACTCACCATCATCAATGATCAATGCCTCTATTCTGAATTTCATTTATAATTCATGTTTAGCTGTTGGTGATATTAACTAAAATTAAATCAAAGGAGAGTGAAAGCAACTTTGAACATTACTTAAACAAAGTCCTCCATATAGATAGATAGATGATAGATAGCTGGATAGATGATAGGTGATAGAGATAGATAGATGATAGATAGATAGATGATAGATAGATAGATAGATGATAGATGATAGATAGATAGATAGAGATAGAGATATACACCTTAAAAACATCTTTTGGTTTTAAAGTATAACCAAAATTATTTTAATTTTCTATTGAAGTCTGTGCTTATAAGCAAAGACATTGAGTATAAAGAGGCTATCTCAGGGAAATCTAAAAGATGTTTTACCACAATCTTCAGAAGCCTTAATTCTTGAGATTATCATTATGGGACAAATTAAGCATCTACCATGAGGCAGATTCTGTTCTAGGCAAATGGAGTAAGACAGCAGTATACGCGAAACAAAGCAAAACAAAGCAATCTCTGCCCACAAGATGTTTACATTCTGGTAAATTCTACAAAGTATTTTGTAGGACAGATGGGCAACAAACTCTTCAGTCAACGTCAGGATTGTTAGCCCATATAAAGTCATTTTCTTCATAGCACTAAATATTTGTTTATATTGTGCAGCTGTCTGCCCTCCTCTGAGTGATATTCCCTAGTTTCAACTGTTTCCTCTAAATGGAGCACTGCGTCCCTGCACCCTCTTTGGTACTGCTGCCCTTCAAATATCTGAAAGGTGGCTCTTATATTTCCTTGCAGTAGCTCACCTACTCCCTCATTTTTTTAACCAAGCTAAAACTGCACTAAATTTATCTATGCTTTTGAAAATCCAAATATCTGAAATTTAAAGAACAGCAGTTGCTTCAGCCTAAGCAGATTTCTATGTTTGTACATTTTTGCTCTATGATAAACTCTAAACTATGCTAATACCTCATTGTGAAGATCTTCCTCTCACACACGTTAATATGGCATGAGCTATCCAGACAGTATCTGCTTTTAAACGTTTCATTGTTGGAAAATGGAATTTTCAAATTACGTGCATTTTGAAGATGCAGAAAAGATGCGCTCTTTTAGCTTGGGTGGGCACAAAGTTCAAGTGTGGTTCTCATGAACCTGTGAAGAGGTTGTTTGGAAATCTGGCACAGACGACCCAATGTTGTGAGAAGGACTCATTCCCTCTGCCACGAATACATAGACTCAATAAAGAGCTGCCCATCTGTATGCCTTGTCAAAGGTAATGTACTGCACCTGGAGGATGGAAAAAGATGTTCAGCTTATACAGTAAAAAACGGTTAGTGATGAGAGATGAACAGGACGGAAGGAAAAAGAATGGCTTGGATTTAAGACATATTTATCATTGTGAATGGAATACCTGTTCTTGATGGCTGCATTCTTTGACAAGGAAGTAAAACCTTGCGTATTTGGAAGCTGTTGCCAGGCAGAAAAAAAAAAAAGAAAGAAAGAAAAGAAGAAGAAGAAAGAAAGAAAGAAAAAAAAGGACACTGATCACTTTTCTTCAAAATGCAAAGTAGCTCTGAGTGCATCATCTCAGAGCTTTCCATTGTCTGTCAGTGACTCACGCCATATTCAGCTGCAGCTTTGCATTTTCTCCAAATTTGAGAAGACGGTATATGACTCATTGACAGACAATAGCAAATTCTTCGTAAGATAGCAGGGGCATGAGAAACAAACATCTGGGAACGAAGTTGTAAAGAACTAATTTAAGAGTTAAGATGCTGCTGTCCACCTCCATCTGTACATTTCTTCTGCAACATGTTTATTTGTTCTTTAAGTAGAGAGAGAAAAAATATATATATGTGTATATATATATCATGCCACAATGGAAATAATAGCTTTAGAATGTTAGCACTCCTTTCTCAACGATGTATCACTGGGTTCATATATTTCCCTATCACAGGCAAAGTTGAAATACACTGATTTGTTATTGTTGTTTTTAAGTCATGTATTTATGTTATACATCTTTTTAAATTTTGGGATAAAATAGAACACTGGCAGAGAATTAAAATATAGCAGACATTTGGCCATATTGAAATACTGCTCTGTAACAAAATCAAATTTTGAACTTTATCTAAATCTTAAATATATAGCCTTCTACGTCTTATATTTTATGCAATTCTCTTTATGCTTATATGATAGTGTTTATCTTAATACATGTTGCTTTCATTTGATCTCAATTGAAACCAGATATTAATGTAGTCTGCTTCACCTGTTAATTTCAAACATATTTTATATGTTTCTGAGAGTTTCTTTTTTTCTATCTAGTTATCATTCAGAAGATATTATATATATATACACACACACATCATCATATTGATAAAATGCAATTAAAGAGCCATAATTAATTAGCTTAGTTTTTTTAGAGAATATGAAGATAATCTACATGCATAATATTTCTCTAATTCCAAATAAATTACTTGGATTTGTAATTAAGCTCCTCAGTGTCTTCAGTTATACAGAGGCAGAAAATATACAGAGGCAGAAAATAACTTGGAACTTAATGATTCAAAGCTTCCAGTCAATACTTTCAAAAGTAAAAGATGCAGCTAATATATTAAATGTTTCATTTTAACTTAAAGTGACCCAGTTTACATATATATATCTACATATATAGATATATATGTGTGTGTATATATTTAAATATAAATATTTAATTATTAAATATAATTATTAAATAATTATATTTAAATATTTATTTACATATATATATATAGATAGATATATACAAGTCTTTTACAAATGTCCCATTTTTTAAAGCAGTATATAATAGGACTTATTTTCTATTCAATAATGTGTACTAATAGAGCAAAATATAAATCTCATTTATTGGTAAAGAAGTTGTTCCAATTCTTGAAACTTTCCATTTTACCATACCAGGTTAGTCGAAAGTGTCTAATGAAGACTACGTTCCATATCACATGATGCTTATCTTCTCTTTCAATGACTTTTCTCCACACACTAGGCAGAAAGCAATTGTCTCCAGTACAGATGACTTCATGAAAATTGTTGATCCTAATGACTTTCTATGTAGAGACCCTTTTGCTGTTGCTGTAGTTGTGCGTATAAGTTTATGTGTGTGTTAGTGCATATGTAATCTGATTTTCCGAAATTACTCTGAAAACATAAAATCTTAGTGTTTTGCTGACATTCTTGGGAGATTCCACATCCAGACTCATGTCAACATAGCTAATTCCTCTTAGATCCCTGAAAAACCAACAACCGCTTCCTGCACATATATTTTTACACTTAAAAAAAGATGTGGCATCAGCTATGCTCTAGGCATCATCTTATTGTTGGAGTTATCAATATGAATACTGTGTGTGTTGGTTCCCAGAGAACTTGCTCTCTCCTTGGAGAAATTAACCAATAAACAAATAACTAGATAATAGTATCACATGTATCAAAATGGAATCAAATCAATAGAAGGTAAGAAAAGACTATCTCTTCTTTTAAAGTCAGAAAAGATTTTATAGAAGAAATAATATTTGAGGTAGACTCCAAACAATTTTTGCCAAGTGATTGAAAAATAAAGGAGAAAGTGTAGTTCACGTATGCACGGGAGAAGTAGTAAATGCTTAGAAGTGTGAGTATGTATGACAATCCAAATAAATCGAGTTTCCAGAACTTATATGTAAGATGCATATGGAATAACTGGCAGAATAAAAGAAGACACTTGAATTGTATTTCTCTCTGGATTGTGAAGGGTTTCAATGTATTTCAGGGTTTGAATGTTATCCTCTAAGTAAAAGGAAACCACTGAAGGGAAACCAAAGGGAAAGACATGCTCATATTTATATTTCAGAAAGTTCTTTTGACAGCAAATAAAGGATTAACATTAGAGTTGGCAAACATGAAGCATGGATGTCAGTATGCAAGCTATTAAAATAGTCCAAGTGAGGGGCGCCTGGGTGGCACAGTAGCTTGAGCAACCAACTTTTGATTTTGACTCAGATCATGATCTCAGGGCCCTGATCTCAGTGTCCTGGGATGAAGCCCTGGGTCAGGCTGCATGCTCAGCGGGGAGTCTGCTGGGATTCTCTCCCTCACCCTCTGCCCCTCCCCGCACTCACGTGCTGGTGCTCTCTCTCTCTGTTTCTCTCTAAAAATAAATAAATCTATATGAAAAAAAAAAGAATAGGCCAAATGAGAGATCAATAGGGTCTGTCTTAAACCTGGAGTGGAGGTGGAGGGAGAAGTGGGCAATAAAAAGAAACATAAACAAATCAAAGAAGTAAAAGCAACTTTTAAAACATTATATTTTATGAAGAGTCAAAAATTGCCTCACTATATATTAGTTATTCTGTGCTAGCTGGGATTTCTGCTCTGGGATTCCTACATAAAAATTATATGTATATAATACATATATATGCATATGTATCTTATAGATAAAATTGAGATATATATATCAATATGAATTATTTTTCTTTTAAATCTATAATTTTCCAAGCCAGATATATTTATTCTCTTTAATTATCATATGTCATAATTTTTCCCTTATCATCTTGATGGCTGTCCTCCAGATATGCTCAAATTTTCAAGGTTCTTCTTAAAATCTTATACTCGTTTTTATTTTATTGATTCATGCATCCTATTTATAGTGATAGTTTTATATCATATATTTTGATGTCCCATTGTGAGAAAATAATACCCCCTTTGCCTGTTTCAAATACACGCAATGCTAACTTGTCTATTTTCTCTCATTTTCCTCAGATTGTAAACCAGAGAATTAATATCACGAAAGCAATTATGAAAAGAGTAGTTGTAGCAAATGAAATAGTCCATCTAAATAAAAGTTAACATACCTCATCATATTGACAAAATGCAATTAAAGAGCTATAATTAATAATATTTTTAAAGAGCTATCATTAATTAGATAAGTTCTTTTAGAGAATATGAACATAATCAACATGCATATTTCCGTAATTCTAAATAAATTATTTTGATTTTAATAAGTAAGCTCCTTAACCCCTTCAGTTATACAGAGGCAGAAAACAGCTTAGAATTTAATAATTCAATGCTTCCAGTTAATACTTTTAAAAGTAAAAGATGCAGCTAATATATTAAATGTTTCATTTTAACTTAAAGCAACCCAGTTAAACCATCACAAAGTAGCATTTTTGCGGATCACTGACTATGTAGTGATCGGATGAATTTTTATAAATGAATTTTAACCAAGTTTTCCTCTGTATTTCTACATTTTATCATCCTCCTTCCTAGGCCAAGACTACTCTACTTGGCATGCTTTTCTGCTGCTCAATGACTGAAGCTGTGTTTATTGTATCTCCTCCTGACTTTTAAAAATTGATTCCTTAGTTGCAAAATTGGAGTGACTACTGATAATTAGCCAAGAGCACTGTTTCCTCTACACTCATCTGCAGTCCCTTGGCGAGTGGGAAAATGTAGCTGCAAATTTCAGAGTTTCACTTAGTATGGGCAGCTGACACTTTCGGGGAGAAAATATAATTGCTATCCTCATACGCATTCATCATTAAACTAATAATACTGTTATCTCTCAATCTTTGTTGATAAAGATGACCGTACTAACATAGATGTGTAGTTTTTGTCTTTGATTATGGTTGTGAGAAAGGCACAGAAGTTTTCATTTCAAGGGAGCAATTAGAGAAATGCATGGAATCTTAATTTCTCAATGTGCTCAATAGCAAAGGAGGACATCTGGCTGTAAGCAGACCAACATGCAATCAAATTAACATTATAAGAATACCATTGGCAATTCCTATTTTCTTCCCAACATAAACTATTTCTGAATTCTTTGTAGTTTAAAATATGATCATTTTATATAGTTTCTCAGCCAAGAATTCATTTCCAAAGAGCATTAAAGTCATAATGGTTTTGAAAAGTGACTGTCTTTATTTCCCTCAGCAGATCCGGGTAGGGTTGGCCTAGCAAAGTGAAGTTGTCATGATGAGGCTTACATTGCACGGTCTCTGGCCCTGTTTTCCCCTGAGGGAACACAGCCTGCTTGTCTTTAAGGGGGTAAGAGCAAGATTAATCTTTCAAAGGGAGTGAGGCCTTCAGCCTCCATGTGTTAGTGATGCCCTACCATATTTCTGGCATGTACTATCTCTGCATGGGATTGGACTAGCTGGATTTGAGACTAGTCCCTGACGAGTGAAAATAATAGCCGGTCAGAAATGTGATCAACATTGGAAACAAATGTATACAATCACACTTCAAAAAGATTAGTATATTTTTCTCAATAGTGATCACTGATGTCCACGATTCAGAATTTTGAGTATATATATAAAATATATAATATATGCACACACACACATATATATACGAAATCTTTTAACTTTACAATTCATCAATTTGTTAGCAAATATTTGAACAATAAGTAACTGAGTGTGTGCACAACGTAAATATATCTGGAAAACGTGGTTTACTCAGCAAACAAATGTGCTTTACGGCTATCTTGGTAGTTTTGTTATTGTTTAAGACACAAACTTGTATTTCTCATGTCATGTGCTATTCAGTGATCTTCATCATTCATTATTCAGAAATAAAAACCAATTGCTTGCTTTATTATAACCAAATCACTTACATGAAACAATTAATGCCATAATAAATCTCTGAGTCTAGACTCCAAGTCCCCTTCTCAAGAAAGTAGCATTCTTAATACTTTATTGTTTATTCTTCCAGAAATTTTCTATATGGTTTTAATTAGATATGGTATACTATTTTTCTGTTTTTTTAATTTTAATTATTAATAATGCATCTAACATTTTAAAGATATTTTACTTTTATTGTTAATATGATGAAAAAAGTAGATTATTCTATGGAAAATGATAACAATTAACTTAGTCACATTTTGTTTTTGAAAAGCATTGTTGGATACAGTGCCAAGATATACAATGAACATTAGGATTTCAAAGAGAAAGGGAGAACAAAATTAGATTAATTTAATTTTGATGACATGTTTTTGATATATCATATAAAAAATACAGGTATTATTTTAGAAAATTTTGTATTAGGAAACTCAAAATCAAGGTGAACCCTCCATCTTAAGGGTGAATTGTCCTACATGTAAAGAAATACTGACATAAATCACGGGAAAAACCAATCTCTGTATAAGTTTATTATTTCCCAGGGGAGGAAAAATGAACAGTTCTAAGACTTAGTATGGGCAGCTGTTACTCCAAAGAACTGAATTTTAAGGGATGCCTGGGTGGCTCAGTTGGTTAAGCATCTGCCTTTGGCTCAGGTCATCATCCTAGGGTCCTGGGATCAAGCCCTGCAACAGGCTCCCTACTCAATGGGGAATCTGTTTTTCCCTCTCCCTCTGTCCCTCCCCCTGCTCACTCACTCCCTCTCTCAAATGAATAAATAAAATCTTAAAAAAAAAAAAAAAAGAACTGAATTTTAAGTATAAACGTGGTCATGTATAGAAACAGTCTTCTTGTTGGACATGGGGTAAGTTTATAATCATTTGTGCCAAGATATTCTTTCAAACATTTACATTACTTCTTAGAAAATTCCAAATCAGGATCACAGGAAAAGGGTAGGGGAGAGGAAAAGAAATGCAGGAGACAGAGGTATTTTCAGAGCTGAAAACATCAGATACTCAAAATGAAATAGTGGGAGGCACAGAAAAAAGGTAAGAATAATAAAGTGCCTTTCTTCCATTGCCATACTCAAAGCAAGTTGGAAAACAAGCATTGTCTCTTCACTGTTCACCTAAAGCCCAAAGGATGAAAGCCTCATCCCTTGATATTCTTTCCCAGCTACTCCCAATCCTCAGAGCTAACAATTGTTCTCTGTCGTAATATCTTATCCATCCCATCCAATATAATAATAATAAACTGCACCAACACGTAAATGATTTATATTCTAGCCTGTTAGGACTCTTGTTTTAGGCTGAAAATATTCTTGAAAAGGCTGATAGAAAATTTGATAACCATTTCATGTTGACAGGGTTTTGATGAGGGAACAGAAGGCAAGCTGAGGATAAAACAGAAGCTGACACCCCAGCCCCCCCCCCCCCCATGGGATATGTGTGACCTTCCTCAGGCACTCCTGGCTGCCCTAAAGCTAAGGGAAGGAAAAACAAATAGTTAACTTACAGAGATCACAGTCCTGCAAGACTGGAGTCTCCCTCAGTTTACAAATGTCTTAGCAATTTACAAGAATAAAGCATCTTTATCAATAACCCAGCTTCCAGAAGGAAATGTAGATACAATCAAATGTCCTTATAACCTGCAGCCCATTGACAGATATTTGAAGTGGGCACAGTGCAATGTTCCTCCAGGAAGGTCCCAGCTATCTTACTGTTAATGTCTTGCTGGAGGGAAAAACAACCTTGCCTTGACAATGGCAAGGCCTCAGGTATCCTGTGAGTCTTCTTTAACATATGAAACTACTTCCCCTGAAACCTTCCTTTTTCCTTACCTCCCCCAACCCCATAGTATATAATCAGCCACCCCTCACAACCCCAGCACAGCAGCTCTTTCTGCCCATGAGTCCTGTCTCCCTGCTTTAATAAACCACCATTTTGCGCCCAAGACGTCTCAAGAATTCTTTCTTGATTGTCAGCTCCAGACTCCACCCCACTGAACCTCACCTATATTCCAAAACTACATCAGTTTCATAATTCATTAACAGTCAAAATTATAGCCACTGAATCAGCCAGTAAAAGAGAAACACCCCTATAATATTTCTCATATAATACCTGTGGTATGAGCCACTATTCAATTTTTAATCCATTAAATATGTCAGGAAGTAGGAATCCTAAAATGTCAAGCAGCATTCATTCATAGCTGCAAGGGAGATGAGTATAAGAGAAATTCTGACTTATTAAGGAATTGTTAATAACGATATGAAAATATAACTATAAAATGTTAAATATTTCAGGAATTAAAACGTAATTAAAATATCAAGTAATTAGTTTGGAGTATCAGTAAAGGGAAAAGGGATTATGTTTTTGTGGTTACAGCTGAGGAAAAGTCATATTATATTACATTTAGCATTGTCTTTTACTTGTTCAATGTATTAGGATAAATACTTCAGATAATGGAAATAAACACACTCTTATACAGGACTGAGTGTCAGGTAAAATCAAGAGCCAGTTTGAACAATGGCACAACAAAGAGTAAAATGAAAAAAAAAAAAAAAGAAGAAGAAGAAGAAAGTTCCTTGTTAGGTTGGGAAGATTTTAAATTACAAGAAAAACCTGAAAGCCAGATTGGTAAAAAGAAAGAGCCAAGGAAAATGAAATAACAGGATATAATGAGATAAGAAAGTGTTATAAGGAAGAGAAAGCATGACATTCTACCAAAAAAAAAAAAAAAAAAGACCCATAATATAACGAAATTCACAGGCAGATTTGCAATTTTGCTCCTGAAAATTGGAAGTATCTTCAAAGCTTAGGCAATCAATCAATCAGTGTATGTCAATAATATCCAAACTTTGAAATGTCAACGGAAATAATGTATTTTCATGTTTGCCCATTCTTGGCTAACGAGGTACTTGCATAAAGCTTGTATTTGGAATGAATTGAATACATGAAAATGCATTTCAATTAGAGTCTACTTCAACTGGTACTGATGTTACTGGTTTAAAAGAAGCAATTTTAGCACATCTATTGTCACACTCTTCCCTGTTCATTTAAATGATGGTCGACTTGATAGATTTTAGTCTGAATATATTTGCTGTTTAGCAATAAAGCTTTTAAACTAAACAATCAAGAAAGTTCTTTTAGTGTTTCGTGCCCTCACAAAACATATGGGATATGTAATTAGGATTTGCAAAATACCAAAGAAGTATAAAAACTAAAACAACTTGATTTTGATACTATGCCACATTTGCTAATTTTCTTTCTCAATTTCATATTTAAGGCACTATATTAAAGGTCAGTAGTAGTAGAAAAAGGTTAATTTAGAAGTGGCTCCTTAGGACAACTGCAATAAACATTTATTGAGTCCTTTGGCCTAAAGCAGAATGGCTGTTAAATTGCTTATGGTAGAACTGGTAGTTCTTATTTGAAATAAGTAAGGAAAAATCCACATCTGTTCATGCTTAAACTAAAAATAATGAGCACATTGTTCAGTGATAGGACCTCTGGAAGAGAGCTCAGCAATCTTCATTTTTTCTTTTCTTTTTTTCTGAAACAAATGTTAAATAACCTCCTATGTAAAGAATTTGACGAATTCACAAATCCTTTAGAGGATTGAAAAGAAAGAAGCAAAATGTATATGCTTAATAAAAAATCTTTGTGTTTTAAAAAAATATTTTCAACGGGAGAGATCCCAATTGATTTGGTAAAGAATGGGGCACTAAGTACAAAGCACATTTTTGAGTGCTGTTAACTACACACAGTAGCAAATTTTAAGATGTGGAATAGCCCATGAGATTCCTGTGAATTCCTGATGGCTCCAGTCTGGCAGTCAATGAATTCTTATTAATATAAATGTGCACATTTTTTTTTGTCAAATGAAAATATAGTTATGGCTGAGTTTGATGCTTGGGAAAGCATACTTAGGTTGGCCCTACCCACATAAAATAGCCAGACTCCAAGTTAGCATTTTTTTGTCTCTGTCGTACACAAAACTACAATATTAAGCATTAAGGAGGGCAAAAAGATTTTGAACAATATTAGGGAGTTCACAAACAGGTGGGTTATGGAAAAGCAAAATTTAAGGGCCTCTCATGGCTTCACTGACCCTCACATCATTTCTGGATCATGACAAGCAGCTTTGGATCTGAGAATGTTCAGCTTTTTTTTTTTTCCCCCTGATAGAAAGACTCTGACTCATTAGCCTCTTCTTGTTGCTTCAGATTCCAACTTAAATGCTTCTTCGTCAGATGTGGCTTCATTTATCCTTGAGATTAGGCCAGGTCCCAGAAAAAGCTGCCATCCTGGCCCTATTTGCCTCTTCTTAATAGCACCCATCACAAATGCAATAATTTATAATTATATGATTAATGTATTTTTGCCAAAAAGACATGCAGAGGATGAAAAGCATGACTGTCTTATATTCTCATATATGCTATATCTCCACACATGGCATATTCTAAAAAAATAAATATTCTATGTTGGGTGAATAGTTTATTCATGAGAATTTTTACATTTATTTCACTTAATTATATGAAGGGATGTTATTACCACTTATACTAGGAAGAAAGAAATTCTACAGAGTGATTTGTTCATGATCATGCAATTATTAAGTGGCATTGCATGTAGTTTGATCCCAAACCATCCTTTTTTCACCACACAGGTTGACTAAGTTTCTGCTAGCTTGATAATTCTATAACAAATATATTCATAAAGTAAACAGGTCCCAGTTTTCGGTCCAGCATTTTTGTACATTACCTCTTATTTACTTCGTGGGTAATGTCAATTTTGCTACACACTAACCTTCAGCACTTTTAGAACTGCAATAACGCCTCTTTCTTTTTTAAGAATCAGTTTTAGGGGCACCTGGGTAGCTCAGTCGGCTAAGCCTCTGACTCTTGACCTCAGCTCAGGTCATGATCTCAGGGTCATGATCTCAGGGTCCTTAGATCAATCCTTGCAAAAAGCCCCACAAAGGGCCCTGTGTAGGGCCCCACACTGGGCATTGGGCCTGCTTAAGATTGTCTCTCTCTCTCTCTGGCCCCACCCTTCTCTTTCTCCCTCTAAAAAAAGAAAGAAAAAAAGAAAGAAAGAAAGAAAGAAAGAAAGAAAGAAAGAAAGAAAGAAAAAAGAAAGAAAGAAAGAAAGAAAAAGAAAGAAAAGAATCAATCTAATCGTCTGGTTGAATAATGCATTTACACTAGTCCCATAGAAAAACTAACAATGGAAATTTACATATCTGAACTACAGATATAAATAATAAAATATTATTGCTATTTAATTAGATCAATTCTTGTTACTATAGTATATGCTGTTATCCATAGTTACCTAATATTAGGTATTAATGATTGCCACTATAAAAGGGTGTAGCTGCTGATAAGGACATTAACTAAAATGAAAGTGATTACCCATCTCATTTTTTTATGGTAAAGTATTTGTTTCTGAAGTAAATTTATGTACTTAGCATTTTCAATTGCAATCCAAAACTCTTTTGAGAGGACATGATGATGTACATTCTCAAAAATGCATAAATTTTGTTTCATTAGAAGACATTGTGTTGATTCTAAGAAAACTAGTAAGCCTAAATTTAACTCTGGATACAACGGATCTCCTAACAAGAATAATGAATTATAACAATTGTACTAAAATAGGTGAAAATTGTCAGCATTCCAGAGCTTGAAGTGAAAATTACTCAAGAAATTGTGAAGTTAAAAGACCTCAAACTTTCATTGTGGAAGACATGCCTTGACAACACATAGTATGTTGCACAGATCAACTCCTTTTTTAAAGTAGTATTTTTTAGTGTGATCTTATGGTCATCAAACGTAAGCTATTGAACGCATCACAATTGAATGCTTAATTTGCAAATATAAAGAAAACTAACCAGCAATAACCTCAGTTATTCCATAGAAAAATACAAATTAAATGAGAATTTGTAACTCATTACACCATATTCATAAGAGGGAAGATAGAAGCACAAATACAAAGTAACATTTAGATACAGCAGTGTTCACTCACGAATCTTTCCTTACAGCGCTTGTACTCAGTTCTCTAAATTCAATAATTTTTCCCAGTTGAGATGAAATAGTTACTTGAGTCCAGTTAATACCCATTCTATATTTAAAAGCTTCAGTCTATTCATGATTTCACTACCTTTTTGTACAACTCTAAGAAAGTAAAAGAGATTTGCCTGTGAAATGCTAGGGAAACAGTAGGATAACTGACGAAGTAATAATTTGAAGAAAAATAAATAGAGCCATAAACGTCGGAGGTGAACAGAGGCATGAAAGGTATACATCCATACACCATGTCAAGTTATTTTCTCAAGGCTCGAAAAAGAAAATAGCGATAAGCAAGGAAAATGCAGGAAATCAGGTATTCTAATCTATTTGTTAGGGTTTTCAGAGAACAACACAGGGGGAAACTTTAAAGCACAGCCACCAAGCTGTATACATAACAGTCAGATCTCAGCAATTTACCCTTTAAGAACACAAAAAATAAAAAGGAAAAAAAATCAAGTGAGAAAGGTAAATACTGGAAAGACCGTTTTTACCTACGGATCTACAAATATCACTAAAGTGGCGTCAGATGCTTGGCATTTCTGTTCACACTTGACTCCACTCCAGTGTAGTATATTAAGACAATACGAAGCCCGGGCGCAGAGCAGTTAAGCGTAATGGCAGGGCACGTATGGCAGCCAAGCCTCGCTGTGGAGCCGTGCACCATGCCCTTGGCATACAGAGTCACAATCTAGGAGAATGACTGAGAGGCTCATCAACTTAAAAGAACGCAGAGAATTTAGACAGAGTTCAGGGTAGAATGACAACAATAATGGAGACCTCTAAGGAAACATTAAATAGAGTCATTAGCCTGGAGAAATCTGAGAAGCTTCATATTCATCGATCTTTAAACAAATTATGGCTTATCCCTCAAAGGAAAGTAGTCTATAGTTTTTACTCCATTGAGTATCACAAAAAGGAAATGAATTTAAATTGCACCATGAGATATTTAAGTTAGACATAAATAGATATTTCCAGGTAGAGAGAGAGAGTGGTTTAAAAAATTAACTTTCTCCGGAGGTCATTAAATGTATGCCATCTTAATTGGGTTAAGCCTAATGCTGTCTCTAATTTTCTATCCCATGTTTCCTTCAGTGCTGCGAAATCATTGCCCCTGTGATTTTGGCAATATAACAAATTGTATTTTTATTATGATGGCATCTATTCCTTTCACTGAATGACTTTCATTCTCTAGTTTTAATATGTGCAAAAAAATACAAGGAATAAAATCAAAATGTCTTTGTTCTTATCTGAAGAGATATTTTAGGGAATAGTCTTATCTCGACGTGGATTTCACTTTTAGAAAAGGTTAGGACAGGAGCGCCTGGGTGGCGCAGTCGTTAAGCGTCTGCCTTCGGCTCAGGGCGTGATCCCAACGTTCCGCGATCAAGCCCCACATCAGGCTCCTCCACTGGGAGCCTGCTGCTTCCTCTCCCACTCCTCCTGCTTGTGTTCTCTCCCTCGCTGGCTGTCTCTCTCTCTGTCAAATAAATAAATGAAATCTTTAAAAAAAAAAAAAAAGAAAAGGTTAGGACAGCTTGGCTGCTTCTAGGAAGACTGAAATCTGGAAGGAAATGAAGAGTATTCCAAGTATTCATCAACCTTAGAGTTCTGTAGAGTTAAAACCATTCCTCTAGCCCCTGATTGGTGGTATCGGGAGCAGGTTTGGGGAAGGCTCACTTCACTGTGCCCTCCCATGACGGGTATGCCTGTGGTTTCTTTCCCTCAGGAGTCTACTCCTAGCAAGCCCTGTCACCAAGCTGTCTGGGCAGAAACCGAAGCAGGTATCTTCAATTTAAGGAAGACTTTTGGGGGAAGGAAAAAACACATCTTTCCCCACCCCCCCCCCAAGAAAGATGCTTTTTTTTTTTTTTTTTTTTTAAGTTTAAGAATTTTAGGGGGTGCCTGGGTGGCACAGTCGTTAAGCGTCTGCCTTCGGCTCAGGGCGTGATCCCAACGTTCCGCGATCAAGCCCCACATCAGGCTCCTCCACTGGGAGCCTGCTTCTTCCTTTCCCACTCCCCCTGCTTGTGTTCCCTCTCTCGCTGGCTGTCTCTCTCTCTGTCAAATAAATAAATAAAATCTTAAAAAAACAAAAAAGAATTTTAAACTCCATTTTCAGGAACTTTGTCCTAGTCTTATTTGTCCTGAGTCCAATCAAGAATCCAGGGAGAAAATAGAAAGCCTTAGACTATTCAGACAAATTTTGTGTTTATAAAATGTGCTGGTTGGGCAATTTATCACTATTTACAAAAATCTGAGGCTCTTCTATATTATTCACACATATGAATCCTGTGTATAAGATTACATCCAATGTTTATTATCTTTTTCATTTATGCTTTCTTCTGCTTTTACAATTTTTTAATTTTACATGAGGGTATCTTATGGAGTCTTAGTAGCATTTTTCATAAAATGATTGATAAGTTTTAAACTGGTTACTGCTCTTATACAGCTACTTTTTTGAAATTTAAGTGAGATTTTTTTCCCTCTCTCTCTGACCTAATAGGCCAGGATTTTTCAAGTCTTTGTGGGCATCTTCATCCCCTGGAAACTCTCCTAAATGCCTATATTTTGTCCCCATCCAAGATATTGTTTCAGTTGGTCTGGGAGGAAGCCCCACAATCTGTACTTTTCACCAGTATGAGAAGCTGCCTGTTGATGCCTGGCCCACATTTTTTAATTTGAATTTTTAAATTTTCTATTGCTTTCAGTGTTCATTGGATGATGAAAAACTCAGTTTATCCATGCCACTTATTAACATTTTCATCACAGTTGGCCCAATATTCTCCTGTAAAATATTGGTGATATGTTGAACACATTTTAGATATAATTATATTATATAAATGTAGTTTTATTGATGTTTATAAAAACTTCTGTTATTAATAAAATTTAATTTAAGTTCTCCAAAATGCATGTGATGTTATTTTAATATTCTTTACTTGCTTCAATATTACTCAACAAATAAGAAATTTGATGATTCCACATATGGATTAAGAATGGTTGGGAGTCCAGGGTGTTCCTCCATCGTCATTCCTACATTTCAGTCCCCAGACTCTCCAGCAACCTTCTCACTAACTGGTGATCATGCACTAAATTACATTTCTCTGGAAGTAGTTTTTATTTGTTTGCTCTTATGTTTTAGTAGAAAGTCCTAATGAATCACACAGAAACCAAGAAAGAATAAATTCCACAACTGAAAGAGAAAGAAAGTGATGAGGGCATAATGAACAGTTAGGATTATAAGGGGAAAAAATTATTTTACTGTATGGCCTGATGTGATATTTCAACAAATCAAGACACAGGAGGCTAATGTAGCAAGTGTGTGGATATTAGTAAACCTCAGATTTACTATAAAGACAGAGCCTGAGTCAAAGGTTACATTACCAGTTCTATTGGAACACTGCACTAATTTCACACTACCCTTCCCATTGCAATCCTCTTAGCTTTAGAAGTGATTGCTTGTAAGTTTTGATAAATTAATTCTTGATATTGGTTCCCTCTTGTTCTCTAAGTCACAAAAAAACCTGCAATTCCTGCCAATGAAAACCAATTTCTCGTTTTAATAGGTGTTTCAATTGGTCTTAATCAAGGAAAAGAGGGAAGCGTAATACTTCAGAAGAAGAATGAAGCAAATGCTATATAATCAAAGGATTAGTCCTAAAAGACTAGAAGGACGTATTTATTTTGTATTGGAGAAATAATTTTTATCCCAAAGACAGTTTCTTATTGAAGATAATCAATTTGGGGATGTATTTCTGTTGCTGTTCTACTCCTATCTCTGGGTAATACGCTTTTATCTTATATAAAACAGAAGTCAAAGTTCTCAGTAATATTAAATGAGGTCAAAAATAAAATAATCATCATAATAACTTGGCTTAAAATTTATATTTTAAACTAAACCAAAGATGCACATTTTTATCTGACATTTAGGATCCCTTGGTATCTAGTAGAGAAAGATTACTATTTCTACGTAAATAATTTTCCCCAGTGGAGAGTGAAATGTTCTATTTATTTTATCAAGTCTAAGTTCTTTGTGTTTCAGTAGAATTACCAGCAGACCACTGCTCTCTCCCTGATGCCGACAATAATCTTAACGCCTTCTTCTCTTTTGGTTCAGATAACCTGAGTACTCTCTTTTTTTTTTTTACGAACACCCCAGGTCTTTCTTACTAGATCACTTCTGTCTTCTCAGGTCATACTAATCCTGGTATCTTCAGAAAACAAGCATACGGGCTTCTTTGCAGGCATCGCATCATCTATGACAAAGGAAAAGAGTAACCACACAGAAAACTCTAAAGAGAGAGAAATTGGCAATGTGCTCTGAAGTGGAAACATGAAGAGGGAACAAAAATCATAGCGTTTCCCAAGGAACTGACCTTGCTTGATTGGATTTGTACAGGGTTCCCACCAAACTAACCAGCTCACTGTCCCCAGGCACATTCACACCTGCACTTCTCCATGCTGGTGCTCCCAGTTTTGTGCTGTTACCCCACCGGATGGCATCCAGTCTTTGGCTATTGGATCATGCTTTACTTGTTCAGCAGCTGTGGTTGCTCATTTTATTCCCCGAATGAGCTTATTAGCTATTTTTACTGGTAGCTATTTTTCAGTTTCCCCGTACTCCTCTTCTAGTGCAAGCTCCTTCCTTGTTTCTCCTGAACCTCGCAGTTCAAGTCGCACCTGGCTTCATTTCACAGATCCCGCTGTCACTTGGCCAATATGGAGCAACCAGTGTCAGCACCTGACCAACACCAGGCCAATCATCTTATTACACTCCCGTGCCTGGCCAATTTGCTTCCTTCTTGGTGTTTTGTTAGTTGGTACGCTTGTTTTATTTTGTTTTGTTTTTAACTTGGGACAAAAAATCTCATTTGTAACCCATCATTATAGTAAATCTAAGAAATGTGAACTTGGGACCCATCTTTTAGTATCCACCTTAAAGTGGCTAATACCAGAGAATAAAACTGACATGCAGAGAAGAGGGGCGCACACGCAGGCTAAGAGAGACAGAGATTGGGAGTTTTGGAGTACAGTGATTATAATCTCGGTTTTAATCACGTATGAGGTCTAGCTATCCCCTTACACCCTTGTGGGTTCTCCAAAATAGATTTCTGTACTAGAAATTACAAGGTAGCAAATTGATATGCCAGTATCATTCTTTAAAGTTACAGGATATCATGCATTTATTGTTCCTTCATATATGGGGGATTTCAAATTCTTTGGGAGCAGCAACTATAGATCATGCAGTTTTTTTGCAACAAAAGGAACTCAGTCATCACTTGTTGGTTGATCTTAGAGGACACAGTTGTAAGGTTGCTTCCAGTCTTTTGAAGTTATACCTCGTCATTCTAATCAAATTCTGGCACTAGTATTAACAAGCTAAGGGGGAAGACATAAGCTACCTCATATTCATTAAAAGCAATGTATTTGGTATTTGGATAGAGCATTAACTTTTATATAAAGAGATCATAAAGGCCAACTCTTCCATCTTCCAAATATGGAAAGTGAGATCCAGGAATATTAAGCAACTTGCTCAGGTACATGCAGAGATGATCAGAATAAGGATTAAAAATCCAGTTCACCCAAACTAGGATTCCTCTGAATCACATCTTTATACTCTCATAATAGTTAAATGAGTTATTAAAATGAACTATTTGAAAGCTGTATCAAATGGCTTTTCAGATAAGTGTCTTCATCACTGACATATATTTAGGTGGGTCAAACATAGTGCCATAAATCAGATAACATAAGCTAGTGGATTTCTGTAATTTTTTATTTCCTACACAAAAAATAACTTGGTGTCTAATGCATCTAAACTCTTATTTATTTTATTTCTTAATCAGCCTTAAAGAAACCTTTATCTTCCTACCAATAAAATAAAATAGAAAATGAGACACCAAATGAGACAAAGAGAACACGGATAATAGCAATAGACCTAGAAACATAAAAATTAGGGACAGCACAAATCCATTTGTTTAGTTTTTCTTATTGTGATTTCTTTAGAATAGAATCACATAGTCAAGTTCACTTTTATCAAGTCAAAATACGAAGGCATATTGATTACTGTTACTAGGATAGAAAGCTTATCTCTGATTGCACACCTGGTCTTCTACAAAGTGTTATGACATTTCAGGATATATGAAGTATACACAAAATTGGCTGTTTGATATTCTAATTTGCATATCAAAAAAGATTGCTTTTCATTTGCTTCTTGATGGCAATTGTGTAGTCTGAGATCAGAAATAAAATTTTTGAGTTTGGAAGTGATTTTAATAATCTGAATCACTTTTTTGCAAAGATAATAAGAAGTTGGAAAGGACTAGAAATTAAAAACTTTCATTGTCAGGTTAAAAATAAGAAAATCAACAAAACACTCAAGCTACTAGGTAGATAAGTGTCTGTTCTATTATGTATTTCACCACCGGGAGTCAATTACCCTTGGCTGTGTTTCCTCACAGGTGATTTTCAGATTTCTCCAGGAAATCTATCTTTATCTGAATTTCACTTTTTCTTCTCAATATCCCATTCTGACCTACTTAAGATTAACGAGTACTTAATAATCACTTGTTCATTTCTTTGAAATCGAGGTTAAAACCACCCCTGAAACTCCATGTTGTCTTACCTATAGATGTGGACTTAGTCACTTTCGTGATCATTACCAGTCCTTGAAACTATGCATCGGGGCGCCTGGGTGGTTCAGTTGGTTAAGCATCTGCGTTTGGTTCAGGTCATGATCTCAGGGTCCTGGGACTGAGCCCCATTGTCAGACTCCCTGCTCTCATGGGAGTCTGCTTCTCCCTCTCTCTCTCTCCCTCCCCCACCTCTCGTGCACGCGCTCTCGCTCTCTCTCTCCCTCAAATGAATGAATAAAATCTTTAAAAGAAAAAAAGGTATGCATGAAATTTCATTAGATATATTATTTTAAGACTTCAGAGTGATTCATACATTTGTAAATGCATATGCATATATCTCTCTCCATTATTTTGTCCCTCATGGTTGCATCAAACCCAATCCTGTCGCTTTCACCAGAATCCTAAAACAATGACCTCACTCCTAAGCAAACCCAATAGATAAAATCTACAGGATAGTTTCAATATATAAATAAATAATTAGAAAGAAACAACTAACTGGGCCAGATTAGATAGGGTAGCATTATTGTAATCTAATAGGATTGGATTTAGAAACAAAACAATAAAAGAAACTGAGAAGAACCAGCTACTGACGTAGAGGAAAAACCAGGCACATCATAAAAAATTAATGTTAGTTTTCTTTTCTTCATAAATAATTGCTTTACAACATTTACCATTCGTGTACAATATAATAATCTCAAGTAATGCTGTCAATCACTTCTCTTTGTGATTTATAAATCCATTTTGATATTGTCATAAGAGACATCAAAAAATATATAACATCATATTAGCTTTTCTACTATGATCCTTTGAGCCTTGATTTTAAGGTTTTTAGGGAAGGTATTTTAGGGTGGAATGTGTCACCATCAGTTATATGAGAGATAAATGTTTAGGAGACAAGCTATGACATCATTAATGTCAGAAATATTTATTTAATGGAATATCATGCAACTTTTAATAATTATACACCTACTTGAGATAATGCACTGGAATAAAAAATAAAGTATATTTGGGGACAGTAGATTGAAGTCCCAGTTATTACACTTCAAGTATTGTTACATTTTTGAGCCTCCCTGGCCCAAAGTATAAATTTAGCAAAGAATAGTAGTGACCACACAGCTTTTTGTGAATGATTTTATTGTTTATTGAGATGAAGTTTTGAAAAGCTCTTGGTAAGTGATGATAAGCTATAAGTTGTATTGTTTGCTTTTATATGAAAGTGTCCACAACATGTGGTATTTATATATATTCTAGTGACAGTAGAATTATAGCTATTAATTTAATAATTGAATTCTTACCTTTTTTTTTTTTTTGAAGTTTATTTATCTAAGTAATCTCTACACCCAATTGAGGCTCGAACTCACAGTCCTGAGGTTAGGAGTCACATGTTTTTCTGACTGAGCCAGCCAGGCAGCCCTGAACTCCTATTTTTGACTAACTGAAATTGAAGAAGCTTAAAATTTATATTTGGAGTTGATTTGCATTTTTCTGTTTCTTTGTTACCTAGTAATTTTTTATTACATTACAGACACTATGAATGAATGTTGAGTGCTATGTTTTTTGGTATTCTTTTAAGTGATTAATTTTTTCTGGCAGGCACTAAATTACTTGCAGATTACTATGATTTTTGGATCCTTTCTTTTATTATATTTTAGGGTAGATCTAGAGTGACCCTTATTCTAGGGTTGAGTAAACATTTTGTGTAAGACCTGGTCCTTCTAGGATGGCTACTGAATGCCCACGTATTTAACAAGTTACAAGGTAAAATACCCAACCCTGTGTGAGTTCTGGGATTGTCTATCTTACAGTCCCATGGTAATTTTTCTTTCATCAGAAGTTGTGTCTGACTGGCTTCATGGAGTTTCTCCCTATGAATATACAGATTGCTATTCAGCCAAAAGCTCAGGGAAACCTCTTTGCAGATTTCTATAATGCTCTCTGTGTCCTTCTCTTCTTTCCTCTTAGGTATTTCACACTGCAAATTTGAGCTGTCTTCACCTCCACAAACTCTGATCTCTGTCTTTTCAGCTGTTTACCACCAAATTCAAACATGAGATTTCATTTCTTTTAGTTAATGAAGAGATTGAAATATCAGATAACTAAATTATAAACATCAGCTTATTTTAATGTCAGTATTTTATTTTATTTATTTTTTGTTAGGATTTATTATTTTAGAGACAGAAAGTACGCACGTGTGTGAGTGAGTGCAGAGGGAGAGAATCTTCAAGCTGACTTCCCACTGAGCGCAGAGCCCCATGCAGTGCTCAGTCTCATGACCCATGAGATCATGACCTGAGCCAAAATCACGAGTCTGCCACTCAACCAACTGAGCCACTGAGGCGTCCCATTTTAATGTCAATATTTTAAAATAAATACAACTTAATACATTAAAATTTTAAAATAATAGTTGCATAAAAGATTTTTCTTAATGTAAGGAGTAAACATTTTGAAGGTATTAGAATAATTTTTGGCATGTTATTCCAAGAACAAGACAGAATTGAAGAGGAATTTTTTCAGGAAAACTGTAGTTCTGATGGTATTTATGGATTAATAATTTTATCTTATTTATGATATATAAAATAAAACACTGTAAATGTGGTCAGGGACCAATAGTAAAATAAAATGATTCTAAACTGATAAGTCATACTTAAGCCTTTTCTATACAAAAATTCAAAATTATTTTGGAATTAAAATGTAATTTTGGAAATCCGATGGTCATTACAAACCTTACATTATTAGATCCAGGTTTTATGCCACCATTTATCATCTATACATGTTTTTTTTTTCCTTCCCCTTTGAAGTTCCTGCAGTTTCTATTTAATTATATAAGTACTACAATATTGATTTATTAAGTAATGTGTACTACTCGTTATTTTAATATCAGCAAAAAGTTGTTAAGTGACTACTATATTCCAGGCAATATGATGAACAATAGAAATATGATTGGGGTCCATAACTGAAGAGTTCAAGACCAGATTAAATTTAAGAAAAGTAAGTAGGTAATTATAATTGAGCATCTTGCTGTCAGGATACAGCAAAGAGAACAATTAAGCTGGCTTTGGAGAGGGGGCTGGATAATATTCTTCTTAAAAGGAACATGCAGATAGGATTTTGAAGAATGAATAGAGGTGATATACATTTGTATATGTCATATATATGTATGTATGTGTTCGTATATTCTCATATGTTAAATATGTATATATTATGTATGCATTTATACAAATATATGTATATGTTATATGTATGTGTGTATATTTGTATATAAATACAAATATATATATATGTTATATATGTGCTATATATAATAAATATCAGAGAGGGAGAGAGATCTATATAGACAGTTATCTATTTCTATATAGATATGCGATAATGCTTGCTGAACACATCTTGATAAAGTGACAATACAAACACATAAGGATCCTTTAGAATTCAGTGTTTCACCTTAAGTATTCCAGACTTCAAAACCCATTTACTACCTAGTGTTGTGGTTCTACCCGTTGCAACATTTTCATTGTTACAGTAAAGAATGTGCTGTTTTCATAGAGGCGAGACTTAAAAATAAAAATTTCTTTACTAAAACATTTGGGTCAGTGACAAGTTTGGAAGTAGCTTCCTGAATTAATAAATCTCATTAGATGAATTCACGTTTGTTTTTCTTAACTGACATGTAAAGGAAATACAGAATTACATCAAAAAGTCTAGATAAGTGATTAAGACTATAAAGAACTAAAGACTACCAGTAGTATGTAAAAAGAATAACAAAACCAATTGACAGCAAGTATTATCAAGAATTTCACAGTATTTTCATGAATCTCATATTTTTTGAGAAACATTATTTCTGGGTTTGAGAGGTACACGTGAGCTTAGCTCACAGGATATGAAAGTTTTAATGTCTTTATTCACAAAACACAATAAAATGCATTGTCCAAAGTGTGCTTCAACCTTGGCGTGCATGAATGGCTTTATTCTGCTTTCATGCAATGGATGAATTGTAGTTTATATAATTAACATAACTAGAGTGTCAAACGATGAATGAGTGTAACTGTATATCACGGCAGAAAGCAACAACAATGGGATCAAACCCACTGAAAACACTCATGAGGTATCACAAAGGAGATTGTATTGCCCCTCAGGAATCTCACCTGGGCTTGTCACTGGGCAGGTATGGGACCTGTCACTTAACTTACCTGAAAAAGTGTTGCCTCATCTGAAAATCAAGGGGGTAGGTCTACATCAGCTCTGTATTTCCTTTGGGCTCTAAATTCTATAATGCAACCATTTTTATTGCCTGATGAGTGAATATACGATCATTGCTCAGAAAAGTACTGTGTGAAGTAACACAGAACATTTTTTTAATCTCTAATTAATGCCCTAACTATCTTGAGATATACCGAGAAAGACTCTCAAAGTGTAAGGATATAAAATACATTTTTGGTAAATGAGAACCCAAGAGATTCTAAGTTATATCACACCTAATACAAGAGACATTCTGAGACTTAATTATAATGATTTACCCAGTAAGGAAGGAAATAACAGAAATCTTTTACAACCCACTAGTCAATAACAGGACAGAAGTTTACAAAGAGTTGCCAATAAATATAATCATAAATTTAAACAACATATAATCTTTCTCCCTTCTTAAGGAAGTAAGAGATAGCCAAGAATTAATTCAAGTTTAATTCCAAAATAGTTTATCGAAGTATGCCTGTTATTACTGACGCCAGCTTTTAACAAATTAAGTTTTTTGTTGAAAGAGCATATGCAAATAAAAAGGGGGAAAAGCCCTAAATCAAAAAAGAGTGCCTATTAACTGCACCCTAAAAAATAAAACAAAGCCCAAGTTACTGCAGTTAACACTCCATCATTGAGCTATGACGGACAATACTGGTGCTGTACAGATTCGGGCGACATTCATGCTGTTCGTTTTGTTTCCGAAGACAAAAAAAAAGAAAAAGTGCATGAAACAACTTCAGTTCTCACTAAGCCGGGTCTGCGATCCCATCTGTTCAGATTTCATGCTTTCAGAAGAAAAAAGAAATCAACCTCAGAAACAAACCTTCTTCATCCTAATACTATTAAGATATTCAGCAGAAGGACTAGATAAAATCCTTGGGTTTTTATTCAATTTGAACAACTGTGTATAGTGAAGCCGCCTTGGAATATCCGGGGCAACTTGCTGCTAAGGAAGAGTGAGGATGAAGCAGTGAGCTGCACCTGGAAAAAGCAGTGTCACCTCCCCTCCCCGGCACAATCTCAGCGCTGAACTACACAGTTGAAGGGTGATAGCTAGGAATCCTGTTAAGTTCTTCCATCTTACTAAAGGCAAAGAGGTGATCTATTTGAAACCGTAAGAGAGAAGCATTGCGTTATTTTTTCCTTTTAATTTTTTTCCTTTACTTTTTAAGTAACTTTGAAAAGGATAAATAAATGCCCATCAAAAAGTTTAAGTGTTTGTCCTTTGTTTCTTAGCAGGATAGAAATTTGATATAAACACAAAATGTTATTTCCTAATGAAATGCTTGCTAAAGAATAACTGATGGGCTAAAAATAGTTTAACTGCAGACTCAATTATTATTATTATTTTTTTTTAGTCTGCCTTTGTATTGGCTTCCCGGGCGCAATCAGTATTGCATTTCTTTAGGATTTATGATATTTGTGAATAATCTGCTCCAAAATATAAAACACAGTCAATGACACATTGTTCAACTTTGGGAAAAAGCTTTAGATTCTATCATTTCTCAGAATTAATATCATTATCGATTATGATAATTTTACATGTTCCAGTAAAGCTTCAAAACAGTGATATATTGATGACTTTGCACTTTATTAAATACAGTTAATTTTATGATACTCTTTTTGTATTAAGCTGGGTAGAAGAACTTATTAACTTAATGTTCTTATTATCATGACTTAGATATATTTTCCTTTGCAAATGAAAATATAGAGAGGAGACTAAAGGCCTAAAAGCTCCATATTGGATACAGGAATTGGGTAAAGGAGGAATCTGAAAACACCTGTAATGGATTAAGAAACCGATGCAGGGGCACCTGGGTGGCACAGCGGTTAAGCGTCTGCCTTTGGCTCAGGGCGTGATCCTGGTGTTCTGGGATCAAGCCCCACATCAGGCTCCTCCGCTGGGAGCCTGCTTCTTCCTCTCCCACTCCCCCTGCTTGTGTTCCCTCTCTCGCTGGCTGTCTCTATCTCTGTCGAATAAATAAATAAAATCTATAAAAAAAAAAAAAAAAAAGAAACCAATGCAGTCTCATTTAAAAAATGTGCTGAGTACATTGATCTTCCACTCTTCACGTTAGTTAATAAAACAATTATGGCATTCTGTGATATGAATGAAATTAGAGAATTTCGTTTTTAAAATGTTCCTAAGTCTTTACCCTTCAGTATTTTCTTTAGGATAAGAATAGCAGTTAACATTTAGTGAACACTTATTATGTGCCAGACACCAAAGTCCTTTGGTGTTGTCTGTTATATGTTATTCATTGTGATTTTCTTCACAACCTTCATATTATCCCCATTATTCACATATGAGAAATCAAAAATAGAGAGATTAAGTAGTTTGCACAAAGTCATATAGCTACTAAGTGGTGGAACTTGAAATTCAAACCCAGTCTATATAGAATTTGGTGTCTATCCAAGAATAGTAGAGTGGTTAAAGCTTTTTCTTTTCAAAAGGTTTTTCATTAAAGAGAGAACAAAATCAGAAACATTGAAGTATATTGTATGTTACTTATTCCTCAATTTACTGTTTAACTGATATTTAGATGATGTAGAGATTGGAGTCAATGGTCTTGATAATTCTCCAATTAAAAAAAAAAATCTGTATTTCTACAATTATGTTTGGGTAACTTTCCTTGACTATAAAGGATCAATGAAAAATTGAAAACTAGAATTTGAAGACAGCTACTACAGAAGTCTTCTGTTTGGGGAAAAGCTCAATAAATTTGTTACTCATTAAATATTTATATTTTTCTTTAAGGCAATTTAATATGTAATAAATGTAAGCAGAGAAAAAGTTATGTACTTATGTTATGCATTATAATCCTTAAAATAGAACATGGGATTGTTTGTAAAAGAACAAAAATAAATAATTCAGGGAACAAAGCAAATAGAAGAAACTAAATTTACCTATTGCCATAGATATTACCTATAGCAATAGTTTAACTTGGAATATTTGCAGTTTTGCTGTTTCACCTCGGCAGCATTCTATGTGGGTTCAACAAGCCTAATAATAAGATATAAAAAATTATAATAATACAACACATAAAATATGTTTCAGCCTCTCTTTAGAATTTTGTTTTTTCTGTACTTGGTTATAACCTCAAACCTCATATTGGTACTTTGAAACAGATAGTAATATGGAAATTAAACTTATGATGGTGGAGAATTGGTATGTGAAGGGGTGGGCATAATTCTGCAACACAATTGGTATAATAAAAGCTACTTTTTATCATTCCCTTGGATGGATGAATATTTTGACCAAGACACATAAACAACTTGGCATTAGGGGTAAAGATATATTTATGGAGAGAACTTAGGAGCCTGGATGTGTTCTCCTGAGATATAAAGGACACACTAGGAAGGGCCACTTTCCCAACGGAAAGAATGCTGAATTAGGAGAGCTGCCTAAATCTTTGTCCAGACTCTGTTGCTATCAATATGGAAAGTAACTTGACCTCCTTGAGTTTAAATGTCTTCATCTTTTATATTAAAGAATTAGATTAGATTATCTTTGTGAATAATTCCATTTACTTCTCATAAGTTATAACTGCTCTATACAGAGGTTAGAGTGCTAATTTTATTACAGGATAAAAAACATAGTCTATGTAAATAGTCATTCACCAAAATTCATCTTAGGTAGAGAACCATATTGTTTGGAAAAATGTATTGATAGGTGTTTAATTATAGAAGAAAAGACACTGAGTTATTATTACGAGTGAAATGTTTCTAAATAAGACGTGGGAAAACATTACTTTGGCTCCTTGAAAGAGGAAAGATGAGAAAAATGAGATTAAACAAGGAAAATGGCAAAGGGAACTTATTTTGAGATGAGTTTCTTCCTAGCAACCTCCTAGTGCCATGGGAAAGCCACTAGAACCATGTAATGCTTACTGCGTAGATCGCTTATGGAATAGATTCAGGGGTTGAATTGTAAATCCCTGCACTATGTCGGGGAAGAGCAGATACAATCCTCCAGCAGCCTGGAGCACAGAATCAGAGAGAAGCATAAAATAGTAAGCTTTTGAAATTCACAGAGACTGTGGGGAAGGATTTGAATTCCATCACAGATGGAGGAATTGGAACTCAGGCCAAGCCAAACAAAATCTTCAAGAGCAAGAAACTATGATATGACATCTGGCTTACAATTTAAATTGCGAGTTGCATCACTGCCTGCTTGAAGCTTCTTAATTTACCCATTGTCCTGAAAATAACATCCAAAATTGTTGACATGAATTATAAGACTACTTCATTTAACCCTAGTCTATCAAAACGACATCATTGTTCACATTGTTCTAGTGATTAAATTCTTTTTAGTAAGCCAGCGTCTGTATAAAATTTCACCTTTTCTTTACCAAAAAGCTACTCCTCCCCCATTTCCATTTGACCCTGGACAGCAAAGTCTCAGCTTAAATTTTTTTTCTCTAGTTGGGCTTTCCTGACCTTCTAGACTAGGTTTAATCTCCATGTTTTATGATGTTCCAAAACATCTTCTGGTTCTAAGTCTTTCATATTACTCCTCGTACTTGATTTATTTCATCTTGTCCTTCCTTCTAAACCATGAAGGCAGAGACCATTTTTCTTTTTTTTACCATTTTATCCACAATACTTAAAATAGTGCTTAGAATATGGTAGGAGCTAAATAAATTAGTACAGAATTACTGATTTATGGAAAGAGTGAATGATTTCACATTCTAGGACAGGTTTGAAATAGTCCTTACAAGTTCAGAGTTATACTGTGACAGTGCTAGGCCTCAGTCACGGACTGGTCAATATGCTAAATGATAAAAGCATCAGGCATTATGCCACCTGTAAATATCAGTAATTCAAGAGTGGAGATACCACATTCTATCATTATATGCATGATATTATTAATCTGGTTGTTACCAAAACAGATTCAAACATACCACTTTCTAACCTCCCTTTCTCTGGTCATTTGCCATAGATTGCTTGACCAATCACTCCAGATTCTCTTGTTCAATTAAGAAAACTAAGGAAGCCCTTATAACTGGTGTGCCTACTCCCTTAAAATCCATTTCACACCCACGAGCCACAGGGATCATTTTAAAACATAAATCTAGTCTGGCAAGGCTCTGAATTAAATCTTTGAAAGCATTATACTCAGAAATCAGCAAGCCAAAATCCTTAACGTGATTTACAAGACCATGCATAATCTATAAGATTTGGCTTACACTTAAACTCCATAACTCCTGTCGGTCATTTATTTGACAAATATTTATGACAGCAATATATGCTAGACATTGTTTCAGTTGCTGCAGATGCAGAATTCCTGCCCTCATAGAGTTTGCTTTGCTGGTCAGATGAAGCTAAATCAATCTCTTTATACTACCTCCCAACCCAACGTCTCCTCCCTGAATTCCATCCCATTAATACTGCCCTTAATAAGTCACCAATGAACATCACAATGAAAAATCAAGTGTTATATTTTTAACCCTCATCTTACCTACCATCTCCAAAATCTTTGGCAAGTTGTCCCCTTGCTCCCCCTATAAACACTCTTGTGTCATGAGTTTTCCCTACTTAAACAATGACCTATTCTCCAACTCCTGTAACAATTCACCCAAGGCAGAAGATGAGAAAAGGTTGGAGAGAGAGAGAAGCCCCCAGAAACTTTAACATTTAAGTGAGTGGAATAGGAAAAGAATAGATCACTGCCTGAGCTCCCAGATCAGATCAGTTTTCTCTATTGTACATCTCTACAGACTCAAGTGCAGTAGTCTACTACTACTCTTCCATGGAAATTTTCAGAGTTTCTTACCAGTGTCATTACTTATATAATCTTTATCTTTCCCACTAAACCCATTTCCCAATTAAACCCCCTAAAGTTGTTCATCTTGTTCCCTGTGGCATTCTCAGAGTTAGCTTGGGGTCTGATTCATAGTAAACACTTAATATTGTGGAATAAATGAGTGCACAGTCCCACCATGTTTGTACATTCATCTGCATACTTTTCAGTGCCTGTTGTGTGCCTGTGTGTATAACATCCAGGTGGTGAAAAAGGTAGATTAATGCCCTTAAATTACTAACAATAAGTCAATATACTGATATTGGAGGAGGTCATCAAGAGGATGTATTCTCTGGTTGACCCTTGAGCTGGATCTGGGTAATTAGAGACTCTTCCTCCTTCCCCTCTCTTTGGAATATATGTTTTGCGCACTGTTCCCACAGTAGGAACTGGTTTCAAGGATGCAGCCTTGAGAATACTATGTGTTGTTGAGGCCACCTTAATGTGACTGAACCCCATTAAGGCCTTTCTATAAACTTTTAAGATTCTGCCTATTTCTTAGGTCTATCTTTGCCCTCCACACATGGAGGCATCTTGGGAACCAAAACTTGGTGAGCCAGCATGGAGACCAAAGAAATAGGCCTTGGCAAAGGAGCATCCACAAGGGAGATCCCGAGTTGACCATCAGCTTCGATGTGGGGAGGGTAGCCCAAGTGTTAGATGCTTGTGGACCACCATAAGTACAGAGATGTCCCCAAAAAGCTGTCTGGTTTCATGCACATCATCTCTATCGATCTGGAGGAAATAGACAAATCTCAGGAATGGGTACAAGCTGTGGGAAAGACTCAAGACAGAAAAGAAACTTGAGACGTCAAAAGACTCCCCCAATCAGCTGTCAAGTGTCCAGTAACAGTAACTTGGATATAGATGTGATTTGACCTCATTGCTGTCAGGAGCCCATTTAAAAAGATAGACTGGCAACCCAATGTCGTGTTGGTAAGCCTGTGGAAAGCCTAAACACCTGAACAACAGTTAACATCTACCCCACCTGCTTCTACCATCCCTGATGCCCTGCCTGCTCCAGAGTAGGCCTTAGGGATACAGTCCCATTCAGGGTGGGTCCCTCTCATGCTCAGGGCATAGCATATAGGCCAAGATTGCCTCCAGGTGAGGCACTGGAAATCATCGTTCAGTCTCATGTTAAGTTTAGTGTTCACTGGTCCCCCAGAAATAAACAAGAAGTGATAGCTCTGGTTGATACTAGAGCTGAATATACCCTAATACACAGTAATCTCAAAAGTTTTCTGGCCTCCTCGGTGCCATCAGTGGTTACAGAGGACAAACTGTCATGGTCAGGATAGTCCCTTTGATGCTGCATTGGGTGTTCTCTCCCATGAGAATATGAGGTTTTGATCTGTGCAGTACTAGAGAATATTTTAGGCACTGACATCCTACAATGTCAAACTCTGCAAACTTCTTTTTTTTAAAGTTTTTATTTAATTTCATTTAGCTAACATACAGTGTAATGTCAGTTTCAGGTGTACAATATAGAGATTCAACACTTCCATAGGACACCTGGTGCTCATCACAGCAGGTGCCCTCCTTAATCTCCATCACCTATTTTACCCCTCCTCCCACCTCCCCTCTGATAACCACCAATTTGTTGTCTATAGTTAAAAGGCTGTTTTTTTGGTTTGCCTCCCTCTCTCTCCTTTTTCAAAATAATTTTTAAAAGATTTATTTATTTGAGAGAGAGACTTCACAAGTGGGGGGAGGGGCAGAGGGAGAGAGAGAGGATGCAGGCTCCCTGCTTAGGAGATGCTTGTGGGGATGCTTAGCAGGGAGCCTGATCAGGGGCTCCATCTCAGGACCCTGAGATCATGACCTGAGCCAAAACCAAGAGTCGGTTGCTTAACTGACTGAGCCACTCAGGCCCCTCTACCTCTCTCTTTTTTTCCCCTTTGCTCATTTGTTATGTTTCTTAAAGTCCACATATGAGTGAAAATATGTGGTATTTGTTGTTCTCTGATTGACTTATTTCCCTTAGCATGATATTCTCTAGCTCCATCCATGTCATTACAAATGCCAAGATTTCATTCTTTTTTATGGATGAGTAATATTCCATTGTATTTATGTACCACCTCTTCTTTATCCATTCATCTGTCTGTGGACACTTGGGCTGTTTCCATAATTTGGCTATTGTAGATAATGTTGCTATAAATATCGGGGTGCATGTATCCCTTCGAATTAGTATTTTTGTATTCTTTGGGTAAATGGCTAGTAGTGCAATTGCTGGATCCTAAGGTAGCTCTATGTTTAACTTTTTGAGGAAACTCTATGCTGTTTTCCAGAGTGGATGTACCACTTTTCATTCCCACCAACCATGCAAGAAGGTTCTATCAGCGAGTTCTATCTCTGGGTTAGTGTAATCACACCAGCGCTGAGAGGAAACACCAACTAGGAACCAGTAAGTCTACTGGCCCCTCAAAGAGTTGTAACCATCGAATAATACAAACTGCCTGGGAGCATAAGGAGAGGAGAAACTATCCAAGAATTGCATGAGTGGGTATTATACACCCTGCACATAATGTTTTCAGCAGCTCAGTATGGCCAGTAAAAAAGCCAGATGATTCATGGCAGACCACCATGGACTACTGAGGATTGAATAAGGAGGTGTCCCCTCATCTATGCAGCCATGTCCAAAGTTGTCACCATCTTAGACACCTTGTCCATGATCCTAGGAGTGTACTCTGCTGTATTGAACTTAGCATTTTCTTTTTCTTTCTTTCTTTCTTTCTTTCTTTCTTTCTTTCTTTCTTTCTTTCTTTCTGTTCCAGTATATCGTTGAGTATGACCTCTGAATCACAGGATCAATATGCCTTCACAAAAGAAAGGCAAAAAAGGATCTTTCAAATGGTCCCCCAAGGCTACCTGCACAGGCCCACAATATGTCATGGGATGGTAGCCCAAGACCTGTCCCTGTTCTCTCTCCCCACTTCGGTAAAATGGGCCCAGTGTTGATGGTATATGTTAACATGTGAAGATTTGCCTCTATTGCAGAACGCTCTGCAGACTTTCCTGGAACATCTATGAGGGAGAAGATGAGCAGTCAACCACAAAAATTCAAGGCCCAGGCACTGCTGCAGAGGTTGTAGGAGTTGTCTGCTTGGGTAAAATAGCTGCAAGCCGAAAGTGTTGAAAGGCACTACCTGAAACGGAACACACACCAATGAAAGAAGGGAGCAGCTGGGGATCCTATCTCTCCCCCAGTCCATTTCATGCCTGACAGTGCTGCTTCCCCCAGCCAACATGTATGGTGTGCACAACCAGCTCAAATTCCTAAAGCTGCAGCCCCATTCTCTAACAATCAGGGCACAGTTGTAATTTTTTTATAGAAGGAGAATACCTTCCCATACAAGTCTCTACTAAATATCTGTTGTTTGGACTTTAAACTTCCATTGCATCTTATAGTACATATAGAAGTTCTTACTAAATTTACCCACTGAGACTTAAATGATAGCCAATAAAACCTAGGTTTAGCTAATACTGAAATGTCTCTAATGAGAAAAGCTATCCTCCAAAATAGAATGGCATTGGACATTATTATGGGCTTGCAAAGAGGCACCTGTGCCATTTCCCAAACAAAATGTTGTGGGTTCATACCTGATGAGTCTGCTAATTTGTCATATTTGTTAAATCACATGAAGACACAGGTGAATGCCTTGTTTGACCTGACCCTCAGCCTACGGATTGAATAAATCAGCGGTTCAGATCATAGTGTTCTTAGTAAAAAAAAAAAAAAAAAAAAGTTACTTATTTTGGGAATCATTATCTTAATCTGTGTTTTCTCTTGCATGTGCCTATACTGTTGCTACGGTATCTGCCTCCAGTGCAGCCGAATAGCCACCAAACCAGCCCCCTCCCTGCTAAATAAACAAACAAACAAACAAAACCCTCTTGCTGACAGTTCAGGGCACATCACAGAAAAGGGGAGCATAAGAATGAAAGAGCCAGTCACAAGGAGTGGAGTGTTGGAGGAGGTCATCTAGAGAATGTAACCACTAGTTGACCCTTGAGCTGCACCTGAGCAGTGGGAGGGTCCTCACCCCCTTGCTAGTCCACAGAAAGTATGTTCTGCCCATTGTTCCCAAAGGGGGCTCTGATTCCAAGTATGCAGTCTTGAGAGAGCAATATGTTATTGAGACCATTTGGACAGTTAAGGTCCCTACATGAACTTCCAAGTTTGTGATGGGCCAATGTGGAGATTTACTCAACTTGAAGCCACCCAAGACAAGCCAAGACAAGCCTTTCTTTGTAGGTTCCCTTGTCCATCATCTGGAGTGGTCTGTCTGCCTGTTTTACTGGTCTGTCTTTGTTTTGGATCTTACCGAGGGAATTCTCAAGGTTGTTACCCAAAAGCTGAAAATAAAAAGTATTCATAAGTTATGATTACTCCCGCAGCAAAATGGTCTTTCCGAATGCTACCAAAGATCATTGATAAGGGATTTAAGTGTTTGTTATTTTACTATTCTAATAATGTTTCCCAATTAAACCTTAACCTAGAAAGTAAAAACAGATAGTGATTCAAATGTTGCAGAGGTGAGTATATAGAAGAGAAACGAGGCCAAAACTTGAGAAAATTAAATACAAGACTCTGATAAGAGATCCAAAGTGCATTCTCACCTCCCTCTTGTTATAGGAGGTGTTTCTTGGCTTTGCTTAAAAATAAGCAACTCATCATAAATTCACTGGATGTTTTTACAACAAGTAATGTGAATCAAGAAAAAACATGCAGAGTCATATATTATATTTTATCATTGTATATAACAACGGGAGTGAATTTTATGTCTGTGTCCTTGTCATTAATAACTAATTCCAGATTCTGAGATGTAATTTATTCAAAGATACAGAGATATTTTTCAAAGTCACCATAATTTTTTATTTTTTTATTTATTTTATTTTTTTTTTAAAGATTTTATTTATTTATTCGACAGAGATAGAGACAGCCAGTGAGAGAGGGAACACAAGCAGGGGGAGTGGGAGAGGAAGAAGTAGGCTCATAGCGGAGGAGCCTGATGTGGGGCTTGATCCCACAACGCTGGGATCACGCCCTGAGCCGAAGGCAGACTCTTAACCGCTGTGCCACCCAGGGGCCCCTCACCATAATTTTTTAAATGGTCTACAAATCCTTTTGGTAACAACAATTTTTTGTTTTTAGTTAGAAATTTTACTTCTAAAGAGAGCACTAGATAATGAAAGAAGTGGGATAATGCTATCAATAGACATGCTTTATAAGCTATACCAGTGTATATATATTTGAAATACATTTGTCCTATTACCTAAGTTTAGATTGATATATACAAAAACATTGAAACAATCATGGACATGTATACAAATATGTTCTTTGGTAATAAGATATGCATTCAACATAGTATTTCTTCATATTTTATTTCTCCTATGTTCCCCAATTTGAAATCTTATGCAATTTAGGGGCGCCTGGGTGGCTCAGTCTTTCAGCATCTGCCTTCAGCTCGGGTCATGATCCCAGCATTCTGGGATTGAGCCCTGAGTTGGGCTCCCTGCTCAGCGGGAAGCCTGCTTCTCTCTCTCCCACACCCCCTGCTTGTGTTCCCTCTCTCGCTGCCTCTCTGTCAAATAAATAAATAAAATGTTAAAAAAAAAACAAACCTTATGCAACTTAATATCATACCATACATTATATAATAATATAATATATATTGTATATTACTATATTATGTATTTTATATAATATAGATATAATATTATATAATATAATATAAATATATTATATATAAATTATATATAAATATATAATAATATAAAATATAATATAATGCTAAGTAGTTCATTAATCATATGCAACCAACTTTCTCAGGTGAATTTCTTATAAAAGGGCTACTTTTTTTTTTTAATCAAAGAGTAGATGTATATAATAGAAACAAAAAGTGAACCAAGTAATTTGGAAGTAACCTATTAGGTTTCCATACCAAATTGCTTCTTTTTTATGAAAATGGTTTATATAATTTGGTGATATTATTTTCCCCGTAAGTAACAAAAATGACTCATATAAAATAGAACGTTTATAGTAAGGGTCATGAATGGACTTTGGAAGGATTTTTTATTTCCTGAAAATACATTTAAAAATATTGTGGTGTAAGCTCATGAGTATTTTTTCTGGAAGAAGAACCTTATTTTCAAACCACTTCTCAGTTATGTGATTGTCTAAAATATAAGCACCAATACTATATAGACAATGATCTACGAGTCCACAGTGAAATAGGTAGTGAAATTAATGAGATTTCAGAAGACTTCTTATACACAGCTGTCATCATAATACTAAAATGGGAAAAACAATGAATTTAAAATTTATTTCATCTGTGAATTAACATTATTTAGACTTTCGTGTGTTTAAAATTCATGCTAAATTATTTTAAGGTCAGGAATCTATGACCAAAATAACTTTAGGTGTGTCTATAGAAATCAGATTTTAAAATGGTTGAAATGATTGATTGCTACCTCATGTGCACAATTTCAGAGATATCAAAATGACAAATCAACTGGCTTAAATTGTCTTAAATCTTCTGTGACAGAAGTGGAGTAAAAATAAATAACATTTAAAAATTGAACTGATGTTATATGGAGATGACCTATGTCTCCAGATAGATAACTTAATGTTTCTTAAATGTGCATTTTCATGAAATGTAACTTTCTACAAAACGGTAATGCTCTTAATATGTTTACATATAATACAAATATATACTGTATGCCAAGATGAGGGCATTTTGTTGCAAGTCAATAAAAGCATCAGCATCTAACCCTGTACCTTTCAATCAGATGACACTGGCAAGACAATATTTTATTAGAGAAATAGAACTTGTTAGAGAAATAGGTTATTGTTATGGAATGTAAGTCTATTAATGCTGTAAATTTATCTTCACATATGTCATGTAAGATGCATTAGTACCCATTAGATGCAGGTATAAGCTAAACATTAATGGAGCTATTGTTGAATCTTTTCACCACAATATCCTCCCGGTCATGTGTGCAATGCCTCTGAACAGAGCTTTCTTCTAAATGGTAGACCATTTTAAGTGATATGCAATTAAGAAATGTGCTATTCTACCGCATTAAAGCACAAGCCAAATGCAAGTTATTAGCATCCATTTCCAGTACAACTTGGCAAGTGAGAGAATGCATGCCACAAGGAAGTGATCACTTACCTTATAATAACAGTTTAAAAAACTGATACTTGTGATCTATGTAGACTGGCTAGAGTAGGTTTCTGCCAGTTCTTTGTGGTTATCTTGACAACTCAAAAAGTAAGTTTATTCTTAAAGAACATTGAATCTTAGGCTAGAAAACATTGGATAAATTTTTAGTATTAATTTCCAGTCCACTAACATAGAAATAAAAAATACCTATGTTGTATGGACGATGGGAATTATTTTAAAAGTTTTGTAAGAAGCAAGTGCTGTGTAGATATTATTAACATTAGTACTAATACATAATTAAACAGTTGACCTACAAAAAGTATATTTGGTCATAAAATTAACATTGGCTTTTCCCACATTCACCAATGACATTTTTTCCTCATCGATTCACGGCATCATATATCACAAATATATTAAAGATGTAAAAGTCAAATACAAAACTCTTACCTAAAAAATATTAAAAACCTCTAAATTATTACATTTGATTACTTAAGGAAAAATCACGGATCAAACTTTCAAAACAATGATGGATTTATGAAGAAAACCCATTATTTTCTGCTTTAGACAAAATGACTTAGTTGTGTTTAAAGTACATAAAGTCCTATCTTATAAAATTTCCTAGTTTTCTGGAATTAGTGGATTTAGTTCACATACAAAAAATGGGAAATATCATTTATAAGATGATTTACAATATACTTAACCAACAGTTCCAAATATGTACATTTCCTTTGATGTACCCTGCTCTGCAATTAGGAGTAAAAGCAGAGTGCTGGGGACTAAGATGTCACCAGTCATTGTCACGGTTTCTGACTCAGACTTCAGCAGCAAAGACCAAATCACATAAACTGCCTCTGTTTTATATACACTTCAGGTATAATACCTGCCCTATTACAGAGAGCTTTGCAGATTACAGATCTCATTTAATCCTCATACTGTAACTGTCAAGTTACATACATAAAAAGGATATAAAGAGAATCAGTGAGATGAGGCTTCACATGGCTTCAAGGGTCAGAGCCAGAATTTGAAATCAGATTCCAACTCAAATTCAGAGTCCTTGCCATTACCCTAAAGCGGCTTGTGTCATTGCTAATCCCTGGGCAATTGTCCATGCAAGGGGAAAGGTGCCATTTTTAAAGATTCTGTAACTCAGACAAAGAAAGACTTAGCTTTATGAGAGGAAAGAGCTAATTCACTCTGTCTACACTGGTGTATCATGTTAAACACTGTCCTTTGTATGTCTCCCAGATGCAACTATCTTTGTATGATATAATTAAACTTCCTTGGAAAGAGTTCAAGACCAACTCACATTACATTGAATTTTATAATATGGCAACTGGTATTACATTAGATTTCAGCAGTGTCATTATGTACTATGACAGCAAATGGAAGAAAATCAGCTGGTAAAAAATTATGTTCTAACTGTAACATTTGTGTGCAAGAATATCAGAATTAAATTTGAAAGATATTTCTAATATTTCCAATATTATACTCAGGTTAAATACATTCTTCACTGAAAGTAGTTAAGAACCAAAATGTGAGGCTTTGTTTCACCTCAGCATTTCCCTCTAAAAACATAGCTGTGCTGTCAGTGTATCCTTTAGTCTCTTTCTTGGGGGAAAGGGGCAGATACCCTTATTGAAAAGACAGTGTATCATATAACACTGCTGCACTAATTTTTATTTGAAAGTAAAATAAGTTAAATGTCCATAAACAAGGCCCTGAATAAATTATGAGACATCCAACGTGAAATTCTACCAAGCCACATGAATTAGATCTTGTGTTTATTAAATGAATAAAGCAAGAAATAGAACAGTGTATATGGTTGAGAGACCATTTGGAAATCAAAAGAATACATATTTATCTGTATTTATATCTGTGTGTATTCTTTTGATTCCTCTCTCTGCTATATATCTCTATGTCTGTCTGTCTATCTATCTATCTCTCTATCCGTGGCATTTCAATTTGCTCAGCACATTTTTAAATATGTCTCTACACATTTTATCTGTGAGAGATAGAGAAAATATTCCTGGACAAATCTAGAAGGATTCTAAAAGACTAGTGGCAGCAGGTACCTTTATATAATGAAAAGACCTAGAAGTTACAATGCCAGGATGACTCTGTATAATCTGTTTATGATTTGAATTATCATGTGTAGAGGCCTATGCATGCACACAAACGTATATACACATATATGTATATATTATATACATGCATGCATATGCATGTGTATATATATATATACATATATATGGTATGTGTGTAAGAGAGAGGTCCCCAAATACCACCTGATGCCTACCTTCTTCTCTCTTTATTCGTATCACTTGAAAACCTCAAATTTCACATCAAGTAATTGTTATTTGTTTCATGGTCTGATGAATTGAGTGGCTGATCTCCTGACTTGAGCAATGGGAAATACAAAGGTGGTAAAAAAAATAAAGACACAATTACAGGCTGGGACCAGAATAAATTGCTGCCCACAGGGGTACCTGGGTGGCTCAGTTGTTAAGCATCTGCCTTCATCTCAGGGCGTGATCCCAGAGTCCTGGGATCAGCCCCACATCAGGCTCCTCTGCTGGGAGCCTGCTTCTTCTTCTCCCACTCCCCCTGCTTGTGTTCCCTCTCTCGCTGGCTGTCTCTCTCTCTGTCAAATAAATAAATAAAATCTTAAAAAAAAAACCTGCTGCCCACAGGAGGCGCTGAGACTAAGAGCGACTTAGTAGGGAACACCTGGGTAGAAGTGAGAAGTTCAACACCACTGTCCATGGCTGAGGCACTCCCTGTTGTGCTCTAAAGGTCACCTTCTTAGTGCCGGCTGTTTACACCAAAATAAGCCCTGCCTTTTAAAAGAAGGTTTACTAAGAACTTCCAGGTTATTCCAAAGGGATTTCACTATCTTTCTTGGTAAAAGTGTCGGTAGGTTCACTCTTTGTGGAGTGTGTTGATTAATGTGCTTAGCTTTAACATTTTAACTTAATTTAGTATCATCTGTTGATTGCCAACTATGTATAAAGCATTTTGCTACATCCTTAGAATATACATAGACAACGTATGATGTCCCTGAGCTGAAGTTAAAGATCTTTGAAATTCAATATTATTTGACTAGTTATTGTGCATGGAAAGTAAATCTTACATATAAAAGTCAGAATTTATAAAAAGTAAATAGGGAAGATCGCTCTCTAACGCCAGCGCCGCCTCTAGCTCACCAGGCTCCAGCTTAAGAAGAAGGGGGTTAAGTAAGGAAATCTCTATACCATGAAAGTCAAAACTGTCTGCAAATCCACCTGTGGTAAAGCACCCAGGAAGCAACCAGCTACAAAACCCGCTCTCAAGACTGCGCCCTCTACTGGAAGAGTGGAGAAACCGCATCGTTACAAGCTTGGTACTGTAGCACCTCCGTGAAATTAGACCTTATCAAAAGTTGACGGGACTTCTGATTCGCTAACTTCTTTTCCAGAGTCTGATGTGAGAATTTGCTCGGGACTTCAAACAGATCTGCGCTTCCGGAGTGCAGTTGTTGGTGCTTTGAGGGAGGCAAGTGAGGCCTATCTGGTGGGCTTTATTTGAACACACCAACCTGTGTGCTATCCGTGTCAAATTTCTAACAATTATGCCAAAGACATCTAGCTAGCATGCCACATAGGTGGAGAATGTGCGTACGAAACCACTATGATGAAATACATTTCATTCTTTAAACAAAATTTCTTTTCTTCCTGTTATTGGTAATTCTGAACGTCAGATTTTTTTTCCTCCCATGGGAATAAAAAAAATACCTAAATATATGATTGCAAATGGAAAAATAGGGGACAGAAATCAGGTCTTGACAGTTTTTACATTTTCATTTGTGTGTGAATTTTTAATATAAATGTGGGGACATAAAGCATTAATGCAAGTCAAAAATGCAAGTCAAAATGTTCCAGTGAACAAGTCTCAGCAGTTCAACTTTATAACAATTATAAATAAACCTGTTAAATGTTTATGGACAATGCCAGCATTTGGATTTTTTTAAAACAAGTAAATTCCTTATTGACAACAACTAAAAAAAAGAAAGTAAGTAAGTAAATGGGAGAACTTATATAAACTATAAATAAACTAGTTTTATAGTTATTAAATAATTTAAATAATTTGGCATGGAAGCATCTCTTCTCCATTATCAGATGTACTAAAATTTAAAATATATACAATATCACAGTAACAGATAATGTTCAGCAGACATGTAACGCAGGTGAATGAAGTTTATAAACATCTCTGAGATGGGGATGTTCGGATTGCAGAGAAAACTATAGGGAAAAAGAATAATGGAAATAGCTAAAGAAAAGCTAAAAAAAAAAAAAAAAAAAAAAAGATGCTGCTGCCCCAGAAAGATGAAATGAATGTCTGCCTTAACTCTCTGGATGGCTTTCTATTTATAGACTTTAGTCCTTCCTATAACTTGCCTTCTACCTCCTCTAGAGCCCCACCCTGATTCTCCATTTTCTTACAACAAGCTTTCTTGTTACTCAAGTAATAAAAATAACCCTGGACAGGAGAAAACTGAGACTCAGAGAAACAAAGTAACTTGCCCATGAATGCCCAGCTTGTAAGTGTCAGGGCAAGGATTCCAACTCATGCATGCACTTTGGCCCTGCCAGATAGCCTTGCCTTGCCATTATATCAGAAGCTCTAATAATAGTCAGTGAGTGGCTAAGTGTCCAGATTTATGCTGCAAAGCAAAGAGGTAAGTATAGAAGTGTAAAGAAGTCAAACTCTCTTTAAAATCTTGCGAAATTCTCTATTTAAACACTTTTAGCATGTTCAACAATGTAAAATACAGCTTTTCAGAAAGTAGTGTTATTAGATACAATCTGTATCTGATCCTGTGTGACAATCACTGCTCTGTAGGATAAAACATTGTAAATGTTTATAATGCCAGACAAAGTTGTATCAGAAGATAAGAGTTGTAGACTATTCACCCTACTGTGAGCGGGCTTTGCTCCTGTTTCTGTGAAACAGAAGTCAGAGGAAATGACCAGCCTTATCTAGCATGCGGACACAATTTTTTTAAAGCCTCATTCTTTTAAACTATTGTTACTAATGGTGTAATAAATGAAAATCCATTGCCATAGTTTATTGCAGTGTTCTCTTGCTAAAAGGGATTCCATGATCAAATAATATTGGAAAACCTGAGTTCAATAAACTTAAGTAGGTGTTTAGTTTTATTTGATGCTGTTTTGGTTTGATTTTACTGCAGGGCTCCTCAGCGCCTTTAATATGCAAATGTGAATTGTGAGGCTAAGTAGAGTTTATATGAAGCGTTTCCAAATTTATTTTATGACAGAACACTTTCCACTTCAATTTTTCTTTTTCTTCTTTTTGGGGGAGTGAAGTAGAGGAGGGAGAAACACTTGGGTAGAAGAAGGATCAAAATAGTTGAGAATGTTAGTTCCTAAGAGACCCAGTCTGCTACTGACAAGTAAGTTGGGCAAAAAACAAACAAAACAAAACAAAAATAAAACCCAAATAAAAAAAACAAACAAACAAAACCCAAAAACCCCCACTAAATTAAAACAAAGAGGGACTTGAAAAGCAAATTTCATTCCAAACTGTTTCAAATTTCTGGTTCTAACTGAAAAAAATAAAGTTTCATAATGATTTGAAGAGTCTTAGGCTCTAAGATAAGGCTATGATTAAATTAAATAGCAATTGAACACTGTCTGAATTTGTAAATAAACAGACACCAAATTGTATTGAGATGCCTAATGCTTTTTATATCTAGCTTTTTCAAAATAATAGCGTTTCCCCCCCTCCCCAAACTATTGGCAAGCTAGTGGCAAACATTAACTGCATGTTGCATATTGTTTGGTTAAATATCTTAATCACACAACATCTCTTGTGAGATGTTTATTTTAAAGGTTTAAGTGAAGAACAATGCTGAAACTTGGATACTTGGATAAGGAGGAAATACCCACTCATTTACTTTCCCTATGGCAGTGGCTATCAACCAAAGCTATGCATTGCAGGCATCATGAAATTTGGAAAAACCCAGTGCCTCTAACTCACCTCCAGAGATTCAAAGCCTTGGAGTAAAGACTCCACATCAATATTTTTTAATCCCCCAAGTGATTACAATGTACAGTCATGACTGGGACCCACTGCCTTAATAGGAAATAAACTATTTCTCTAGCACTGACATTATAAATCTACACATAAACTATCAGAAATAATTAAAGGCACAGGAATAAATTAGGCATTGGAACTTACATTATAAAATGATTTCTTTAAATCATGGCTCGTTATTTACGCATCATTAAATAATTACAGCGAAGAGTGGAAAAATAGCAAATTTATTCTCAGTTAAAAAAAAAATCAACCTGAAATGAAGATGACTTCTTAGAGACATTATCAATAGCATTTGATCTACAAATTAAACACTTGATGTACCAATATATTTGTTATGATAATATAATATATACTTCTTATATTAATAAATTATAAATGAAAACTGATGAAATAATGATTTGTGTCTATATATCTTAGGTAGGCTTGAAATTATGAGATAAAATATTAAGGTTTTGGGTTAGATATGTAAATGATACCATATTTCATTATTAGTAATCAACATATTGTGCACTTTAATGTCACACACTTATAACTTGTGTATCCTCAATTATTTTTGATTATATATTTATATATAATATATATATTATTTATATAAATAATATATATAATTCATATATAAATATATAGCTGACTGAATGCACACATAATTATGTATTCACTCATTCATTTATATAGGGATTCACCCCAAGGCCATTGTCATTAAAGCATATCTCTCCCTTAATCTTTAAAAGAGCCCTTGGAGTTTGATATTATTATTACCTCTATTTTACAAATGAGGAAACTGTCCATGGTCACAAAGCTAGTAAGTCAGACATAATAGAAGCTTACTACATATTTAGTAAACATATTCATAGGGAAATTCAATACTTAATGGTAGTTATAGAGATAGATGCGTATAACAGCTCATTTACACACGAAGTATAAGCCTTATCTTTTTTTTTTTTTTTTTTTTTTTTAAGTAACCTGTACAGCCAACATGGTGCTCAAACACATGAACTCATGACCTGGAGATTAAGAGTCACATGCTCTACTGACTGAGCCAGCCAGGCATCCCGCCCACCTTTTTTTTTTTTTTTTTTAAGGTATAAACCTTTATCTTGTCTTAGAAACTTCTGCCAAGAGTTCTGTGACAACTGGGCAAGAATCCAGATATTCTTTCATTTGTCATATAGGTAGAGGTAGTACCCTTGTTCTGTATTAAAATACAGATTCCAGGGGCGCCTGGGTGGCTCAGTCGTTAAGCATCTGCCTTCTGCTCAGGGCGTGATCCCCGTGTTCTGGGATCGAGTCCCACATCAGGCTCCTCTGCTGGAAGCCTGCTTCTTCCTCTCCCACTCCCCCTGCTTGTGTTCCCTCTCTCACTGGCTGTCTCTCTCTCTGTCAAATGAACCAATAAAATCTTAAAATAAATAAATAAATAAAAAAATAAAATACAGATTCTATAGTCAACCCGAAACTTTCTGAGTTAGCGTCCGTCCTAGTGAGACCTGGAATTTGTCTATCTTTGAAAAAGCTTCTTAAGTAATTCATATGAATTAATTCATAAAAATTGCAAGTGTGGAAACCACTGGATCTCATTGCTCATGGTTGGGATTTAGTGTTTGGGTCTTACTGGTACTCCACAGAAAGGACAAAAGGCTGCACGGACAGAATGAGTATGTCCCAGTTCATTTTCTTTTTCAGAGGCTAAGAGGTAGTCATACAGCAGAAAATGGTGATTTAGGTTTTGGGCTCTCACATCAGACAAAATTGTGCTGAGTCCCAACTGTGCCACCGACTAGATTTGTTACATTGGGCAAGTCCCTTGATGTTTTAAAAGTTATATGTCTTTTCTATAAAATGGAGATAAGGAATTCCTTGTCTCATAGGGGTTTTGTGAGAATTAAAAATGTGTTTCCCCTTGCATGACACAAAGTCTGACACGTAAGAAGCACATGATATAGCTTACCATTATCAACATATCAGAAAGTAGTAGAGATCAGAAAGGAGATAGAGTTCTGATTGGCAGTGTCTTATTTTCTCGGGTTCATTTGTTTATCTTAAATTATTTTTGTTCTAGAACAACTTTTTCTCCCTTCTCCCAACTGCACCCCCATTAAAGCTCTGAGAAATCTCAGTTCTTAACAATGCCTTTTCCATGTAGAGGGGAAAAAATGTTTTTAAAAAGTTATATAGAAAGAATTTCTGTGCTGTTTCTCCTTAAAAATATGACAACTTGACTCTACACCCTCTGAGTCAATTCTAGAGTGTGTATGCCACAAATAAACTGTTTTAGCTTAGGAATATTGAAAGAAAATATTCTGTACTCTTTTAAAATAAGAAATTTTGCAAATGCATGATACAATTGGATTGTATAACTAGTATTCATATAATGCACAATGCAAAGTGCGATTTGTAGACCTAGTTTTAAATTCAGTCCTAATAAGTAAACTGATTTGACCCTGTTGGGGGAAAAGTTGAAGCACTCATCCAATCACTAATCTAATCTTCATTGCCATAAAATGAAATTCCTGTCTATTTCTGTGGTACTAATAATGAGGCTAAATAATGTATATATTTTTATTTACGTGTTCGATGATACTAGCTCTGTTCAGTGAGTGATGTTCTTCTGCCACTTGGTGGTGCTTGCCAGTTTCAGAATTTGTTTCTTGGTGGCACTGTAACACTAAGTACAAAGCAAGCTGAACAAAATCACAGCATTCCTATTGGAAAGGCTTTGCTTGAAACTGTTTAATAATTTAAAGAACCTCTGTGGAAGTAACTGCATTTGTTAACCAGTCACAACCAGTAATTAACTCCTTTGGAGTTTTAAGTTACTTTGGGCAAAATGTCTTAGGAAGAGTACATATTATTAGAAAGCATGCCAAAAATTTACTTAGCAGAGAATTCAATAACAGTTCGACTCTGCTAAGAGGTTCTGTAAAATTCTACTTATATAGCCAAGTGCTGAAATCCTAGCAGGTCCTGTCTCATTATCATAATTACTGCATAAACACTTTTAAGGACTTTGCCTTTAGTTTCAAGCATGACTTATTTTCATAAGCCTGATTAGTTACCACACCAGCCTTGCTATGGAAAATGACATGTTCTCACTCTGAACTGGGAGTTGTTAAATCTAGATCTACATTAAGCGAATATTTATGTTGCCGCTTCTGCTGAAAGGGTGCAGCGAAAGACATCTCTGATTCCTTGTTTTTGCAATATCGGCTGGCAGCTCTATCTAACAAGCATTCCGTTTCCTTAAAGAATTTAGCTGCGCTGTCTAGAAGCCGATTTTCTGATGCCTCCAACGTCTGGTCTAATTGATCTGTTTTAATGGAGTCTTTGTCGGTGAGGAGCGAGATGCCACCGACTAGAATGCTGGGATCTGCTGCTTAATTGCCGGAGTGAGAGACACTGAGGTTCAGAAATCTTTGGAAGTGGGCGGGGGTTGGGGGGTAATCTTGGGGCGGAGGCGGAGATGTAAGATAAAGGGATGGGTTTCACACAGGAAAAAAAGATGAGATTTCTTTGAGGCTCTGAGGTGCTGCACGATCACATCTCTCAAAGGAGAAGTTAAAAAGCAAGGAAGTGGGAGGAGGTTGGAGGTTAAAGTACTTAAAAGGATAGCTCGGGCACAATTTGTTTTTCTGGCGGTGCCTGCGAAAGATAGATAGTCCCTGCTGTCAAAGTGTACTGGTGCCTCTTTTAAGTGATTGGGGATGGACGCTAATTGCCTGTGAGATTCTATCAAACACGCTCTTCTAAATTCGGGGGACCAGAAGAAGAGAAGGAAAGACGAGACTTAAAAAGAGAGAAACAGAGATGAGACCTCTTGAAATAAAGAAAAGAAAAAGGAAAAGAAAAGAAGGAAGGGAGGGAAGAAAGAAGGAAAGAGAGGGGGTAGAGAGAAAGAGAGAGAAGCAGGGAGTTAGGAAGAAAGAGGGAGGGAGGGAGGGAGGGAGGGAGAGAGGGAAGAAGGAAGGAAGGAAGGAAGGAAGGAAGGAAGGAAGGAAGGAAGGTAGGTAGAGGGAGGGAGAGAGGAAGGAAGGATAAAAGGAAGGAAGGGAGGTAGGAGGGAAGGAGGGAGGAAGCAGAAGGGCGAAAGAGGGAAGAAGGAGGGAAAAAGAGATTTAGAAGGAGGGTGTTGAGGGAAAAGAGAGGAAAAAAAATCTTGAATCACTGAGTAATCACACAGAAAAGAAAATTCTTCCTTGTCGGTCATCCAAAACACTATGACCGCAATAACGACCCGGGTCACTACAGAAAGATGCTCCTCTCCATCCGTGTCCCGGGAAGCTCTTGGACCAGTTACTAGCGACTAAAATACCATTAGGCTACAGAGTGTCTAACTGCGTGAAGAATGCAGCAGGCGGAAGGCGGGTCCCGCTACGCCTTTGCTCAGCGCCGGCAGGAGCGAAAGAAAGAAGGGCACTGAGCGACACACTCCTGTGGAGTTAGACCTTCTCGCCTCCCCAGGTCACTGGCGATCCGGCAGAGGGATCCGCTAAAGCTCCCAGGGCCGCCACCCGCACCGCCAAAGTGAGCCGTTCTTCTTGGAAGCCGTTTCCTGGAGGCTGCGCCTGCGACCCACCCGTTGCCAGTGCCGAGGAGCCCTCCCTGCCTCTCTCTAACCACTTGTCCGGACAAAATCTGACCTCCGAAACACATTTACCCGCACCTCCCAGGCAGCCGCCCTGATAGGCTCCCGGCTGGAGAGGAGCGTGTGATGAGAAGGCTCCAAACCTTCGGCTCCTCAGGCAGGGTAGGAGCTGCAGGAGGCCAGGGAAGGGAGGAGAGAGAGCGAGAAGGAAGAGGAGAGAGCCTGGAAGGCTGGCTGAGTCAGCTTGGCGAGCAGCCTCAGGGTCGCAGGCTCCTGTGGGAACTGCTGCTGCTTCCAGGCCGGCCAGAGCGGTTCTCACACCACCGCGTCTCACCCTCTCCTAGTCTCTGCACCTCCCTCAAGAAAGGTCCCTGGGCTCTTGCCGCGGTATTCCCATCTTGAATCCGGTTACAGGCGGCGTGTCCGGTAGGGGCTCCGTCAGGACACCCTCTCTGGGCCCGCTTTCCCCTCTTAGCCCTGCTGCTACCGCTTCTCTTTCACCTCCGCCCTCACCAGCTCCAGCTCGGAGAGACGCCACCCAGCCGCGGCGGGTACTCGAGGCCCGGGGTCACGCACCGAAGAGGGGAGCTAGATCGGGGCCCAAGACCCGACCCAGAGCTCGGTAGGGGGCGTCCTGGGGCGGAAAGTGAAAGGGCAGGTGGTATATAAAGGTGTGGGAGTCTCCCACTCTGAAGCCCGCGCTTCTCCCCTAAGCCATCCCCGCGTAGCCCCACTCGGGCCAGCGCCTGGCGAGCTAGCCCATCTGTGGCATCCGCCGTCGCCTCCTCCTTGCACCTCCTCGCCGACCCCTCCCTCCGGGGACCTGCATCCCGCTCCGCCAATCAGCGCCCGATTGCCTCTTCCCACGTGATCTCGGGCGGGCTAAGGACCTGCTGCTTCCCAAACGCCAGAGGGATGCGGGCGGCAGAGCGCGAGAGGCGGCTGCTGGGCTGTGGGGCGCTTTGACTCTCCTTCCACCCAGCCTCCTTGGACTCCTCTCCTCTGCCCTCTGGACTCCGCTCTCCTCGTGATTCCCTGGCTTCCCAGAGCCCCCTCCTTATGGCAGCAGCCCCCCGAGTCTGCGGCTCAGCTTGTCAGCGGACGACCCTCTCGCTCCCGGGGCTGGGCCGGGTCACTGGATGTTTCTGAAACTCTGGAGATCATGCGCGGGTTTGGCTGCTGCTTCCCCGTCGGGTGCCACTGCCACCGCCGCCGCCTGTGCTGCCGCCGTCCGCGGGATGCTCAGTAGCCCGCTGCCCGGCCCCCGCGATCGTGTGTTCTTCGGAAGCCGTTTGCTACTGCAGAGTTGCGCGAACTAGTCATGGTGCTGTGGGAGTCCCCGCGGCAGTGCAGCAGCTGGACACTTTGCGAGGGCTTTTGCTGGCTGCTGCTGCTGCCGGTGATGCTACTTATCGTAGCCCGCCCGGTGAAGCTCGCGGCTTTCCCTACCTCCTTAAGTGATTGCCAAACGCCCACCGGCTGGAATTGCTCCGGTAAGTCCAGAACCCCAGCTGCCGACCCCCTTTAGCTCCGCAGAGGAAACGTGTTTCCAGCACAGACCAGCCTACCTTAGTGCGTCTCGTTAGCCCCTCGATTCCTACTGCCCCAAACCTCTGAGACGACCGACCTCCACCCAGAGGAGCGCAGGGAACCATTCCAGGCCTCTGAGGAAGCTGGGGGCTGAGGGGGTCTGGGGTGGGCAGAAAGTGCAGGTGTAGGGACTTTTGCATCCTTGCACTTAGAACTGCGGATATTTTAAGAAATATTAAACGGGATGTTTTTGTGGATCCATCTAAAAGAGCACCAGTCCTGGGGGGAAACACTAAAACAGAACCCTTCCCATCGTTAAAGAAAAAAGTCTAGCTAAAACGATCGAGAAATAACTTTATGAGAAAGAACAAGCGAGAAAGCAATAAATCAAATAGTGACTGCAGGGGAAACACTGATTCCTGACAAAAGTGCTATGAGGTGCACTGGTCTCGCTTTCAAGACCAGGTCACACGGATTCTAAAGGAGCTTAGGTTTCAAGAGATTCGTCCACCCCTACCCCCCACCCCACACCCCCCCCACCCCCGCCGCCAGTCACTCCCTCCCTCCCTCTCTTCTCTCTCACATCCTCCTAGTCTACTTGGCTGCAAAAGACGTTGTTTTTGCAGCCCAGAGATGCTTCTCTCTTGCCTCCCTAAGCTCCTAGATGGTGAAGGGAAGTTGAGAAAAGATTCATTCGTCGGTCTCCCAGGCCTGGGTGGCATAACCGAGCCAGGCAGGCTGATGCGCAGGCGGGCGGAACCGACCCGGGTGGACGCTGACTCCATTTCTGGGCAGGCTTCCTTGGACTGGGTCAGGCGCTCTTCTTGCTCGCTGGGGTCCCTTCCGAGTCTGAACGCGAGAGCTTGGCAGACTTTGCTCTGCTGAAGCCTCCTAATTAAATAGGGCCCGAGGATGGGAGTTGCTGTACTCTGAGCTGGCTTCACATTTCAGTATGACAGCCCATAGTATACCCTGGCGGGATTGTGGTGTGATTTCATTGGCATTTTAAATTGCATTAACATGCCTGGGTATTGTCCCCTAGGTCTGGTCTGTTCTAGTTTTAGCAAGTGTGCATGTAATTTTTCATCTTCTGTAAATACAATTCTGCGGTAGTTAAATCTGGCTCTGAATAAAGTGGCTTCCAGGGATATATGTAAGCTGAAGTGTATGTAACTTTGGAGAGGTGGGAATGACCAACTGTAACTCATAGGATGAAAGAACATGTAGTCCTAGGTTGTTACAGATGTAAATTCCATGAGGAAAATTGTTATGCCTCATTGTAGTTTGTGCTTTTTAAAGACAGGTTGGAATTTGCAATCCTATTCGATTTGGGTCAATACATTGCCTTTGTTCTGTTTTTGGCAATATCTAAATTTGGTATTTTTATAAAATTTAATGTGTTTACTTAACTTATTCGTGGTTCATGGGAGCATATACATTATTTTTGTAAAGCTAAGTTCCACTTTGCAGGTGTCTAATCACTTTTTAGGTGCTTTATCATAAGCGTGTTAAACAACCTGCAAAATCACTTGTTCGAAATGGTCACAGCGTTGTAGTCCAACATGACTGGTTTGCTTCATCCCAAGTATTGTATTGTTTTAAGAAATAACTAACTTAAATGTGAAATTGAGGTTGGCAATTAAGAAATTTATTATTAACCAGATATCTTAAGGAGATCTGCGGAAACTAAAGAGAATAAACTTGTTTTCCAAGCAGATTTTCAAGAACCTGGCACACTCCTCCACCCCTGTTAACTTAGAGGTGATCAATCTTCATTTGACCCAGACAGACCATCACAGAAAACACTGTGCCTGTTTATCTTTATTATTGGGGCTTTGTTTCCTCTTTGTCTGGAGAAATTCCAAATAAGAGGTTGTTCCAGACCTTAAAGCAAAAGAATGATTAAGAATGGAGAAATGGTAAAATGACAACACTCAGAGACTATCACCAGCTCTTTTCTAAAATGTGGAGTTTGGCGATCATAAACTATAGTCTACTTAATAAGAAAAAAATAAGGAAGCTAGGAAGCAAGTGTTAAACCTTCATTCACTGCAGCCAGTATTAACCCTGGTTAAAATAAAATAACAATATAAAAAAAAAGAATATTAAAAGAGAATTGACTAGAAAAGAATTGTGAAAAAAGAAATGAATATTGATCACTTAACTAGATTTTGGAGGTTATCAGTAGAGAATGACCTTGCAGTTCAACCGTGGTTATTGGAATTAAAATTTAGAGCAGTTCCTTTAAAGCTTCAAGATAGTGCTTTTTTTTTTTTTTTTTTTTTTTGCTATAGTCTATAACATTTTTTTAATGACTGGAGTATTCTTTTTAAATTTGAGGTTATGATGACAGAGAAAATGATCTCTTCCTCTGTGACACCAACACCTGTAAATTTGATGGGGAATGTTTAAGAATTGGAGACACTGTGACTTGCGTCTGTCAGTTCAAGGTAAGAAATCTGATTTTTGCATCTTCTTATTCATTAATGAGACTACAAAGGAGGGATCTCCCTTTACAACCCATCACCTGGCAATTTATAGCTATGCAAGCTAAGAGGAGAGCTGGCACCAAGCAAAAGTACTGTACTGCCAAGAGAGCCAACGGATGTCAAAAAGACATAGTTTTTTGGAGAAATGTGTATGCCAGAGTTACAAATGCCACTGGAGGTAGAAAGCTTCAGGTTGTTCTTTTGGTGTGTCAGAGGTAAATTATGTTTATGTGTCCCATCTAGTGTGCATTTTATAAGTCAACTGCTGGGGTTAATAGCCAAAATAATCAATGGATAGGAAGTGTGGATTTGTACTTTCATTCTTTTTGTTTGGGGCTATCATTTTTTGATCATATTGCTCTGTTTTAATGGCTTTGGGTTTTATTATCCGGGCAAGCTGGTTAAGTATTTAAATAAACTCCTTATTAGTGTGACTTCAAAACTGCTGTGCTAGTTTTTGAAATCATGGAACTTATTAATATATATCAACTTTTCATGGGTACCACATTCAATTGCAGCTGACTCTCCCAGGAATCCAAAAGAGCGCAAATAGCTGCAAGTCATTTCATAAATCTTAGAAAAGTGTACTTTGCTGCATGTTAGAAAAATAAATAAAACTTAAATATTTTTTTAAAAAGAGAGGGACATTGCAGCACTGGCATCATCAAAACTAGGTTATGAGTATCTACTGTAGATAGAACTCTTCATGTCATTATTATAATCATCATCTAAGAAATGCTTTATACCATATAAATTATAAACCTTCTTTTCTCTCAAAATGTTTATACAAGCATACGTACCTTCACCTATCATAGGTTTCATACTAATGGCTTTTATTCGCCTTTGAGTGTTGCTGAATTTTTTAAATACACATGAAATCTAACACAAGGTTCAACCAAAAAATATGTGCATATACAAAACTATGTAAGTGGGATCAGGGAAAACTTTCCAAGATCGTAAGGAAGAAAAGAAAGAAAGAAAGAAAGAAAGAAAGAAAGAAAGAAAGAAAGGAAGAGAGAAAGAAAAGTAAAGAACAAATGAAAACATTAAACTCGAATTCAGGTCTAAACAATTGTTATAGTATGTAGTACTTAGAATATTTGATGAAATTAAATATTTTAAATTGAATTCAACCTCCCAGTGAGAGAGATAAGGGAATTCTTATTTAAATATAGTTTGAATTGTTTGTAGATAAGCTCAAAGCTGCTTGCACATTATTCTTTCTAAGAGAAGCAGTAATACAACTGATATTTGCAAAGTGCACCACCTCCTGGTGGGTGAGTATTGCTATGACCGTGCTACAGTCCTTCAGACCATACTATGGTGTTAGAAACATATTTGTGCATACTTAATATGCATGTGATACCAACCTCTAATGTCTCCAGCCACACTGAACAATGTAATTATGTTCTTTCAATGAACTACATGGGAGAGATGGAGCATGTAAACTCTCCAATTCATACTTTCCCCAAATGTTAACTAAAGAGAAAATACAGGTGGATAAATCATTATTAATTAAAGCTCCAAAGGATTTTGTGGATTTTCCCCCCTTGGAGTTTGTGATTCCCAAAAATTTGTCTTACTTTCCTATTGAAGCGTAGACAAAAGAAGTAAATTCATAAACAGTATAAAATGAACCAAAAAGAATGTTCTTCAGGTGGAAAGCCATAATTCTAACAAGACTGAAACAAGAGAAAAATAACGGAGTTCACAAAATTCTAAATGGATGCATGCTACTAAAAGGGATGTATAGTTTTCTTATTAAAGAAATTGTGTTTGTTTTCCTGTTCCACAAAGGGTTTTGGTAAAACTTTTATCAACAAAAATATTTGTGTTTTTCATGCTTTGGTCAGCCAGTTACATACGTCACTAATTTAAATACTTTTTGAGTGGAGTAGATCGGGGAGTGGGCAATGAATGCAAGTTTGAATAAGAAACTAAAATGAATTTTTTTTCTAATGCCTGTAGCATTTAAATTTACTATGAGATTACTACTGCCATTAGCTTGTGCTTTGTGATAGTTGTCAGTCTGTCAAGAGAAAATAAACATTTCCTTCACGGAAAATTTAAACTCTGCACGTAGCAAGAATATAGAGTGGCTGGATTAAGTTGAAGATCAAAGAAAATGTGCAAGTTGTACAAAGAATAATAGGATATTTTATAGGCTAAGAGCATCTTGATTCAGTCCTTTCTAGTACATTCCAATGAATTCGAGGTTTGTTTGTTTGTTTCCTCTGTATCTGATGAAAAGGGAGATGTCCTGATAATCTATTTTCCTATATACTATTCTAAATTAGGTATTCTAAATTATTCCTATATACTATTCTAAAGTAGATCTTCTACTCTCTGTTTCTCCTGTGTTTAGAGATACAGTCCCAAATTCTTTCATTCAAATTAGGATGCAAACTATGGTCATCCTAGCTGAGAGGTAAATTTCAAATAGAAGTGTGTGTATGTGATCTATAGTTTTCCAACTTGGAGCACTATAGCGAACATATATTTGCCTTCACTTCTCTTAGAGGATTGAAAATAAACATATTCTCCCCTTTATTTGTTACAACTGAGTGAGGTAATTATTTTCTCCTCCTTTTACAGATGAGAAAATTAAGGCCCAGAAATACAAATAACCATCATTAAGTGGTGATCTTAAAGTAAGAACCTAGGTCCTTTGACACCAAATCTAATTTTCTCCCAAAACATTATACATGCAAATGAAAATACGAGTAACAGCAACAACAATACCAAGTTATTGTAGACAACTCAATATCAAAGGTAGTACAACTGATTTTTAGGTGATGGTATGAGTTCCAGAAACGGCAGAACCTGGTTCCTATCTGAATATCAGATGGCATGCTGGTCAATCTGATAAATCAGTTGTGGAGAGGGAAATTTAAAGACAATTAGATGGATGGATGGATGGATGGATGATGGATGGAGGAAGGAAGGAAGGAAGGAAGGAAGGAAGGAAGGAAGGAAGGGAGAAAGAAAGGAGCATAGTAGTTATTCGTAGATAGCATTGGTCATACAATGACCAAATATCAGTTTGTAATTTAAAAATGTGATGAAGCCTTATGTTTTTAAGATATTATTTATTTCAAATATTCAATATTTGCATTTAATAATCATGCTTTAGATCTACAGTTGTTCCACTTGCTAAGACTGCATAACAAGTTGCCCATAACTTAGTGGCTCAAAAATAATGAACATTTCTTTTGCTCATGAATCTGCAATTGGACAGGGCTTAGTGGAAACATCTCGTATCTACTTCCCTTGGCATTAGTTGAGGGAGGGAGAGAACTCAAAGGCTTGGTTCTGTACTCTTCTCAGGGCTCCCACTCATATGTCTGACTGTCAGCTGGACACCATGGTCCTTAATGTGGATCTCTCCCTCTGTGCTAGTTTGAGCTTCCTCATACCACAATGGCTGGGTGTCAAGGGCAAGCATCCAGAAAGAGAGAAAGAACCAGATAGAAGCTATACCCTTTAATGACCTAGCCTGAGAAGTCACACGGAGTCACTTTCACCATAGCCACAGGCTTGCCCACTCTTCAAGTCATATTTTCTTTCATTTAAAGAAATGTGGTTACAGAGGAGGAAAAGTTACTTATGGAATGATCAAAGGATTGGGACATGTGCAGGTTTTTTATCTTTTTCTTTTTTGGAAAAGAAACATACCATATCCTAAGCCATTATTCTTAAAGTCTTTGACAACTGGGAATATAACAAGAATTCACTTAACATCTGTGGAGTACCTTCTACATGCCAGACTCTATGGAAGGTGCCGACAATCTATAAAATATAAGTTATACATAGCTTTGAGATGCTGAAATCTCAGCTAAAAGAAATCTTTATTAACCAAACAAGCAATAAATCATATGAAAAAACTTCTCACATATATTTTTTTGTTCATTTGTAGTAAAATGAATTCCATATATCCTAGAGTGTCAAGTCATTGAATCCACTAGTGTGATATGTAGCTACTTTCTTAAGCAATGTGGACACTTCGTAGCAAAATCATTCCACTGGAAAAACACATATTTGGAAAATAAACTTAAGATTTTTATAACATCTTAAGAAAAATAGAATCACTTTTCCCCTGAGAGGGAGTTTGTACAACACATACATTTATGGGTCTAACCATCTGGGCCTGAGTCTTGTTTTTTCTCTTACCAGCCAACTATGTGGCCTTTAGCAAGTCACTTAACATCTGAATCTGTCCCTTCATCTGAAACTGAGCAGTATCATGATTACCACTAAAAACTATTTCCAATAATTTGGCATGTTTTAACGTAGTACTTAGCTTATTTTTATGTGCAGGGTTATTCTATTTTGCTTTATTTCTCTAATTTTAGATATGTGTGATCAGTGTCAGTGTTAGACGGTGTGTCAACTACATTCAAATAAAAAAAATGTTTATCACGAGAGACAAATAATTTATATTTCTTTTTATAAATGAATATTCCAAAGTATTTTAAAAACATTACTCAGTTAATCCTCCCAAATGCCATAGTTAACCATTTCAAATGGGGAAACTGAGCTATAAACTTGTTAAATGTTTAATAGTTGAGTGATGTACAAGAGGCCCCATACCAGAGCAGTGAGAGAAATTGGAGAAACTAGGACCAGGCTTCCATTCCTGAGCCGTAATGATTTAGAGTATGCGTCCTCCTTGTATTATTCATATTAATGAGTGCAAGTCATGGTACCAAAGGCCAAAAACATTGTGCTGATAATCTACAGTTAAGCTCTTTTCAGCTCCATACAAATCTCCCTTTTGGCTTGTGCATGGAACTTGGCAGCTCTGTTTTTCGCACTGTTCACATTTGGCTTACTGCATCCCTCAGAAGTGGCATATGAGCGCTTTATCAGTTTATTCCATATTTTAAGATTCATATCAGCATTGTGTACTAGCACTTGACAGAGATAATAAATACTTCCCACCCCTCACCCCCTGTCCACTGACTACATCTGAGTATTCTGCAGGAGTAGATACGAAAGAAAAATAGAGAGGTTCCAGGGATTGGAGAGAAGAAAACGAGGACCCAAATAATCTACAAAGTGTTGTAGGCAGGTTTGAAGATGGAGATTAAAAGGTAGCCAAAGACAAGAATGCTAGGACCTGAACATGAGAAGCTAACTAGTCCAGCCACCACACTAATTTTGACTATCTTCTGCCTACTGAAAGTGTCAACAAATCTATTGACTATGATATGTTACCAGTTGTTCACTTCTTTCTGATCTCTTCTCCATTAGCTCAGATACCATTTTAGTGTTAGTGGGTCCTCATAAATACTCCCTGGTCCTGAACACAGCACATTTATCAAGCACCTGTCCATCCACCTGCCCCTCAGGCTATGGTTCTGGCCTGAGCACCAGTCCCATTTAGCTGGTGTTTCCTCTGTACTGCTCACTGGAGAATTTGACTCCTCACTGACATTTTGCCATTGCCTTTTTTCGTCAGTAGTGATAATGATTTTGGGTCCTATGGTAGGTCAATTCTCAAATGTAAGTTAAAAAATACACGTATATTTAGAAAGTTTGTGGAAGGTAGCCCTTATACAGGTATCACCTGATCAGAAATGAATGTCTATTGAGTTAAAGATCCTCATTAATAAAAGGTTCAATCAAAACAGTTTTAAGACATAGTAACATAGATACGCTGAGTCTGGGAGCTAATAGTGTAACTGTGGAAAGGAAATACTGCATAGCAATTTCCAGAATATCTAGATTAGAAATTGTAGAAATAAAGAAGATTTCTAAAATATGTCATATTTAAAATATTTAAATCATTTTAATTACATGTAACTAACTTCTAAATAGATATGATTAATATCTAAATCATCGTGTTAGCAATTATGGAGATCATAATATGAGTGTCATACAATTTGGATTTACCATCGCAAGAAAAGTGTATCACTATTACTAAGCTATATTTCAGTTTGTCAATAACAGATACAAAGTAAGATTCATAAAATAAGACTTTCATTTCAGAGAACATTGGCTTATCCCATTTCATGTATAAATTACCAGGGTGATTAAGCCATTGTTACATTACATTGTGCAAAGATCAAGAGTTAAATGGTTGATGGAGGAGAAAGTACAGATATTCTAAGGAAGTAGAGTAAAAAAAGTAAATTTCAGATTTTTATTATAAGATTATAACCTTATTGGGAATTTGTTCTTTTTTTTTTTGGCATATATCTTTGCATTGAATTTAACTTATGATAGAGTTTTAGGTTTATTATCATATATGTTAAAACTTTCTTTCCCATCTCACTAGATCATTGGTTTATTTTGTATGTGTTATAAATTTACAGCCATCAAAAAATCCAAATATTTTATAAGAACTGGAAAACAAAAAAGTTTTTTCACATGCATGTATATGTATGATTTGCTTCACTTAGTTTCTGGCATAGGTGGATATTTTTAAATAATCATCTTGGTTATTACATTTGTTCCAATTAAATAATGAAACACATAAGTAGTAGTAATCATGAGATAATCACATCTCTAGTGTAATTAGCAGGTATAGGACATAGCCAAGTCTCTCTAATGCCTTTGAGTGTGATTATATTATGATGAGTATACCCTGTAGGTTGCCTAATTTCCGTTGTAAAATGAGTACTTCTTTGTAATGAGGCTGTTTTAAAAATGAACTTTTCTCTTTATGAAATATATATTAATAGTCATACTTTTCAATATTCAATAAAGTTTACATATACTTCAATAATTGTTGATTTTCTCCCCTGTATTCTCTATTTTATTGTTTTTTCTTGCACTATATCTGCCAATATCTAAAGATATATGACAAATTAATTAGTAATCCAAATGTCTTACCCAAATATTTAGAAGTTTGTAAAGACTAAAATGAAACAAAAAAAACCATACTAAGGAGTAACTGATTTCATTGGCATTTCAGCTATATACTTCCACTCTAAACACAGATAGGCATTACCTATTTTTAATAACTTGAATATTATAGCATGTTTTGATTTTTTCCACCAAGCCAGATGGGTGTATATCTGAAAAACAGTATTAAATAATGTTGATACATTTGTTGCTATACCTTTTCAGTATTGCTTGCCCGGATCACTTTGTTGGAATTACTGATCAATTTAGAAGCTTTTTTTTCCTCCTGTCTGAATCAAATGAATGATTAGCTGACTTGACATTACTTTTGTGTATCTTTGAAAGATGCCTTTGCAAGGTCAAAGACTTTAATGGATACAATGGAGATTGCTGAAAATGAAAACAAGTGCTTTCTTTGGTAATCATTATTTCTGTTCAGGTGTCAAAGGTATGCAGACTCCAGTACTAACCATAAGCTTCCATCTCTGTGTCCCCCAGTGCAACAGTGACTATGTGCCTGTGTGTGGTTCCAATGGGGAGAGCTACCAGAATGAGTGCTACCTGCGGCAGGCTGCCTGCAAACAGCAGAGTGAGATACTTGTGGTGTCTGAGGGATCGTGTGCCACAGGTATGTGTGTCATCCTAAAGACGCCCTGAAACCTTTGGAAACCATGTCTTGTTTTTTTTTTTGTTATCTCCAAATAAATAATTCATACTATATACTGACTGGATAAGTCTCTCACTCTTTTGTACAAAGCATACATTATTCTTATTTTGTCTTTTTTACATTTACATTTCAAATCACTTCTGCCATAAGGATGTTGATTTTAATACATATGTTATTTAATGGAGTGCAGACAGTTGAATAATAAAATTAGAAATCTAGATTTCCTGCTTCGGTGCCAAATATAGAGAAACCTATCTACGCACACACAAAGTTGGTTGGTTTGTTTTGAACAATAGCATCGTCTGCTGGAGGGCAGTTTTGCGGATCTGGGAAGTGAAACTGTGGGTAACCTCAGTAGTGCTATAAAATGTTCTTCTTACCATGTAGCTGATTATATTGAAGAATGTATTTCTGAAGGACATCTATCCTTTCTAACACAGTCAGCCTGGGATTCCACAAAGCTTTGTAGTTGTCTTTACCAAGAATGCTCTGAAGGAAGTGAGGAGGAAGAGTGGCTTCATATGCTCTTCACTTTTTCAGGTTTCCCTTTCTTGTACAGTGATTGTTAGAGCTGAATAGCATTACAGGAAGAAAAATAAACAAAAACCCAACTTGATAGAGCAATGCTTTAAAATAAAGCTGAGTTTACAGGTTAGGCTTGACATATTAAAATCATATATATTAAAGAAACTTTAGTGTCTATGATAGTTGTCTTGAATGACATATAAGCATCTTTCTAGAAAGTCATAATTTCCGAGGAATTGGATGGTATAAGTATATCAGGGAAAAATGATAATGACACAAAGTATGAACTTCCTTCAAAAGTGAAAATATAGAATAGTGCCAGGAAAAATCTATTTTATTGGAAAGATAACAAGTATTAGATAACAACTATTTCTTCGATAACAAGTATTTCCATTCTAGGGAAAAGTTACATGTAGTTGGGGCAGGATGGTAAATGAGCAAGGAGAAAGGCTTGTATTCTTTAAAAGATTATCTTAAGTCTATTGATTGTTAGTAATTGATAGTGTTCCAAATTATACTGGTGACTACTAAAATTCCTAGGAATTAGCAGTAGAGAATATTAGTACTCACAGATGATGATGTAGGCTTTTGTGTTTTGCTTTTGGTTTTTCAGTAGTCTTTTCTTTTATATGATTCTTTGCCATATGAAGTAAATGTCCTTTCTGGTTCCCCACTTGCTTCTTATTTGCCAAAGCAAACAGATCATTGCAACTCCATCTGTCTGAGAAGTAATGAGTGAAAGTGACAGCAATGGGTGAGAGTCAGTGGACTTGCTTCCCCAGTAAGGAGGGAGGAGGACCAGCATCCTACTCTCATAGTAAAGATGGGGGAAACAGAAAGAAAAACAAGGAGCAAACTAATTATGAAAAATCAATCTGCCATACCTATGGAGAAAATTTAAAGTGATGTGTTAAGACAAATTGCATTGGGGAAAAAATATGGAAACTCTGACTCTTAGAAACCAAGAATGATGGAGGCAAACACCAGGGAGTACTGAGAAAAGTGTTTGTCTACTCAAGATCATATAGGTACCAATCTGTCTCTGACAGTAGTCAAATGAGAATCAGTGGGCAGTTGTTATAATAGAGTCCTGAAGGTATGGTATGGCTAACACTTGGTACCAAAATTCCTCTTACTTGCCAACCTCCAAGTTCTTGTAGGCTCAGGCAATCATATTCTCCTGATTCATTCAAGTTTTTACATGCTAGTCCTTAATGTTTTGTTTATACTATGAAAATAAATACTTAGCCAAGTAGAACATTTAATCACAATTGAGTAATCCACACCTAGCTGATTCACATACTAGATTTCTGTAGGATTTAATTAGTAAGCCAGTCTTGCTGAATGTGTCTCCCATTGACTTGTAAATCTAAAAGGTTTTTGATCTGAATAATGATGGAGGAACCAAAGTAATTTTGATTAACCAGGTCTGACTGTAAATAAATTAGAGTTCTGACTTTTGATCTAAAATAAATTCTCATTCTTTTCTTTGTAGATTTTCCATTTATTTTTTAATGCTATTTGACACTGAATAGAGATGGCAAATTCTGATCTCTAGGAATAAAAGGCAATAGAAGATATAACTTTATTATATTTCATTGAACTTACAATTTTTTTTTTTTTAGTTCAAAAGTGATTTCCTATTGGGCAGCCTGCTCAATTGCCTTGCTGTCAGTTTCACTTTTTTGTGTTATAAGAAATGCATTGACTAGGAGTTCAGACTTTCAGGTTCAAGAGAATGACTTCTTAGGTGTTTCTGTCCCACCAGTAAGACTTCAGTAGGCTACTTATTTATCTTACACTAGAGAAACCATTAAAGCTTCCCATCACTATTTCATAATGATGCAGTGGACTTATGATTATTTTTTCCACCTATTCCTCCTTTCTTTCCTACTTACCTAATCGGGGTCAAATCAAACACAAGTTGCTTTAAGAACCATGCCACTTGATTTTTAGAAAGATGCATAAGAAATACAAACCAATATACTACTGCTACTTTTTTTTTTTTTTTTGGCTTTTCCCAAGCCGTATGTATTTATTAGAAAACATATAGATGAATAAGCAAGATGTTTAATCAAAATCTTAGTTTTTATGTTCCAGACACAGTGATAAGCATTTAAAATTTGCTATTGTGCAGTAAGCCTCAAAATCACCCAATGAGATAGACATTACTATACTCATTGAATAGAGGACAAATAAGCTTAGGAAGGTTAGATAACATTCCTTATGCTATCAAACGAGTAATATTTGGAGGTTTGAATCTATAAGCTTTTAGGTGTTTCCTCTTATGTGCATATAAGTATAAAAAGCTGAACAAGACATGGTTCTTGATTTAAAGAAGTTTACAGTCATAATGAGGAAGAAAAAAGAAACTGTATACATTCAACTAAAACACATAGAATATATATATTAGTGCTATAATATATAATGTACAACCTGTTAGCTTCTGATGGTTTTAAGTAATAGTGAATTAAACTTTCTAATTAATTGAAATAAATTTAGTTAAAATTTTAGCTATGAAAGTATACAGACATTGACCATTCAAGCATTGTCCCATCCATTCATGGTGCCATGAGTTATGATTAGCAGTTAAGTTGACAGGACTATTCTATGATGGCGACAAATGCTTCAGCCTTTCTTGATTTGTTATCATTAAACTGTCAAGGCATATGATCAAATCCTTATTTGATTTTGTATTTACTAAGAAAGGTTTTTATTATAAATTGTTTTACCAATTAGCTTGCCTTAAGGAAGAAATCTGCTGGCCTAAAAACATATGTCTTAGTCACACCAGCAGTTCATAAATAACTTGGCTTTCTGATTTAACACAGTGTTAGACTCTGTCAATTTAGTTAATATGAGTCTCCACCAAGGCTTATTATTTAAACCACTGCTCCTTCATGACACTGCTAATGCCTAACATGGTGACAAGCATGACTTCTTCCATATGTCAGCCTTCTGTGGATTTTCATATACCATATCATTTTTTATGCCGTGCCTCTCATAAACTGTCATGGAGGCAAACAAGTAGAAGTAATGGGGTTTTTGGGTTTTGCTTTGTTTTATTTTTTAAATTGGACTAAAGTGTTAAACACAAATTCATAGAAGTGGCATTTGGTGTAGTTCTTGAATCCTGGTTGAGATTTCAGTGTGTAATGAGGGCATTTCAGACAGAAAAATACCAATATTAGTCTTATTCCCCAGTATTAACATTAAAAAATATGTAGCCAAATGAATTTCAAATGAAAAGAAGTGGGGAGGCAGAAGGAAGATGATGTCTACACTTAATAAGTGGAACCAGACGGAAACCCAATGGTCTTGACTCCCAACTAGAAAACTGGGTATCTCTGGGAACTAAGTTGTCAGAAATAGACAACTTTGACCAACTGCAATTATGTAGGAAGGACAGGAGAGAAGAAATAAAGGGAAATGCAGAAGGAGGGTATCGTTTTTTTTTCTGCCAGCATCGCTTAGTGTGTATCCAATTTTAAGCACAAAGACAAAAGTTAATCTCCCTCTTCTATTGATTTCAAAAACAAAGGATGTTGCAAGTGGCAGATAACTCATCCACAATTGTGGTATTTGGAACATATTAACAATTATATAAAAAGATAATCATCTATATACTGCTTTTCTTTTTGTGTATATGCGATTTACAATAATATAAGCCTTAATTATGAATTTATTTGCCACATGTCTTAGCCTGTTTAATTTCTGAATCTCACTGTTATAAGCATTTCATTTTCTTTCTTTCTTTCTTTTTTTTTTTTTTTTTTTTTGGTTAATGGCACCAAATTCATCCTGGTTGAAGTGAAAATATGAGAGATTTTACATGGTCAATTTTAGAATATAATAATCAAAATAGTATACATCAAAGCTAGATAATAGTTTTTTACAAAGTTTAAGAATGAAGAAGAGAATTTATTTTATAAATTATATTATACAAATTAAATTGGTGTGAATATACACTTTCAGATTAAAAATTAGTAATTTTCTCCATTATATCACTGTATTAATAAAGTAAACATGAACTAAATAAAGTCATAAATAGTTTTTGAATATGTTTTTCAAACAAAACCAAAGTATTTCTTTTCTCCCTCCAGACGCAGGATCAGGATCTGGAGATGGAGGTAAGATTTGTCTTTTTATATATTTGAAGACTTACATGTGGATGTTATTTCTGGATGTTTACTTACGTATTTACCATTACAGATATCTGAGACAAATTCACATTTTTCATTTGAGGAAAGAGGCAAATGAAAAAGTATCATTCTACTTATTAAGCAAATGTATATATCATGCAAGTGTATTTACTATATTTATGAAACTTGCTTAAGAACTTTATCCCATCTAATCTTTCCTGTTCATTTATTTGTTTGTGCCCGACTTATCCTTGAGATACATATGCATGTCAAAACTTCCTAACAGAAACTTCCAAGATCATTCAGCAGGGCAGAAAGAATTCATGAAGAAATCACTTAAATATTGAGATTTTAAAATATATAATATTACCCTAAATTGCCAGGCATTGATATTAACACATACATAACTATTGTGTAAACAAGGTCTTAATTATCAAATCAATAATTTGAAACTGAAAACTTTCTTTTCATAAAAGAAAGTAAAAATGATAAACAATTTAAGCCAATGAAAATAATATAGTATCTTTTCTTCTTTGATTAAATTAATGTATTTTTACTGAGTAAGACATGTTTTCATTATTAAATTATCTGTTTAAGGAAGTACATAAGATAAAAGACAGGCAGAAGCTTTTAAAATTTGATCTGATGTACTGCCTGCCAAATAAGACTTTATTTATGAATTGATTCTTCATTATAAATTTCCTAAAATGCTTTTTCAAATGAAATCCAAACAAAATTCCACCTTTATACACAGCAAGAAAAAAAAATTAGATAAAATTTCAAGAAGAAAAATAAAAAGAGAATGAACAAAAACACATTTTTAAGGCCTTGCTTACGTTGTATAAAATGATCAAATGTATGATTCTAAGTAAATTTTAGTTTTTAAATGCAGAATTTGATAAAAGATAAAGAAAAGAAGGTTTTGAGTTCAGGAAATATCTGATTTATCATACTTTGACTAGTTTGGGCAATACTTCAAAGATTTATCAAGGTGCTTTATCCAATGAAAGGCTTAACTAGTTTAAATAAGCAATACCCAGAAAACACAATTACAGCAAAACATTGAAGCACAGTTTTTTCCCATAAAGACTAAAACTGAACAGGAGTCAAGATTTAATACCATGAGAGCATAAAATTTGTTTCAATGTCACATGACATTGGATAGTCATTTGATGTTAGAACAGTCTTTCACTACTTCTAAGAAATTGTTTTCCTGCCAACCCCTCTGGCTGATTAACATAGTATTCCTAAGAAAGTTTCTCTAGCTGTTTGAAAAGAAGAGCTTAAAAGAACAGATTAAATCTTAAAAAGAAAAAGAAAGGTAAAAGATAGTTGCCTGAGTAGATATTTCATCATTGGAATATAAAGTAACTATAACTTAAAAACCTAGTTTAGAGTAACCTGCAGAATTCCAATTCACATTTCCATTGGATTGTACATAAAATATATTTGACTCACTACCTCTGCTATGTAGAAGATGGACTTGCCTCTGTATTCTGACAGTTCCTATTACCAAGGTATCAGAGGAGCCAGAATCAGTTTCCTTTGAATTAACCAGAAGTGATTAAATTACCTGTGATTGTTTGGTTAACACATCAATCCTAGCTTGTGATTGTTCTAACTGGTCTCCGTAGAATATATTCTCAATAATGTGTATTTAGTTAATAACTGGGACATCTTTGCAAGCACTTGGCATGGTTAATGCTTATTTTTCTAATTTATTTTAACAAAAGTTAATATAATTCCCAACTGGAAAGAACTGATCTGAATAGTGAAGTGAACAAATTTATTTGCAAAACACATTGTATGCATGGCTATTCGATATCATTAAATCTCCAAATCTAAAATTACTTCAAAATACATAAATTTTTTACTTTTTAAAAATTGTCTTGTGTTCTTTAAATGAATGAATTTTATATAAGCAATGAAGATTAGACCTGATTACTTTAAAATAATTTAAGTTTAACCCATATGTACAAGGGCATATCTGTCATTCACTATATTTGATGGAACATTTTTACTACAATAAGAAAGGGATATAAAGGTTTCATAACATTATACATATTTGATAGGGAGTTTAAAAATTTTTAACTATTGATCTATTTATTCAGATGAAACAATTCAAGGGGCTAACTTTATTTAGGTAAAACATGATTACTATGTCTCCAGCATGAACTACAAATGTGTGTTCACTTATAAAGGTGATCTGTAGTGTAATAAGAAATACTGCATACAAATCTTAAAGGTTGGCTTTCCCCATGTCAGTGACTGTATCTTCTTAGTGTTTAAGGAAACTTATTAATACAAAGAATAATTTTGTATTATTAGTTTTGAACATAAGACTTGCTGTTTTCAGACAAGGAGTGTTGGAATTCTGTTTTCAGACAAAAAGTTGGAAAGGCATCCACTTCAAACACCCTTTTTGGATAGACTCACACTTGAAAAAAAATCAGGATAAACTGTAATTAACTATAAATGTGTCCTATAGGAAGGTAATGTGTGATAATATGTGGACCAAATTCCAAAGAATTTCAGAACATAGTTGAAAGAAAAGGGTTGGTGTTTCAAGTACTTATATATATGGAGATTTAATGTTGTAAATAAGAAAACGGGTGTGTGTGGGAGGGATAATAACATCTTATCCACCCACAGACTTCCTTAAGCAACAAATACTGCAGTAAGAAAAAAGTATTAAAGAAACCTCCTCTCAAAATCCAGGGGTGTGTGGGTGGCTAAAGATAATTTTTAACCCCTGATCTTCTCTCAGTCTCTTAGTCATATTATGAAGACAAAGCTATGAATATTTTCCATTATTCTCTTTTAAAAATATTTCTGGATTGATTAGATTTTTGATAGATTCCTAAAAATAAAAAAAATAAGTCCAGTAAAGTGAAAACTATATTTTAACTATTAAAATAATTGCAAATGTTTTTTCCTGCTATGGGTCTGTGAAAATCCACAATTAAATTTTAATAACATCTTATAGGAAGTTGTATGATAATGTCTATAGAAATGAAATGTCTCCAAGGTATACAGCTTAGATACCATGGGTATATTTTCATTTCATGAGGTTAAAGGAAGCACTGGGCCTTATTATAGAATTTATATAATCACATAGTTTTAAGAGAATTATTTAATAGATGAATGTCAGATATGTATAGTAAATCAATCTTATATCCATTATTAGTATAAAGACTGATTTTTAATATCCAGGTAATTGTGATAACTTCACTGTGAGAAATCATTTATGATATATTCTTATTTAATGCAAAATTGTCCTGTGCAAATTAACTGTATATGGTATTACTCAGATATCCATAATTAAGACATTTACTTTGTATACATTTTGGATAGAGCAAGACGTGTTTACATTACAACGAATTTTAGACCCTAAGCTGCTATTTCTGATCTGTGGCTTGCTAAAAACTAGCAAACGGTATCGTAAAAAGTTTGAGAACTTAAAAATTATTTTTTAAAAATCCTTATGTTTCTAAGCTGAATTTGACGATATTCAGGAATTCAGTTGAACTGAACAAACCTAATATAACCTAGGTATTGTGGCAAGGTTTCTGCGGCTGTAACAATGAATATGACACAGTGTTTTACTCTCGAGGAGATTACATGTAAATTCTCTTCTCAGCACACAATGGGAAAAATTATGATTCTAATTATCAAAAGAAAAATAATCCCCTGCAGAAATAAAATGTTAAATATACTGTAAATAACAAGAAACTGAATATTCATTCCATAAAGTATTCTTATGTAAGGCTAAATAATTTTTCTCTTCCATGTTGCTGTATACATTCCCTTTCCTAACCTTGATTTGTACCTTCTCTACTTTACTGTCATGGTCAAGTTCTAGCAAGCACAATATGCCTCACCATGCATTTTCTCCATGACAGCCAAAGTCTGACAGGCATCAGTTGTAAGCAGCTTCTGCTGAAATACTGATTCGATAAAGAAATTCTACCATGTACGCAAAGTCTGAGATTCTTCCAGGGCAATACACATGGGGAGAAAGTGGAAACTATCCTTGCTTTTGCTGTCCTACACCTGAGAGCTGCTCTTTTGCCTGGAGATGGGCAGACAGCAATCAGAGGTGCAACTGAAATCTTATCCCAGCTTTTCCTGGGTTGCAATCCATTTTACTTTCTCTTTAGCTCAAAGAAAAGCAATATTGCAATGGAGTAATGAAATAAGGCTAGAATGAATGAGGAACATGTAATGGATAATGAAATTGAAAAGAATACAAAAAGCAAACAGAAGTGGGGAAACAGTGAGAAAAAGGAGGAGAAAGGAACCATTGTTATCAACGTGGTTATACTTTGTTTTCACACATGACTACCATCTTAAAAATAAAAATATCTTTTCCCCCTAGTAGAATAGTAATAGTTATCTGAATTTCTAGAGAAGATTGCTTGAGAATGTCAAATGGATGCTACAAACTTTTGTCTGAATCATCTATTTGGGTTTTTTAAAACCATATCTAGGAAAAGAAATTGAATCATTGTGTGCAGTGTGATAGAAATGGCTTTGGATTACGAATCAGAAGATATGTATTCTAAATTTTTAATTGGCTTGAAGGTTGCCTATTTGATCTTTACTCTCGGTCTCCTTGGAGAGTCATTTATCTTATCAGTAAAAAAGAATAATATCTGCTTATAGGAAAGATGATTATAACAAACTAATGCAAGAAACTTTGAACTCCAAAAAATTAAAAATGAAATTAAAATAATTTATATTACCTTTGCTCTTTATTCCCATTTATTCTAAGAATATAATTTCTCTGAAGAGTTTAATTAGAAGTTTGAATCTTTTAATCAGTTATTTTTAAGTCCATGGTTTAAAGTATTGATGCTGAGATAATAAGAACTCTACGAATCCAATCACAGTGTTCAGTATTTAGAGGAGACAGCTTGCTCTGCATCTTGCAGGGAAGTGTAATCAGTGTTGATATCAGAGGAATCGCATTTACACAAGATAGGCAAGAAATAAGGAATAATGTTTAAAATTTCAGAAGAGTAAATAATTACTCTTGAAACTATAATGGCAGGCATATTGCCTCCACAGAAAACAAAAAAAGAAGAAATGGGCTGCATTCACATTATGAGGGGTTCGCTACACCTTCTAAGAAGAATTTCCATTAGGATTCTAAGCATTGCATAGGTTTTGAAGGGGGCTTGAGCTTCTTAGAAAGAAATTCTTTCAGAATAGATGGAAAGTTTTTATTATAGTTCCACTTGACGTCAGAGCATGATTAGATAAATCTGTAAGGATGTCTAATCTCATTTATAACTATTTGTAAAACACTATGATTTATAAAAAGCACTATCATAACATTAATTTATTTATACACAACAATAGCCTTTGCATGTGTGAATGAAGACCATGAAGGATGAACAGCTTACCCGCAAACCCAGCAACAATGAATATGACAACTAAATCAGTCCTTGTACTCCAAGAATGAAGGAAACTATAGGGCACAAGTTTACCCTGCCTCTTTCAGGAGCAGTTTACCACAACTACACCAGACCCCATATTCTGTGATTTATATAAATCACAAACCCTATCAACAACCATATGAGATTTCATTATCCCATCTCCTTGCCCCCTTCCCACTCTCATTTTTTAATTTCTGAAATCATCTGGTCTACTCAACGTAGTACTCAAACCACTATGGGTTTTGTTGTTGTCTGTTGTCTAAGTTAATCATACTCCTCAGTCCATGGCACATAATGATTGCCATTTATTCTCTTCTGTTAATTTTTCCGCTCATCCTCCATCTTTAGTCCCATTCCTAAGTATTCACTCCAAGGTATTCAATATATTTTAAATTATTGGTATTGGGAAGAGGAAGTATGGTTATGTGTGTAGCAGCAGGCAGTAATGATTAAAAACACAAGCTGTGTAGTGAGAATCTGTTGGTTTGATCCTGGCTCCACCACTTACTAGCAACATGACCACAGGCAGGTTACTTAGATTCTCTGTTTTTGTTTCCTTCATCTGTGATCCTGTCAGAGTTTCCCAGGAAGTAGACCTTGAGGTTGAAATTTGTGCATTCAAGTGTACTGAGTAGTAGTCTCAAGATAAGCATCTGTAGAAGGGTAGAAAGTAAGACTGGGCAGAGGGAGAAGCTGAACAGGTGCAAGTAAAAAACAGCCACAGCAGGGTTGGTATGGAGCTCTCAGGAGGGGAGGGGCCCTATGAGTTGTGCTGAATCAGAACAATGGGGCTGGCCTTCTCATCCCACCATTGATCACCACTGATGTGGGCAACCCCAGAAAGGGAGTGTTACCTTGGGCCAGGTGGTTCTCTTTAGCTGCACACTAGACCTAGGGAGAGATTCAGCTATGAACTGTCTGTATACAGCACTCCCAGTAGGTGAGAAGTGGAAATGTGAACATCTTTTATAACCTGTAAAATTTGAAACAAGGAAAAAAACAGACAACATTTCTGATCTTATAGAGCTTATTTCTTGTGAAGAGACCCAAGCAATAAACAAATAAGCAAGGGAAAATATAGATCGTCATATGGTAATGATTTCTCTGTAGGAGGGAAAAAGCGGGACAAGTAAAGGTTGAGTGTGGTGGGGAGTGGGGGGAGGCTACTAATTAGTTTGGGATGATCGGGAAGGCTTGGACAAAGATAAGGAGGAAATGAAGGAGCAAACCTTGCAGATAATCAAAGAGAGGGCATTCCAGGATTACTGTGAGTGCAAAATCATAGCTGGGTGATCCAAGGGTGTTAGTTGGACTAAAGTGAGGGGAGACGGTGCTTGGAGATGAGAAAGAGAGGTGGGGGTGATCCTGTAGACCTTCATGCAAGCCTTGGTTCTTCCTGTCAGAGAGCTGGAAGCTATTGGGGTTCCGGAGCAGAAGAGGCTGTTGTGATCCCACTGGTGATTTTACAAGATCTGGGTTGAGAACGCACTGCACTGTATTGAAGTAAGGGAGGAAGAAATGAGAGAAAGTTTCTTTTGTCTGGTGGTTGTTGATTTTCAGGAGTTTGTGGTATATTCTCTAGAATATCCCTTGTTTATTTTAGATATATCAGTCTGTTACCCATCTGAGGGACATTGTCTGCAGTCCTTTATTGAACAGATATTCTAAGTTTTACCACAGTCAAATCCATTTTTTCTCTTAAAATACTTCTTATTTGGGGTTTTATTTAAGATGTCCTTCTTCTGTTTTGATATTTTTAAGCAAGCAGAAAATTTCACTTGTTACCAATACATAGGAATTTCTCTGTATGCTGCAGTGCATGCCAAATTGCACTGAATTGGTTTCAAATTTGGATTTGAAAATACAGCTTTTCTTTTTTTTTTTTTACTATACTAAATGTACAATACGTATTGTAGCATGTGATTTTCAATGTGTACTTAACAAAGAGCAATTTCATTTTCTCTGGTAAATTACACAGTTGTTATAGCTTTAGAATTAAAAAACAAATCCAGGAATAAATAGAAAACAATGTTTAAATAATGTTAGCATCCTGGCTCAATGAGTCAAACCAAAAGAATCATTTCAGAGCCTGTCAGTTAGTAAACTGGTTCTGAAAAATCTTATAGTTTTATATTCCTTACTGATCTCTTTGAGAAGAATAAAAGGGGAACTAACTCGATTTTAAATAAGGTCTGATGCTTCCAAGAACCTGTTCTTTGGATGGATCATTTAAACTGAATCCTTTCTTAATTAAATATGTCTTACACCCTTAATCTTTTCCCCCATTTTCTCATTTTCCAGATGCTTTTCTCACTCCTTAGTCCCATAGTTTGGCTGAATGGGTAACTGTATTTCTATTACCTTCTTTTTGATAAAAGCCACAAACAGAAAGATCATTATTATGAAATCAGTTATAAAGGAAACCCATCTTTATGATGACTTCTAGGTAAAGTTGATGTGCTCTACACATATTTGTCCCTGGCAAAATTGAGAAATTTCTCATGATCTTGTAAGCACTAAATTAGGACAAGAGTCATTCCAGATACACTGACAGTCCTCTCCAGAGACCGTAGTGCTAACAGAAATGCATGGCCTTCGGCAAGTAGAGTTTCTGACGCATTGATTTAAAGGGTATTGGTTGGAAACTTGGTGAAAAGACACGTTGAGTTAGAGAGCATTATCTTTCCTCAACCCTTCGAGCTTTGTGATGCTTTTTGAGATTTTAAGGGTTGGAGAGTGTACAATGTTGAAGACTTTATTCAGTTACTCAAAAGACAACCATAATAGCAGCTTGAATGTGGTTGTCTTTGAAAGTAGGTGTTATTTTTAAATATAATTAAAGAGAAACACAGCTGGCAGTTTAGAAAAAGAAGGGAATTAGTAGTAGAGTTATTATACTGCGTCTTAAATGGTAGGATGATATGGAATGGTTATACTCTGGAAGCTCGCACTCTCACTGCTTTTGAGGTCCATATTGTCCAATGTTCAGGCATTGATTCAGGAAACTCCCTTGGCCTTTGACTAAGACAGAGCTCCCGTATGCCAGGCTGTGCTTTGAAATAGGATGTGGCAAAGTTATAAAGTGAGTCTGATCCTATAAATCAGCACACACTGTGGATTTTTCCATTGTGGATAGTTCTCAAATCTATATCTCCAAACCATCCACCAATCCCCTATTTCAGTCCCTAGTCATTCCTTGTCTATAATGTTGAAAAAAAACCTCCTAACAGGTCTCCCTGCTTTGTCTTCTTATCCTAAAATTTTTCTTACTCACACAGTCAGAATGATTTATATAAAACACTTACCTGAACATATCATTGCCCTGCTTACACCCCAACAATGGCTGTCCATCATCCTTAGGATTAAAGTCAGTCTTCCAGTAGGAGAAACAAAGACCTCCAGAATTATTCCAGTACCTGCCTCTCCATCCTCATCATTAGTCTTCTTCATCTCGGACTCGACACTCCAGCATACCTTTTCATTAACAGTATTTCACTGGGATACAATGCAGTTGATTTCATGCCTCTTTGCTTTGCCAATCCTCTTCCTTCTTCCTGAAACTCTTCCCATGCTTTTGCTTAAATATTATTAATCTTCCAAAACTAAATCAGGGATTATATTCTACAGGAAGATTTCCTTCTATCCCCTCATTGGTCTAAATACCTCTCATCAATTCTACTTTGTATCATCAACCTGATTCATTGAAATAATCTGTTTGTATATTTGCCTGGAGATAATCGTAATTAATACCCCTATACAGAGGCAAAAAGACCTGGTGCTTAGTAGGATCTCATTAAGTATTTGTTCAGCTGAAATAGGCTCTGACACTAACAGCAAAAAAGTGTGCTTGAATTTCAAAATGTTTCTATTCACATTTACAAACTACAGATTAAATTATTTGAAATCTGAAATAAAAGTTGAATGTGAAGGGTTTTGTGTACTAAAATAACCTTAGAGTTATTTTAATTTCATAGAAGAGGACTGAAAAACCACAAACAAAAAAATTAGAGCATAACCCATCCCACCAAGAGTAGGCAAGAAGATGATATTTACAAACCTAAACCAGCTTCAAAAATAAGCACCTGCTTATATATCCAAGACCCAAAGAAAATCAAGATAATCAAAGAGGAGTCTAGCGAAAATAGGCTGCAAGCTTATTTTTTATTTTTTATGGAAGCTTTTTTCCTTTGCATTTTCTTTAGTTTTGAAAAGCATGATCTGATACTAGTATATCAACTTGTTCACTTGTGATTTACTTCATTCTCCTAAAAGTGGTGTGCAGAGAAAAAAAAATTGAAGTTATTTTAAGATTCTAGTTAGTTAGTTGGTAGGTAATTGAGGTAATTTTACCCTATGTGAATACTTTATTTCACATCCAAATTACTTATTAAAATACCAAAGGACTTTGGCCAGAGAATAGAATCAATTGGAAATCTATTTGATGCCTTCATTTATTTGACATTGAACCAGTGAAAAAATCCTCTGTTTTCTGAGTTTTCAAGGAATTACAATGATTACCCCATATAAAATGTACTTTAGCATCAAAGAATATTACTTGCAAAATAAAACACTGGATGTTAGTTCCTTCCATCTAGAATTTTTTCTTGAGCTAATGAAATAAGGGAACAGAACTCTGAACTTCAGCTGTTATGAAATATGCAACAATCTAGGGAAGGGGAAGATGGAGCCTCCATGTGATGCCATGGGGATTCTAGAGCAATGATTTTAGAGTATAAAGAAAAGATGCAACCAGCACAATTTCATAGAACTGTGCCTGGCATGTAGTAGGTGCTTGATAAATATTGGATAAAATAATGGACAGATGAATGAACTGACAGGGCAATGATATCAACTCCTACAATAGCAATTAATTGATGCATATGTGAATATGGAGTCCACTCTTCTCCTTCACAGTAACTGCTAAGTATGCCCTCAACTTACTTAGATAAGGCATTGGAAATGCCAGGAGAGACATCATTCCTTAAGAAATGAAGAGAGAGTGATTCTATTTCTTTTACCAACTCTGAGTCACAGCTCTCACTCCATCCTTTTCTATCCCATCTATTTCCCCCCATAAATGAAATTGGAGCAATGTGGGAATGCTGTGCTCAGACATAAAAGAAGGTATTTATGGGAGATAAAAAGAGAAATAAGTTAGGGGAGCAATCTGATGAGAGCAAAAAGGATGTTTCAATGCAAAATGTCAGAAGAAGAAAGGAGAAAGCAATGATGTTTAATATTTTGTAGAAACAGAGTTTTAGTGTCCAAGTAGGAAACAAAACAGAATTTTAAGTAGCTTCAGGCTTGGGTAGCTGTATTGTTTTTGTATATTCCAACTCTTAACATTTCTTTCTATTATTAACCCATATAATATTTACTCATTTAATGCACTTCCCCTCTCAATTGTTTCTACACCCCTAACACATTTGTTTTAAGAAAACCAAGAAAAATGTGGCCCAGCAATAGATTTTCTTCTTAATTCTACCACATACACATTTTCCCCACAATCTAAAATAGCATTTAATGCTGCCAGAACATATTTCATTAGGAAAAAATCGGTTTCATTCTTGCCAGACAAGACAAAGATTGAAATCAATGTTTAATACTGCTGAGTAGGAGATTGTCCCTCCCCTGGCACTTTTGAAAACGTGTTCTGTGGAACTTGAATGCTTCAGGATGCTATTAAACAGGAGGGTATCCAGGTAAGTGAGACTGGGAAATGCAGTATATTTTCACCCCTTTGGAAGAGTGACATGTAGGATGACCAACTTGTTTCCGTTTGCCCAAGACTTTTCCAATTTATAACACAGAAAATTCAGCAAACTCCTCAGTTCTGCTAAAACTGAAGTCATTGCTTACCTTAGTCACATGAGAAAGACGGAAAAATCTTCCAGTAAGAAGCACGTTACATTTTGTTTAAACAGTGTTTACTGGGGCGCCTGGGTGGCTCAGTCGTTAAGCGTCTGCCTTTGGCTCGGGGTGTGATCCCAGCATTCTGGGATCGAGCCCCACATCAGGCTCCTCCACTGGGAGCATGCTTCTTCCTCTCCCACTCCCCCTGCTTGTGTTCCCTCTCTTACTGGCTGTCTCTTTCTCTGTCAAATAAAATAAAATCTTCAAAATAAATAAATAAATAAATAAATAAATAAATAAATAAATAAACAAACAGTGTTTTCCAAGAACACCTGACCATGAAACATTTTTCTTAAACAAAGTTATTAAAAATCAGGAGAGCCTGGTGGCTCAGTCAATTAAGCATCTGACTCTGTTTCGGCTCAGGTCATGATCTCAGGGTTGTGGGATCCAGCTCTGAAGGGGTCCACGCTAAGGGTGAAGGCTGCTTTAGATTCTCTCCCTCTGCTCTTCCCCCCATTCAAAGGAGGAGTGCCTGGGTGGCTCAGTGGGTTAAGCAACTGACTTTGGCTCAGGTCATTGTACTTGGGGTCCTGGCATGGAGCTCCGGTTTGGGATCCCAGCTTAGCAAGGAGTCTGCTTATCCCTCTCCCTTTTCCCCTCCCCCTGCTCATGCTGTCTCTTTCTCTCTCAAATAAATAAAAAATCTTTTTTAAAAAATCAAAGGAATTCACAATCTATAATGCATACTTCGAACTCCAAATCATTGGCTGAATGAATTTATGAAAGGGACATCATTCTATTTAATGATGTATTTGGTTTAACAAAGACTTATTTTTTTCTGAATTCAGATTGTTTTTCTAACTTTTTCTAAGTAGGTTTTAGCTCTAAATATCTGAGAATTAAAGAGTACTATTACTGACATTTCTAGCACACAGTATTTACTAATAATGCTGAGGGAGCATTTCTTTTGACAAAGTTTCTAATTTTTGTATGTCTGGGACAAGGCCAAGCAGAAGAAAAATGCAATAGTTGCATACTACTCCCTGAGCTTACTGGGAATGATAAGAAATAGATGGAAAAGTGCTTCAAGTAGAGCATTACTTTTAGGTATGCTGCTTCAAATTGAGTAATTACAGAAACGCTGATAAAGACACATCACGGGGCGCCTGGGTGGCACAGCGGTTGAGCGTCTGCCTTCGGCTCAGGGTGTGATCCCGGCGTTATGGGATCGAGCCCCACGTCAGGCTCCTCCGCTATGAGCCTGCTTCTTCCTCTCCCACTCCCCCTGCTTGTGTTCCCTCTCTCGCTGGCTGTCTCTATCTCTGTCGAATAAATAAATAAAATCTTTAAAAAAAAAAAAAAGACACATCACTGCTAATTTACAAATATGTATGTATATATAATTACATGAACCACTAACATTCATAGAGCTAATCTTCTCCAGTAATTGATAAGCCCAGTGTAACACTCCAAAGACTAATTCATACTTTTATTAAGAAACTTATAATGAGGGGCGCCTGGGTGGCTCAGTTATTAAGCGTCTGCCTTCGGCTCCGGGTGTGATCCCAGGGTCCTGGGATCGAGCCCCACATCAGGCTCCTCCACTATGAGCCTGCTTCTTCCTCTCCCACTCCCCCTGCTTGTGTTCCCTCTCTCGCTGTCTCTCTCTGTCAAATAAATAAATAAAATCTTAAAAAAAAAAAAAAAGAAACTTATAATGAATACCTACTATGTGTCAGGTATTTTATAGCCATACAGTAAATACTTGCTATACCTCTTTAAGAAAGACATATCACCTCTATTTTTCCGATGAAGAAAATAAAAGACACAAAGATTGAGTTACTTGTCAAGGACCATGTAGTTAGTGGCACAGCCAGCGTTTCAACTCAAGCCCCTGGAGGTCCGATTTTTCCCATTTGTCCATTGTTTCATGTGCAGTCTGCCATATATTTTAAAGTCAGGGATTTAAATTTAAAAATTGCAATCTTTTATGTGGAAATATATTAAACATTTATTATTTTGATTGAAAGGAAAGTGTTGCTATTAAGTAGGAATTTTGCACTCATCAGAGGAACATCTGTGCTATTTGTTTCGTGTGATGTGACGTTGGCTTATTAGTCCCCTACGCATGTGTGTGTGCACACGTGCACACACACACACATAGATTTTTTTATTCAAAGCATGTATTCCATGTGTTTTTGATAACATAGTGCTTATCCCTGTGTTATACCGTATATTCTCTTGGTATTGATACTACAGCATGATGCTATTAGACTTTGTGCCGGCTGTGCTTTAGATGCTTGAGATACAGAAAAAGTCCCTGTTCCCATGCAGCTTAATTTGAAAGGGAAGAAAGAGACGTAAAGTAAGCAAATAAATAGATAAGAACATTTCATCCAGTGATCATTTCTTTTAATAAAATAAAACAAAGGGATGTAGTCCAAAGAGACTGGGTTCTGTGGGAAGAGAGAGATTTGCACTGAACTTCTGAATTACAGAAAAGAAAGGTGCTCTAAGATCCAGAGGCAGGGCATTTGGAGCAAAGAAGGAGCGAACGTCCATGCTCTGAGGGAGATCTTAGTGCAATCCAGAAACAGAAAGAAACTAAGTGTAGTTTGAGCACAGTGATTGAGCAGGAAAATGGTAGAAGCAGAAAGTGGAGAAGTGATAAGGAATTGGATTTTACTCATAGTGTCAGGGGAAGCCTTAGAAGGGGAGTAATATAATCTGGTTTATATTTTTAAAAGACTACTCTCTGCTGTGTGGAGAATATGTTGCAGATGAAATAAAAGAGGAAGCACGAAACCAGTGAAAAGGATTATTGTGGTAGGACAAGTAGATATGACCTTGACCTGGCCAGGGGAGTGGCAACAGAGATGGTAAGAAGATGACAGATGTACTAGTGTCCCAGATCTACTCCAATTACTTTCCACTCCTTTCCATATTGACATTGGGATGAGCAAAAATGTTACATGGCCAATGTAAAGAAGGAACTGGAAAGGGGAAGGAGAAAAGATAATTGCATTACCTCATTTTGTAGTCCTCAAATTCTCCATTCACATTCAGCATGAGTGGATGTGGAACTTTACTTTTAGGACATGAAAATGTTTCATAAAAAGTATCACTAAAAAAATAAAAATAAAAAAAAAATAATGAAAAATAAGCCCATGCATTGGGCCTGTTATACTCATTTAGGGTAATTTTCTCAGACTTCAAGAGTGAAATGATTGATGTATTTTTGGGATTTCAACCAGTGGCTTTTCAATAAAGCCTTCATATATTAATGCTTTTGTTTTTCATTTACCATTTTTAATTTATACCCCTTAAGCATCACCACTGGTATGGCAGTAAAAGGTAAAATATAAAAATAGACAACTCTGTAATTTGGCCTTTAAATGGCTTTATGTATTTATATTCTATGTAGGATATGTAACAGATTGTGATAACAGAATCCAATATAATCAAATTGCAGCCTTACGAATATAGCAAATATCATGAAACAGCTCCCTTCTGCTGACTCAAAGAGTGGGAGTTCCATTTCTTTCATTATATTTTTTTCTGTAACAGCTTATCACTAGCAACACCTTTGTAGCAGTTCTCCTGCTTTGTCAGTGCCACTGTCCCCACAATAGCACTTTTACCTATATTTGCCATGATTCTCACATTGAATTTTTTTTCTCTGGGGACAACTAATTTGAGTGGCTTGAAATATAAAACTTATGACTTCCACCTTTAGCTTCCCAGGTCACACAGCTATATATTAGAAATCACTTTCAAATTCAAAAAACCCAAGGCCCTCAGATAGACTTTGTTGAACCTCCATGGTGCTACCCTATTTTTCTCTAAAGCCTGTAACCTTTCACATGTGCTGTTGGAGGGGAAAATCTTACATGTGCTGTTGGAGGGATATATAAACACCTCTACAATTAAACTCTGCTTGCTAGGGACGCCTGAGTGGCTCAGTCAGTTAAGCGTCTGCCTTTAGCTCAGGTCATGATCCTGGGATTGAGTCCCACATGTAGCTCCCTGCTCAGGGGAGCCTGTTTCTCCCTCCCCCTCTGCCTCTCCCACTGGTTGTGCTCTCTTGCTCTCTCTCTCTCTGTGTTAAATAAAAATAAATAAAATCTTAAAAAAAACAACAACAACAACTCTGCTTGTTGATATTTCAGAAAGCAGATGGGGACACCAGAACATCCTAAGAGTGACAGTCATTTCATTCACTCTCCTTCCCCTGTCCTGTCTTGAGTGGGGACTTAAAAGGTTCTGTCAAGTATTTGTAAAGATGTCTTTTGCGTGTTTCTTTCACAGAGACTATTTTAGAAGGAGTATAGTTGTTTTTCTGTTTTGTTTTGTTTTGTTTTGTTTTGTTTTGTTTTGTTTTGTTTTGTTTTGTTTGGAGTTGTTACTTGGTTCTTTAAAACTTGTTTAGCTCCTCCTCCTCTTTAACATTTGATTGCAATTCTGTTTTACCCTGAACTCACAGACGTGATCCTTAAACTAGATTCATGAAGTGGGAATAGTGTTGTACCAGTAGGGGGAGCTCATACCATGCCTATTTTGTGGGTTGTAGAAAAGTTACTTTGTAGATTTGTATACTTAGGGTGGAGCTATTTTAATTCTAAAGCCAACAAAGATTATGGATTGGGATAAAAAGTTATTTGCTCCAGTTGAAAAGTTAAAACTTGCTAAAGTTGTAAATCTCAACTACAGTAAAAGTTTAGGTGGCTTTGGTTAATGAAATTGCATTTAGTGGTTGAATTTTTTCAAATAGCTGAAATGTGCATCCTTTAAAACATGTTAAAAGATTTCTTCCCTGGTGCGTATTATGAAATTACTTTCCTCCATAAATAACAGGCACAGCACCTGATTTTAAGGGTTTGTGTTTGTTTGTTTGTTTATGACTATAGGTCAATATAAACATGGCAGGTCACAGATGAAGTGGCAATGGACATAGGGTTGAATGGATACTGCTTACACTCTTAAACTTGTTTTTCCTCATAAATGTCTCTTAAATAAGTTTACTTTTGGGCTATTTGCCTTTCTCACTAAATTAGTATCAAATATTATCTGACAGACAATGGGATCATTATTAGCTAACTTTTACCCAAATCAGTAAGGATGCAGGGACTGAATCATCCTTCTCCCATTTTTTTTTTTCTTCTTCAAGGTTGTTATGTCCTTCGAGTTATCAGCACCCTTCAAATTACCCTCTGTAATTTTAGAATCTCTAATAGGGTGGACATTGAGTATCTCGTGCTGAATGTGGTTTTTTCTTCTCTCCTGGCATTTAATGTGTTCACAGGAAACGTTCATTTCTTACACTTTATTGAGCACCCACTAATGCCACACTGAATGAGGGACCTGAGATTAAAAAATAAAAATGAACAAGACTGGTTTCTACCCCCAACAAGCTCATGATCTAGGCAATTCACTACCTGGTGTGCTGGGGAAAGAATGGCTCCAAAGCCTTTCTTCTTCATCAGAAGGAAAAGGCATAACTGTCTCCAAGCTAGTCTGAATGTTTGACTTTCAAATCATTTCTCAGGCCACTTGACTAATTGCTTACATTATGTATAACAAATTTGGAGGTCTTTGAATTTGAAAGTGTACAATGCCTGCGTCTGGATGGACTTTACCAATGTAACCACTTCTGTCATATAATTTTCATCCAAAGGAATGTGCTATTTCATAGGTGGAATCCGTGTGGAAACATTGGTGTGGAAGTGGCAGGACAGGAGAAAGAGCAGAGAGGAATGTGAGGTGAAATGGACGGTGGAAAAATGTTCCTAGGCATTGGCTCTTGTTTCCTCAGGGTGAGCACCGCAATTGTCTAGCAATTTTCTAGCAATAAAATAGCTGTCCTATGGTTGATAAGACTTTAGCATGACAGAGGGATGACCCTAGACTGGATTCTCAGATTTAAATAGCTCTTTGGCTCCCACAAAGCAAAGCTCTTTTTTCCTGTCTCCCCTCAAAATAGACTTTCTTCTGCTGTCAGAATTACTACTGTGTATTGTTCCCGCTTCAGTGCTTAATTACCATGGCATCATTGCTGCTACAATGCCTCTTTCCCTATTCTTCCCACATTTCCTTTTCCATGTGTATTATTTTTCCTGACTTGAATTTACCTGAAAAAGCTATTCTATAAACATTGTCAGTCTTGCATGAGCAGACTGACCATGGCAATGTGCAAGGCTATTACGTCGTGAAATGGGCATAGCTTCAACTTCCGGGCCCCTTCCAGTCCTCCATGCATAATTGTGTATTTGTAATATTGTTTTGTTTTGTTTCTAAAGAGGTTCCACTAAATGATATATGCTCAGACTGTACAGAAACTTGGATCTGTCTCTGCCCGTGAGTTTTAATATTCAGATCTTTGGTTCACTTTTCGGTTGCTTTGTGGTTTTGTTTTTGTTGTTGTTTTGTGGTTCTGTAGGTGGCTTGTGGTGGTGCTGGTTCTTTTCTTAATGAATATTTTTAATTTATTTATTTTTCTCCCAAACAACTTTTTAGTCCAGAGTTGTGTCAGAAGCTAGGTTTTCTAATGAAATTTAATGGATTTTTCAACTATTCTTATAAAATGTGGTATTTAAATCTCTAACACTAGATCTTATAATATAGATATTATGTGAATGTATTCAATAAAATGCACATTTGAGCTAAACCAAATGGTGATATACACCATTAACGTGATTCCTCCAGAGACTCAAATTTCAGGCTGTACAGTGACTTTGAAACTAGGCTCCTTGTGAAATCTACTGGGTATTCCCTCAATTCCACCCACCTCTGCCTCCTCGCCCCTACACACACACACACACACACACACACATACTCTCTCCACCTCAGAGGTCGAAGGCTCTCAACATTTTAGAAGGCAGTTCCAACAAGGTGCACACTTCCTAGGCGGTAATATCGCAGTGGAAAATGTCCTCAGAATACTAAGCCTCTGGCAACCATAAAGCCTGTCTAACTCTTTGCTAAAGCAAATGGTGACCCATTATTTCTCACTGCCCCTGTTACTTTTCAACGTTAGCTCTGGTCTCAGATAAAACTGAAGTTCAAGTCCTTGGTTTAGACTTTCAGGTCTAGAACTGATCTAGCAAATGATTTTTATTCATTAATTCAACATTGTATGTATCGGGCACTTGTTCTGGGGATATAGATGTGAAAAACAAACAATAATCGTGTTAACGTGGCAGTGATGTTTAGTGGGATAGGGCAATGTGGTAGGAGATATTGAAGGATGGGGAAAGACTTTTTAATTACCTACAGTATTTCCTTGAGGCAGATCTACAAACTTTCAATACCAAGCAGTTACAGTAGGCCATTGCTCAAAGGGACTGCTATGACAGGTCTTTGTATTACCAAATTTTATTACATGTTGGGTCCATACAGAGGTTGTGCTATACAATGGCAGTAAACTGAATATGAAGTCATTAAAAATTAAGTTTTATGTTATTCTTTTGTGTGTCATGAGAGTAACAAAATTAGCGCATTCCGTTCCCAGAATCACAGCTTCATCATAAAGATGAGTCATGGGGAACTAAAGGGACCATATTTTAATGAACCAATCTGGTTACTGTAGCTCATCTATGCTCAGCAGCAGACTGCCTAGGGAACAGGAGACAATCTATTTTTCAAATGATGAATTAGTCCCTGATGCTATTCTTCTTTCTTGACTCCCCTCACAAGACTATCTGCTCTGTTCCTCCTTGAATACACTCTTGCCTTGGGGGTTTTCCTTAACGACAAATAATAGTAGTACAAAACAATCTCAATTATTGTGGTTGCAATTCCCCATTTGGCATTTGTTAACAAATAGGAACCACCAAATATTTATTATGTACTTACTGTGTTTACAGCATAGTGGGGTTAGGAAGGAATCTTTATAAGATAATCTCTTCTCCTTGAGGAGGAGCTTATAGTCCTCTAGGAGAGCGAAAACATACATATGAGAAATAATCAGACTGAAAGGCATGATGTGTATGTAGTCATTTAGAAAGGAATGATTGATCAGATGGTAGGGATAACCTCAGAAAAGAGATGGGACATGAGTTAAACTTTGAAGAGGAGTTTGGGTTTTGAATAATTTGGCATTTTTTGTCATTTTCCAATTTGCTTTTTTTTTTTTTAATTCACAAACTAACCATTTCCTATTGGCAAATGGATAATGAAAAATTATTTTTCTTCCTGGTTTCAGCTGATCATTTTATGAATAGTTTTAGTTATTTTTCTTTTTTTAAGATTTTATTTTTTTATTCTAGAGAGAGGAAGTGAATGCGGGTGGGGGGAGGGGAAGGGGGGAAGGAGAGGGAAAGAATCTCCAGCAGACTCTGCACTGAGTGTGAAACCCAACCTGGGGCTCCATCTCACCACCCTGAGATCATGACCTGAGCCAAAACAAAGAGTCGGACGCTTAACCAGCTGAGCCACCCAGGCACCCCAGTTTTATATTTTTAGCTCTAGGAGAAAATTTATACTAGAGGTACTACCGTGCTGAGTAATAAATTCTAACATCAGGGAACCTTACTGAGACAAAAAGATAGGTAAATTAGCAATTTCTAGTCTCATCATTGTAACCATAGGTAATTTTTATGACTTGTGATATTCTGATATAAATACTTTAAGATAGATTTTGAATATATTATCTTCCATTGAGTAACATGTAGTAGTATTTTGAAACTATATTAATAGTGCCAACTATGTGCCATGTAATGTACTTTACTGATGGTTAAAATGCTTGGCTAGTATTAGATCTGTCTAGTTTTCACATTAAAAATAATGACTCTAGATTTAAAATTTTTGACACACAATATGTTAGAGGTTTAATCATCAAAACATATGCAAATAAGGATTGTCCTTCAAATTTGATCCTTCATGAAAATATAATTAACAGTTGAACAATAATACTTCCATCGGCCATTGGATTTTCTGAGTCTGTGTTTCTTTCTTTTGTAGAGAGCCATTTTACAACTGCACAATTTCCCTTACATTATTATGAAATCTATTAAAAACAAAAATGGTATTGCCCTGCTTGACCATCTTCCTCATTCATTCCTGTGACAAACATTTGCATGGTCCTCATACTCTCTATGTTCCAGGCACTGTGCCAGAAAGGCATGGATCCTGCCTCTTGTCAGCTTTGTTAGTACAGGGGACAGGCAAGAGTTTGGCAAATGAACAAGAAGAAAAGGGCCATTTGAGACAAAGGAAATGGCATGTAAATACACGGAAGTATGGAACACCATGGTATTTTCAGGGAACAACAAATGGTTTGGCATAACTCAAACATAAAATGCAAGGAGAGGAAGGGTGAGCATAATGCTAAAAATGTTATTTTAGGCCAGACCATGAAATATATTTTTAAGCTTAAAAAGACTTTGCATTATCAAAGATTTTATCTGTCTTTTTTGCCGTAGTCTAGAAGAAAGTTCTAATAAGCTGCTCAGAGATACTTTTACTAAAATTTGAGAGATTTAGGACAGGAAGAACCAATGGTACAGATAGGCCTAGAAGTGCAGCATATGTGGCATCAAAGTGACGTCTACTTTTTGTGAGCTAATTATTTCTCTTTTTTAACCACAGAAGCTACTGAAACTCAATTTTTGTGTATTTTTATTGTTTTAGTACTTAAAATGCATGTCCTATTTAATTTGTATAGCAACCTGAGTAATAGACATTCATCTCTCCATTTTACAGATGGGAAAACTAAGGCTAGGGAAGAAAAATTGCCCAAGATTTCCAGGTTACCGAGAGACAAAATCAAGATTCAAGCATAGTTCTGTTTGACACCACGTTTAACGATTTATACTGTGCTGCCATTTTCCCTTGCTCAGGCCTCGTCTATGTCGGATCTGAATGTGAACGTTATCTGTTCTGAAGAAAACTTAAATCCTTCATTAAACTGTCCCAAGAGTCAGATAGGAAATGTTGGCATTGACTTCCCTAAGTCACCATATTCATATTAAACATTCTGGAAATTATCAGAGAGAGAATTTCATAGCTATCTTATCTTCAGCTTTCTATACAAACTTTATCTTGGTCCATTAATTCTCCAACTTGTTTAAAGAACAAGTGGGATGTCTCTCCATGGAATGAAGCTCTCAAGTGTGACCTTAAGAAACCTCTCTCGATCTCAGTTTCTCATCTCTGAAATGAAGGGTTTGGACTAATAATCCCAGTGGTCCCTTTGCTTGGCCTCAGGATTTTGCACACACTCCAAAATAAATGGCATTTAATTCTATAGATACAGTAAAAGCTGGCATAGAGGTGAGAGAACACTTTAAGTGTAATTATTTATAAATGCCAAAATCAGAATCAGATTTGAGAACTGTGATTTTTGTGTTTATTTTTAAGTACTCTCATGGCCTGCATATATTTCTGGCATATGTAGGATTTGTTACTGGTGACACATGCAGTTTATAAACAGAAAGTTGTTCTTTAAAAACAAAGTACCAATGTGTTTACTATTTAAATCAATAGAAACAAATAATCAGGAATACCTACTAATAACACTGAAAACTCTTTATTATCACGAGAGGCAGTAGGGTGGAGGGGTTAAGGATGCAGACTCGTTCTGTGACCAGACTGTGGCTTTAAACCCTTTAAAGTGCTGCTACTTCCTAACTGTGGAAGGTTAAGCAAGTGAATTCCACACTCTGGGTCTTCATTTTCTCACCTGTAAAATAGTTTCTGCCTTGTAGGGTTGCCGTGAGGACTAAATGTACCAATGTACGTGTAGTACGTAGAACAGTGCCTGGCCCATATGGACATTCATGAGATGTTACCTGTTGTTAGCATTTTGGATGAGACATCATTCATTTGAACTAAAGAAACTATAGGATTAGTGTATGAAATAAAAACACCGAAGGTAAGCTCCAAGAGGGCAGGGGTTCTCTTTCTTTCTTTCCTAGCTGTACCTTCAGTGCCAGCCTAAGTGCCTGGCTCAGATTAGGTGTTCAGTAGATATTTGTTGAATGAAAGAATGGGCCAAGAGTAAATGGTGCTGAAGATTCTATTGTTCTGTTTATTCTCAACTTTCCTCTGTATCTTAATGTTTCTTATATTCAAATGCATTATCCTGTATGTTATAAATCCTATAATATAATGAGTGCTAATGGCTTTGGTCTCTAGCCCAATGTCTGTTCCGGTTTCTTTGTGATATTGCAAGCAGAGATATCTGAAAATCTTAGATATCATAGAAACACTTATTAGGCTTCATCTTAAAAAAAAAAAAAATCAGACCTCTTCTTATTTAGACATTTCCTGGGTCTTGGCCGTCCTCTGTGTTACAACAGTAGCTGTATGGATCCAGCTGCTGCAGTTGCTACTTGGGCAGCTGCTGGGCAGCATGGCCAACTACCTCAGATGGTTTTAAACTGATTTCAGAGAGAAAAACAGCATAGGAATTCCAGAAATCCTGGGAAGCCTCCCGTCCCTTGCTCAATTAGAAGCTATGCCCTAGAACATAGATTCCAAATTTAAGAATCCTGCCCCTCCCCATACAAATCCATGCCTATCTTAAATCCTCTAAGTTTGAGAAAAACCTTACACACAGTCTCAGTTTTAGCAAAAAAAATTTCAGAATTACAGTTATGTATCCAAGTGTTTGTAGGATTTTCACAATTTTTATGTTATTTTATTTAAAAACCTATGTTTTCTGGGCATCAGAGTGGCTCAGTCGGTTGTGCGTCTAACTGTTGGTCTCGGCTTGGGTCTTGACCTCAGGGTTTTAAGTTCAAGCCCTGCACTGGGTTCCACACTGGGCATGGAGCCTTCTTTAAAAAAAAAAAAGGGGGGGGTTTCTCCTCTTTATTCTTTCGTACACAGACATTGTTCCCAAGTCACTGTTGATCTGCCAGAATGACAAGGACAGTCACTTTAGTTAATGAAACTAAATTACTCCTCCCAACAGACTCAAAGTCAAAAAAACTTGCTGATATTTAAGGTGCCTTCCAGTGTTATACTATTTTAGTATTTTATTGTTGTCTAAATGATTTTATTGGAAGCAGAAGCTTTGAAAACAAAGAGTTACATATAATATCAAAATCTAATGGTTGTCATCGAGTGGGGTACATTAACCAATGAAAGAAACTTCACTTTTTGTTACAGGAAGAGCTATAGATACCCAATTTAATGTTTTTGGGAAGGCTGTGGAAGACTTTACATTAGGATCTCATGGGCTTTCTGGGAGGAAAAGGACAAAAAAAAAAAAAAAAAAAAAAAAAAACCCAAAACCAAAAACTCTCTTCCAAAGCCATTCTTTTAAGATGCAATATTAGAGAACCCTGTCAGACTGGAGGAAGATGCTTTCCAAAGAGGAAAGTGGCAAGAGCAGGGGAGGCGAGGCTTTAAAATCAGCTGTAAGCAGAAGGTAGTGCACTGTCCCCAGCCTCATGAGGGTATCCCTATGTTTCACTAGACTGTGGAGGTGGAATCCAAGCAGAGCCAAGCCTCTAGAGACTGCTGGAACAGTCTCCAGACAAAACAGAGAAGAGAACATAACTGCTATCAGCAATATGGAGGCACACACAATTTAGATAGATTATTCAAAAGAGATACTACTTTACTCATTGCCACAAAACAATAAATACATGATGAAAGTAAAATGATAAAATTTATTAAAGTTGATGTAAAGCTCTATCTGTGGTTCTCACAGGAAACAGAGGCACAAAGTAGTTTCTAAATAGAAACTCTCCACTATTCTTGATCTGTAGAATTTGAGGAGTGAATATTAGTCATGTCTAAGTCAGAAATTTAAATTAGCATGCTCATCGTGTTAATGTGTGAAGTGTTCATATTACTGTTATGTCCTCAAGCCATATCCTCAATCAGAGCCATCTCTTTTCCACAAAGCTCCAACCAGTTCTGCCCTGTTCATCAGAGATAGCTGATACGGGGTCATATTACTTGGTACCTCCCCATCCTCACCCACACGCACCTGCCACTTCTCTATGAGACAAGTCACTGCAGTGTGACACGGCCAATTCAGATCCCTTTTCCTTATAGTCTTAGACTTCTCTAATCAAAGGAACCCAAGAGAGCCACTGGAAGCACCCAGAAAATCTTCCCCATTTTCAAAAGCAACCATATCTCCAATCAAAAACCAGCTAATGGAATTAGCGTTACATTTAATTTCTTCTGCCTTCAAATTTAAGATACAAGCACTGTTTTGTATTCATCCCTCCCTCCGCCACCATGAACGAATATAAGCTGGTTTTGATAAAATTGTATCTAAAAATGAAAAGCTGTTTTATGTTTATTTACCGATTGAACCCGTGCCAGCAGTCCTGCTGCATTCCCAAGTAGGCACCAGCCACCTCATGCATATTTGAGCAGCATCAGCACTTTTACCTCTAGTCGGGTGTACAGTATTTCAAGTATTACAATGTACATCAGCGTCTGTGGCAGATCAGCATCTTTCAAAACAGAAAACAAACACCATAGACAGTCCATAGTATGCATTTTTCATACCACAGGTGTTGATTTCTCCCCTAGGAAATATAAGAATAGTAAATCAACAGATACTAGCCCTCATGAGTTATGATCTGTCTTCTGAATGTCAATTTTAAATAGTCTAATTAGAATGTCATATGGTTGGCAAAATACATGGTGGTCAGTCTGCTCAGTAGTTGTTAGTCTATCACGGTCAGAGTAAGAGTGAACACGGGCACCTCACCATTGGCCCACATCAGTGAGTGCACACAAGTGGTGATGCATCAGCACATTATGCAATGGAAAATTGACAATGCATCCATACACGAGCAGATATGAAATGAATGTATACCAGGAAAACGTATACTGGAAAAATGGATGCAGAATCATCTGTGAAAATTCTTATTTTTTAAAAACTTACCATTATCCAGGAATATCCTGTTGTATAAAATGCTTTCAAATTATTTATAAGTGTTAGCATTAACAATTATATGAACACAGGGGCACCTAGGTGGCTCAGTTGGTTAAGTATCTGACTTTTGGTTTCTATTCAGGTCATGATCTCAGGTTCATGAGGTCAGGCTCCGTGCTCAACATGGAGTCTGCTTGAAACTCTTTCCCCCTCTCTCTCCCTCCTCCCCTGCTCCTCCCCCTGCACACATACTCTCTCTCTATGTGTGAAAGAAAGAAGAAAGAAGAAAGAAGAGAGAGAGAGAAAGAAAGAAAGAAAGAAAGAAAGAAAGAAAGAAAGAAAGAAAGAAAGGAAGGAAGAAAATCTTTAAAAAAATATATATGAAAACATAATTTGGTTTAGTCTCCACTTTTTTCTCATATCTAAAATGTAAATTAATATTTTTAAGCATAAGATTCTAAATTGTAGGGTTCTAATGAATACTGACATATGACTAGTTCATTCTTACTGTGCATTCTAATTAATTCACTGAAATAAGGTTTTGATTAACTATTTTCTAAGGATAGTTGTCTCTGCTTATAGCAATAATTAGACAACAATTTTCTGCATTTCTCAACTTTTAATATTTGTGGCTTGTAGGTTATTCTGACATAGTTCTTTTGTACGTATCAGACAAATGCAATAGTTAAATAAATCAGATATCATAAAGGATCAAATGATTTTAAGTTTATTAAAAAATTTTTCTTTTTACTCATTCATGTTCACTTCTAATAAAATATTTGCTGACTATCTACTATGTGCAAGCACTATACTAGGTACCTTCATAGATGTTATATTTTGCAATCTTTACAACAACCCTCAAATAAGAAATTGATAAATAAGCAATTGATAAGTGTGACTGTATTCCCTGAGGCCATTCATTACTTTTACAGCAGCATCAAATCTTTTTTGCATGACTCCCGTATTATATGATATCTTGGTCTCTTTCTTGCTTAACTATCTTCCATGAGGTTAGAAATAATTATAACAGCAATGATGCCAAATAATGTAGTGCCTGTACAACAAAGTGGAAGGAGGTCTCTGACTGTAATGCCTACTTTAGTCCTTTGAAAATGGTATAGATATGGAAGTGAAGGGACCCTATGGCCGATTATCTTATCTTACTCCAAGCTTGCCTTAGTATTTAACAATACAAAAGATGGCTCTTCACAGTCACTCACAGTCACCTCAGTGTAGTCCTGAGCTGGACAGTACGGATTACTGAGTTATGTATGAGATAAAAATTGGCAGACATCCTAGTGCACTCAGTTTGTGATTATGCATGAATGCATTCATTATTCTTTTGCGGGTAACACATGTTTCTTTGGATTACCACCCCCTAATTGCTATTATGGGACCTCCAGCCCTCTTCCTCCCTGAACAAATCTTTCCCAACTACTCTAGTGTCCCCTAAGGACATGACTCACAAGATTCCTGAACAATTACCCTCAGCCAATGTGGAACATCTACCAATTTTCATCCTCTTGTGCCTCTCATTGGTCATAAGGCTCAGAATACCCGCTGCAGGCTGGCTAGGGATACAGCTTCATCCCACTGGTATTGTCACTTGTTCATGCTACCCCAAGGTCAGACTTTGTACAAACACATCACTGAAGTCCCTCTGCAGGAGTGGGGAGAATAAGGAGGCCATGACATGATGCTCCCTAACAAGTAGCACTTCCAAGCGTCAAAGTTTGTGTGAAAACAACTTACTCTTTAGTTTCTAGGTATACCTCTAGTCTAGGCACTGATCTTTGAAATTAACCTCCAAACTCCAATCATCTCTTCCTTGATTTTCACTAAAAAAATATCTCACCTTTCCCAGTTTTCCCCTTAGTTCCTTAATAGTTGTGGACTAGGGTTTCAGATATCTCACAATTAGCATGTAAAAACAGAATGCTTGGTTTCTCTAAACAGTTCTCCATACAATAGCCATTGTGATCATCTTAAAATGCCACTTGGGTCAGTGGTTCTTAAATTTTGCTGGACATTGGAATCACCCAGAGAGCTTTTAAAAAAAATACCTGATGCCTGTGTTCTTAACCTAAGTAATAAGACATCTTTAAAGGAGAAAAACTCAAAGAATATAATGAATGACCCACCCCATCCATAAAGTTTTAGAACTTTCTAAAGAGAATTAAAATGTAAACTCAAGTGATGAGCGCTGGTGTTGTATGTAAGTGATGAATCACTAAATCCTACACGTGAAACTAATATTACACTGTATGTTAACTAACCATAATTTAAATAAGAACTTGGGGAAAAAATGTAAACTGCATGTACTAAATTCAGCATTTTCTCTAAGGCTATGGAACAGGAGCTAGAAAGTGTACCTGAAGACAAAAGAGAGGCTGATGAGGAGAGGCATGCTGAGTGGGAGGTTCTCCCCCCCCAGCTCCACTTGTTCCCTAGGGAGGACTGAATAGGACTGATTGTAAAAGGAAGGTATGAGGTATCTGCTGCTTGGACCATAGTGTATGGTGCCCAGGGATTACTCTCAGTGGCTTGAATGTGATACACATTAGGGAGAGTGACCCAAATAATAATGAGAATGGCGCAAAGAATTTAGGATGCAATGCAAGGGTGGAATATACCCTTTGGGCATATCTCTGGGGAATAATTATGCATTGTAGGCTATACCAGAATCACCCTCTAAATGATAATTTTGGTTTCTGCTACTTAGATTTGTTTCTTAAACATTGCAAAGAGCCTTGACCTAGACAGTGTTGGGCTGAGCAAGTGAGGGTTTTTCCAAGATGCTGAGTCAAAGCTTAATTAAGACAAATGACACTTCCCACAGTGGCCCTTATTCTCAGGGGCATGGTGACACTTGGCTACTCCTTTTATCCTTTGGTCAGTGTAGGTTGACATTTCATTGCCAATAATAATAATTCCTAAGCATCACTGTCCTTGTTTGTCTATTTTTTTTTTAGAGATACAATTTGGTAGCTGAGTTTCCATTGAGACAAAAACATAAATTTATAAAAATCAAAAAGACAGTATAGTTGGTTGATTTGCTCACTAATTAATTTTTTTTTAAAGATTTTTTTTTATTTTAGAGAGAGAGAAGGGGGAGGGGCAAAGGGAGAGGGAAAGAGAGAGAATCCCAAGGAGACTCCATGCTGAGTGCAGAGCCTGATGAGGGGCTCCATCCCAGGACCCTGAGATCATGAGCTGAACCAAAATCAAGAGTTTGATGCTCAACCGACTAAACTGCTAAGGTGCCCCACTAATTAATTTTTTAAAATTAATTTTGCGGCCGTATAGAGATGAGCAAAATATGTCTCAAAAATCACACATGGAACTTACTAATATCAGCTTTACATAGTGTATGGCAACAAAACATTGGTTTCCTGAGCTTTACTTTTGGGGGGGGGGGCTTTTTAAGTTTTTATCTTAATTCCAGTTAGTTAACATACAGTGTTACATTAGTTTCAGATGTACAATATAGTGATTCAACAATTTGGTTTCCAGAGCTTTAAGTGGGATTGTTCTATAATGGGTTTTCTGGAGCAGTCAATACTAGGTAGAGGTTGTGTTTCATAAAGGCACCAAAATACAACTTTGTTGTAGTTGAATGCTAGTCATGCGGTTATACAGTATTTTGTTTTTGGATTTTGTGTTTAGTCACTTCCTTCACCAAGAAATTAAATAAAAACACATGATGGTAAGGATAAGATATACTTACTTTCTCATTGGAATGTGTGATTACAACACAATTCACCTCCGGTTACTCACTGTTCTTCAGGGTATAGTAGTGTAACCATCACTATCATGACTGTAAGCATTAATTTTGAGTCCAATTACATGGTGCAAGTGTAGAAAGAACTTTACCAACTAAGCTCCTATTCTGAACTTCATATTTGGACAGTTTTTCAGCCATCAAAAAAAAAAAAATGAAATCTTGCTATTTGCGATGACGTGGATGGAGTTAGAAGGCATTATGCTAAAGGAAATAAGTCAATCAGAGAAAGACAGATACCATGTGATTTCACTCATATGTGGAATTTAAGAAACAAAACAGATGAATATAAGGGAAGGGGAAAAAAGAGAGAGAGGGAAGCAAACCATAAGAGACTCTTAACTATAGAGAACAAACTGATGACTGATGGAGGGAGGAGGGTGGGGGTTGGGCTAAATGGGTGATGGGGATTAAGGAGGCCACTTGTGATGAGCACTGGGTGTTACATGTAAGTGATGAATCACTAAACTCTATTCCTGAAACCGGTATTACACTATATGTTAATTAAGTAGAATTTAAATAAAAATCTGAAACAAAAAAAATAAAGAGAAATAGGAACAGATTAAAAAAAAAATAGATTCAATGTGCCTCCAATACTTCCTTCCCATCTTCTTAGTTCAAAGCTCCATTTCTTCAAATATTAAAACCTCCCAGGAGAGTCTTTAATAAGCACTGCTTTCTAATAAAGAAAAAGCCCAAATGAAGCTTGAAAGATGGAACAAGCATAATTTGAGCTTTTTCTTCAATTCCTCCTTCCTCTCCCTTCACTATGCTTGTCTCTCTCGCTCTTGTATACACACCCACTCATACATATTTTTGGAGGCAGAAGATCACTGCTTGCTTTTTGTGCAAATTAAATTGCAAAAAGAAAAAAAAATGTTGATGTGAAGCTGAAATTCACCCATCAGACTAACAAGTACTTCTGGAAAAGCTTTCACTGAATGCCACTCCGAGGAACGCAGCTCCCTTCCTCTCAAGGCCCTCCACAGGAACCACGGGACCTCCCAATCCCCCAAAACCCGTTAGACAATAAACAGTATTTGAAGGCAAAATTAAAGGCCTGAAAATTGTAGTCACAAAGTGATTGGTGGGTTGTGATTGTGGGGAAATAGAAAAAAATAAGCCATTCTCTGTTCCTTCTCTCTTCTCTTTGTGGTTTTCTTGTCATTCTAAAAAAGCTGGCAATGCTGTGGGACTTAGGGACCTCCTGGACATAGAAGATAGTCTAAAAATACATTTGTTTGAAAATTTTTTTAAAAATCCACTCTAGAATTTGTCTTCTTTTGAGGTAATCTGTTACACAAGGCTGCTATAATTTGGCTTTCAACCGTAACGACTAGTTATGCCAAAAACGGATCATAAATAAAGTCTAGACAAATGCAGTGTTTTTATTCCAGAGGCAGCCAGCAGACGCTTTGTGTACCCCGCGCTCTTGCCGATGAGATTAATTTTGCACCATGCTTTTACTCTATAATGCCTTGGAACAAAACAAATTAAAAATGTGTCCTTTGGCCATTTGGACCTCCTCAGATCACTCACTCACTGTAGCATTCTTCAATAACAATGGAGAGTAAACTGTCTTTTTAAAGGCTCCTCTGATAGTCAGTGACTTACTACACGGCTCCACATAGGCAAGGAGATCTCAGGCAGAGTAATCAGTACTCTAGAGATGTTCTTCAATTGTCAAAATTCTGTAACATGTCAAGTGTGGGAAGAAGGACAAGGCAAGGAAACAGAAACCTAGGGGAACAGAAATCTCAAGTTTCTCCATGGACTGTCGATCAAGTCTATGATTATAATTTCTGATAACCTCAGCTTCCCCTTCTATGACATTCATATTATAGTGGAAGCTGAAACCTTTCAGATCTAGCACCTTCTCCCCAGAATACATGTTCTATTTGGACAAATAACATGGCTGCTTTTCCAAATGGAATAGTAACAGGATCTCAAAAATCAGGCTTTTTTCTTTTCGACTGAACCAAAGCATCACTGCTGATGAAAGGAACAAAAAGGTCAGTGGAACTTGTCCTTGAAATATAGCCCAAACTGATAACTCTATGCAATGTAAGCATTAGCTGCAGTGATTGTGGGAAACATGATGGAGCTTTTCACTCATTACAAGCAATTCTCCTAAGCTCGATAGACAGACTTTCCTTAATTGAGGAACAGGCATTACCAATGAATTTTTATGAGTTTATTCATTCTGGAATTTTTTTTCATAATGCAGTCAGTTTATTATATTAAAAATGTATATCACAACTGAAGCAGTTTTATAAAACAGGCATTAATACAGTACTGTATCTATTTATTTGCACCTTAGGGATGTAAGGCAAAAAAAGCAAACTGCTTACTGCTTGAAAAACATAGGCATTCAATAACTAATGGCTGTGGTTCTGGAAGTCCAAAAAAAATGCTTCCATTGGACCTCAGTCAAGTGGTTGGAATTGGTTATAATGAGATAGAAGGGTCAGTTGAAATGGAATCGAGATATAAGCACAATTGGATATTAATTCTCTTTAACGTTAGTCGAAAACATGAAGGAAGAGAACTGAAGTGCATTATTTGTCATTATAAGCCTCTTAAACTACTGTATGCTACTTCTAGCCCCACCGTGTATACCTGAGTATATGTATACCCACTGTGATTTAGTCTTTACCATGCCATTAGATATCAATGCATATTTTTAATATATATACAAGAATTTCTACTTGTTTCTATGACTATTGATACCAATGATACTAGAAAGAGAGATCTTAAAGTTATTTTAAAGATGAAGGGTGCCCCCCAACAGCAGTAGCCTAAAGCAGAATCCAATAGTGATCTTTATATCCCCACAGTATCTTAATGATGTCTCTTAATATATTACTCTGGTTAAAAATAAAACCTGCATGTTAGGTCTTGAAAATTAAAACTGAAATGCTTATGTTTTCTTTATTGCGATTAAGGTTCTTCCTTTGTGCTTTCCAAATAAAAAACTTCCATGCAGGCTCATAGAGTATCAGCACTACCTAGCATTCACTAACCTATAGATAGGGACACAGTAGTTCAAGGTTAATCACCAAGCCATTAATATAGTATTGGGTGCTCTTATGCGAGTTTCTGTAGCCAGTATTATCCAATACTTTATCGGAAGATTTTTTTTTTTTATTTGAAAGACTTGCTGGAAAATCTGCAATTGGAAAATAATTTACACAGACAGACACACACACAAATTACAGGCTGTCGCTACGGGGCTCTATAAAGCTTACAAATTCAGAAAATAGGATATTCACATTCTCTCAATGAATCAGAAATGTAACAGTCCACATGACTAAGCAGACACTCGGGAGAAGAGCTTGCAAATCGGGCTGTAGGGAGAATGCTGTCATCAGACTCTAAAAATCTAACATAATTATCACTTAAGGAAAGTCAATGTGGAAAATTAATTAAAATATTTTTAGGCCATTAATTTTTCTAGTTCTCATACTCCTTCCCCCTTCCACACCCACCCCCTATAGTGTTGTAATCTAACCCAGTACAAAAAAACAATATATCAAATGTCAGACTCTTTAAAAACCAAATCTGGAGTTTGTTATTTTTTTTCTTCACAGTATTTTTATTGGCCAGTAGCCTACCTTCTGAGAATAATCTAGTTTTTCCTAACAATAAAGATTTTTAAATTTTCCTTAGTTGCTATAAGGATGGCACCTTGTAAAATGGCAAGGTTTCAGTTTTTGTCTTGTGTGGTATTTACATTTTTGCAAAGATTCTTTATGGTTATTTTTATATCTTGCCTTAATGAGCTCATTCTTCTGGATGTCCCAGGATAGTAAACACAGAAGTAAATGTACTTTATTTCATTCACCTGCTACCATTGGATGTGAGGGCTTTTCACTTATCAGTTCACTTACACCACTGAATTACTTTTCAGTTTTTTCTCTTCTTCAAAAGGATTCCAATTTTTAGAAGTGCCACATTGACATTTATATGGTACTTGCTATATCCTGCTCTCTATTGTAAATTCTATAGTTAAAATAAAACATTTAATCATTGCAGCAACTCTAAAACATAGATGAGAACCGAGGCATAAAGACGTTTTCCAAGACTGTACATCTGGTAATTGGACAAGTCAGGGAGTGAACTTAAGCATTAAATTGTTATTAATTGTAGTTGTTCTGATCTCTAGCATAATATAGATTTTAAAAATGTTACTATCAAGTTCATATAAAAATAAATATCTTATTTTAAATGAAAATTATCTTAAGAGTTGGTACTATGGGCTATCACATTCTTCTCTATTGCTTCCCTTTTCAGCCAAAAATTTTATAGTAAGAAATGCATATGTATTTAAAGGTTCATATGTACAATGATAATAGAAGACATTCATTAGGAATTTTATAGAATACACCAGCAGAATCATAAATACACAATTACACACTTTTTAGTGAAAATTGTTGGTTAAATTAAAATACTGGGTAACTTGCAAAAAAACACAAACTCAGATTCCTTGCATTAAATGATGTTAATGTTAAATATTGTTAAATAATTTAATGTTCTACGTACTATGGCTAGCACTATATAACATATTCTTTTACATCCTTAGAAAATGGGTTTTGCTCTGTTAAAAATGTTTTTCCAGGGTTGCCTGGGTGGCACAGTTGGTTAAGTGATCGACTCATGGTTTTGGCTCAGTTAGCGATCTCAGGGGCCTGAGATAGAGCCCTGGGGGTTGGGCTCCAGGCTTAGCGCCGGAGTCTGTTTAAGACTCTCTCTCTCCCTTTTCCTCTGCCCTCTCCCCTCAAATAAATAAATAAAATCTTTTAAAAAAATGTTTTCCAATTTTCCTTAGAGAAAGGGAAAATATTCCAGAAAATAATATCCATTTATTTCAAGTGTATCAACTCATAATGATGACTTATGTATGTTATTGTTTTAACTCATTAAAATTAGTATTTTTTTGAAACTTCCAGAAACTTCCGAATCTTAAATTAGTCATCATTTGGCCTTTAATTACTTTAATCTTTACACTAGAAGAGTTGACATTCATAAAGTCAAGTTGGAAATAATCACACAAGTGAATATGAAATTTAATAGAGAAACCATACGTGTTAAACCACCATTTTCAACATGTACACGATCACTATTTTGTCTTTGAATAAGGTAACATAAAAGCTGAATGACAGCAAAACAATTCTGCATTTGACCTTATTACATTTAAATAAGCTGTTTAACCTGCTGTCATTCACTTTTTCTCACTTTGGAATGAGACTCAAAGTATCAAATCAACTTTAAAATACACACACACACACACACACACACACACACATTTATTTAGCTATCTAATGGTTGTTTACAAAACAAAGGACAGAATCAAAATAAAAGAAGTATGAGAAACAATTCAGTAAAAATAGTGCTGGCTGAGGGATGGGTAAACAAGAGCTGAGAGTGACCTCTGTCTCTGTTCCACTATTAGTGAACAAAGAGAGTGGGACACTCAGAGGAAACAAAATGGAGTGGGAATAGAAAGATGGAAATGTGTAGAGTCAATTTTTAAAAATAAATCTACTTACTTATTCTCCATCATATAAATATCATTATCTTATTATCATTCACCCTTGAGAGGAAAAATTAATTTTTCATACCAATCTTTCAAAAAATATATATATTTTTTTAAAAAAGGAGGAATGGGGCTCCCGGGTGGCTCAGTCAGTTATGCATCGGACTCTTGATTTCAGCTCAGCTCATGATCTCAGGGTTGTGAGGTGAAGCCCCAGGTCTGGCTCCGTGCTCAGCAGGAAATCTGCTTAAGCTTCTTGCTCTCCCTCTCCCTCTGCCCCTCCCCCTGCCACACGGGCATGCGCTCTCTCTAAAATAAATAAGTAAATCTTTTAAAAAACAAAAATAAAATAAAATACAGAAAAAGGAGGGGAAGTTTTCCCAAGTGATACTTAACAAATGAAATCAGACAACGAGGAGGGCGATGATGATGGTGACAATTTGGGAAGGAATACAAGCCTTGAATGTGTTTTCTTTGTTCTCCTCAGTATACTTGAACAGAAATTTAAAACAAACAGGAATTATATGTTTTTCATATCAAATAACTCATGATTTATAATTTTGTAAGTGTTTTTATATCAGTTGAAGTTTCAAAATAACCCAGTAACACAGGCAGTGTTATTTTTTAATGTAACTGCTTATATAAACACACAGCTAATAAATGTTTAAATGGAATTCAGACTGGCTCAACTAAGAACAGGATATTATGCAGAACTCAAGAGAAATAAACAGTTGTAATGCACGTATGATCATTCATTCTAAATTAAGGGTGACTATTAAAGAAATATCACTAAGAAGAGACTATAGATAGTTCTTATGTCTTTCAAAGAAACAACTTGATAAATGCAGAGAATACTATAGGAAGATGCACCTACTACTCAGAAATTAGCAAAAAAAATGTCATTGTCATGGAGGTACTTAAATTACAAAAAGAAATAAATCAGGAAATGATGAATGTAATTAATTTTTCTTGAAGTTCAACTGATGCAAGGTAAAAGCATATTTATTATGTGAATGTCTAGCCACCCGTGAGATTAAAAAAATGAATAAATACCATATTTGCAATAAATGTAAATTAGGCAAATTTTGTCACTGAAGTTCATAGCAAATACAATAAAGTGTAGTTATTCACTGATGACTTTAATTTTCTCATGTGAGTTTGCATAAATACATATATAAGTTACTTATAAAAACAAAAGTCTAAATTTTTGTTACTTTTTACATTTTTTAATAGGAACAAAATAAATCAAAGTGAATATAATAGCCACATACAACAGAAGTCATCTGATGTGTAAAAAATTGCTACAGTGCTGAGCTCTAGACCACAACTTCAGATGGAATTAGAGCAGCTTTCAAATGCCCAACTTTGCTGCTAATGTAAGAGAGAAAAACAACAATATTAGAAAAATAGATCAGGCAAATAAGTGAATACTGTGGGAGTTTTTAAAAAAAAAACAAAGAAATAATAGAGATTGGTAGAGCCCACAGTAAACTAGAGTTTGTGCCTTGACCAAATGAGCAAGTTAATTTTCTCTTATAGTTGTTCTGTGTGAATTTGTACCCATACATGCCAGCTCTGATTTTTTTTTTTAAGATTTTATTTATATATTTGACAGAGAGAGGGAGAGAGCACAAGTAAGGGAAGCAGCAGGCAGAAGGACAGGGAGAAGCCCTACACGGGGTGGGGGCGGGGGGTGCTCGATCCCAGGACTCTGGATCATGACCTGAGCTGAAGGCAGACACTTAACCCACTGAGCCACTCAGGCACACCTGCCAGCTCTGATTTTTCATGGGAAGCCAGAGACCAAGGTTTTTATTCAAAACCTAATTTTTGTATGTGGGCAAGTAATATAAAACATTGAAATCATCTAATGGGTCACAAAAGAACAGCTGCCAGTAACTACTCTGTGCCCTTCTCAGAGGTCTTTATGTACAGTTGTCCTAAGTAATATGTTAACATCTGATAGAGAATTTGTTGGTTGGAATCTGGTTGGAGTCTTGTTGCATTTTCTCAGCCGTAGGTTTATGAATATGAAATAGCTCACTGTGTTTTATCAGTACAGGCTTTTAATAAATGATAACTGTTGCAGTCTATAGGTATAAGTGTGCATTTATGAGGACACTGGCTCTCAGATGCATACCAGATAAACCCTATCTCTTAGTTCTTGTACTCCAGACCATGGATTTTTTTTTTTTAGTTATCAATCAATTGTGGTTCACAACAGAAATTTAAATAGATTCCAATCAAAGAATTTACTAATTGTTACTTTTATTGTCAATCTTCGGACAGAATTTTTGCCTCAATAACAGCAGGGAACCACTAACTTTGTGATACAAATTAATGTAAATTCACTCATTCATGGCTTTAGAATAAAGAAAAAATAAAGGTGCTGTCTTCAATATTGTAAAGTATATATGATTTTAAACCAAAGGGTACCATATCTGGCCCTCTCAGAAGTAATTCATTCACTAGTGATCTCTATATGCCAGGTTAAGTTCATCGTTTCTAGGAAAACCTGTTTTCAATCTATATATAACAAATGCACGGTATCCAACATTTAGATCATGTTCAAAATTTAAATTTGCAAACGTACATTCTCATATAAGATCCTAAATATGATATTTTGATCCTAGATATAATAAAAACACACATGAATCTCTTCCTTTTCCTCTTTGACTCCCCAAAGAGGGTCTTTCAAAAGTACCCTAATGAATTGCTTTCTTACGTTTCCTGAGAAGACTTCATTGCCTGAAAGTTACAACTGTGTTTCTGGTTTATATTATCACAGTGTGATAACATATACTTGATTCTATACCATTTTTTTCAGTTATATTTGCTCATATAAACTTTTGGGGATTAAGAGAGATGTTTTTATGTGAAGGATCTTAGTGCCCTAGAATATAGAAGATATTCGATAAATACAAGTATCTATAGTTACCTTTATTTTGGCTGCCTTTTTTCCGCATGCACCCATTGTATTCATCTTGTCCACATATGCCAATTCCTAAAATAAAATTCCAATCGTGATAATCCCATACTCTAACATGTTAGTGGATGATTCCTGCCTCTGGAAGATAGGACATATCTTTCAAGGCCCTCTCTGAGCTTATCTTTCATTCCTTCCCTTTTACCATCATGCTTTATCCAAACTAAACAACTTTCTCTTTAGCTTCTCTCTCAGGTTGATATCTTTACTACAATTTTCCATCTACGTGAAATTATTTTACTACCTCTTTCCCACACCAATTACAGCCTATAAAAATCTTACACATCCTTGGGTGCAGTTCAATGGGATACTTCTACACCACTTCCCCTTCTCTACTTCGAGTACTGTGTGGTTTTAAAATCACTTATCTCTAAGTATTACCACCTTAAAATTAATGAAGTACACACCTCAGCTCTATTACAAGATCACAGGTATGTTTAGGATAAAGTCTTTATCCCGTTCATTTTTGTATACTTCCAAAGGGAGAGGTTGCCTTCCACATAGTAAATGTTCAATAAATATTTATTGAATTGATTTGGTAGAAACCATGGGAGCTGTTAAGATCAGCTTCCTAAACCAATTTAGAAATCCCCTCTACGCCTTCCCCACTGCTCAGCCCCTGGCGGAAACACGTGGAATCTCATTACTTCATTACATAGTATTTTTCCTTGTTGGAAAATTGAAATCATTAGACAGTCTTTCTTGTTTTGAACTGAAATATTTTTCTTTTTTTACTTTGCTCTCAGCTCTTCCTGTAGAATTTACATATTGAATATTTCCCTTTTCCACATGGCAAGGCTTTAAATATTAATATTGTGCTTATCCTAGTCATGCTCTTCTTCTGTTAAACCTCACCCACCCCTCACCCCCACATTCTGTTTTCCTAATATGATAACATTTCAGCCACCCCTTCTAAAATATTACTTATTTTATCAGTTTACTTCTTTTAATGAGGAACTCAGAACTGGGCAAAATGCTCTGTGAATGATAATGACCAGTCCAGGATGCAATAGAAATATTCTCTCCCCCATTGTGGACACCTCACTTCTGCAATTTAGCCGACAGCTTCAGCAGCCAAGTCATGTGGTTGCCTCAAAGTGAGATTCAACAAAAAATGACTATTTAGTGAGTGCCTGCTATCTGCCAGGCATCATAAAGCCCTTCCATATACGTTGTCTCGGTAAATTTATAGCTGATTAAAACTCTGAAGTCATTGTCACCCGAATTGCTGTTAAGAAAAGATCTTCTGTCTTCAGCACATATAATTGCTATCCCAACACAAATCTAGGACTTTTCATTTATCCCAGTTAAATTTCATTATGTTGGATTTGCCTCATCTCTTTAGCCTGTCGAGACTGATTTATATCCTGTTTCTGGTGTCAAAGATAGTAGTTTCCCTAGCTTTGAGTCAACTACGTATTTGATAAGGACACCATTTAGTTTTCAGCTAAGGTATTGATAGAAAAAAGTTGAACTGAGTGGAGCAGAGACCTAAGGAGGGAAACTAGCTCTCTAGAGTTCATTCTTCTGATTCGTAACTAGAATCCCTAAGGAGAGCTCTTCTGTAGCAACAAATTCACCTAAATGGTCTGGCATTTGTTGTACATTCTCTGTCATAGCTACAGGGGCATCAGGAAACTATTTTAAGTGTCTTAATTAGAGTCTGATAGAAATCCCATGAAATATGAAGTTGGCTTGGTGTGCCTTACTCTGAGTGCATTCTTGATGTTGTTTATGTACTTATTTATTCATTCATTTATTCATTTGCATGTTCACCACCTACTAGAGGTTCTGAACTAATAGTTTGACAATATTTTATGAAATTTTTTTAGCTTTAGTAATTATCTGACAACGCTGTGAATTCCATACTTTGACTTCTATCCATTTTTGAAAATTGGATTATTTGCTCATCTCTAATCTTATGGGATTTCCTCTATTCACCCTCATTTCCTAGTGATTACTCAGAATGATTTGTTTCACAACCTTTCAAATGAAATTCATCTGTATCTGGACTTGAACATTCATTTAAAGAGGCTAAATGCTCTCATAATCTTTGCTTTTATTTTGTGCTTCAATTACCTCTTTATGATGCTATCATTCCTAATGTGAAGATAATTCTCCCAGTGGAGGGAAATTGAAGGAAACCACCATTTTATCACATTTAACAGTATATCATTTTTCCTAAGCAGTGATTGTATCCATCATTTAAAAAATATTTTTAGTCTGATCCTGTATTTATCTCATATATACACATATTCTATGCACATTTAAGAGAAAACTCTTCAGTGTACTTAGCATAGGTAAGAAATATCAGATATTTTAGCCTCTTGGTCCTATTCTTAAAGATTATTGCTTCTCTTTTGTATTCATCTTTGGTTATATGTTCTTCCCTTCATATTTTACACACGTCTCATTTAAATTGGAGCTCATCAGAAAGAGAGCCCTAAGCAACCACACTGGTTTCCTTGGATACTGATTCTTTATTTTCCTCATCAGTATCATTTGTGATTGTATTATCAGATTTTCAATTTTTATTCTCTACCTCCTTTAAATTTTCTGGCCATGGAACCCCCAGGGGAACTATAATAGCTATTTCTTCTTAAATTGTTTTTTGATATAATTTCCTAAAAATTAAGATATGCTTAGTAGCCTTTTCTCGACTACTAAAATATCAATGTATGCTTTCTCTAAAAGTTTCCATTATTTTAGATTCAAGACTAAGCTCTTCATTGCCAGTAAAAATTAAATCAGGAATAGAAACTATCTTCATTGTTTTGTTTTCAACCTGAAGAATGCTATTTCAGCAAGACAGCACAATTTTCTCATGTTCTTTATTAGGAGAAAGGGATTTCTAGTAAATGTCTGGGTGTTTTAAGTTCCCATAAGTTGCCTTTTTTAACACCTGTGTGACCTTTGTAATAAAACATCAACATTATTATTAGAAATATTAATAGAAATTATTAGAAATGTAAATTCTGATGCCTGTATCAGAAACTGTGGGCATGGATCTCAGCAATCTGCATTTCAACAAGCCCTCGGGTTAATCCTTCTGCCCCCTGAAGTTTGAGAAGCACTGTTGTTAAGCATCATCCATATCTTCTGACTGAGGAGCAAGGCAGAGTACTAACCCTTAACCACTTATGCTGGCTCAGGTATTGTCTATTAACCTCACAGGTTTTAAGCAGAGGTACTTATTACCACATAGGAGAATGTTTCTGCCTTTCCTATTGACTTACTTCTTTTGAATAAAGAGTCTTCTATATCACAGATATAATTGCATCACCCAAAATATTGTGATACTTGTAAGATAATTCAACTTCTAATGTTAAATTGCCAGTGTTTCCAAAAATATGTTACCCATCAGACTCAGTGTATAAGTATGTAACTGAGGCCTTTCAGTTCATCTGACTCATTCAGATTATTTCTTCCCGAGAACTTCTTGTACCCTCTCCCCTATTGGTCTTGCTCAGACTATAACAGCCACTCTATACCTACTCTCTCTACTCCCAGACTCCCTTCGCTCTGATCTGTTGCACTACAAAAACACAGCCCTAATTATGTCATCTCCTCGCTGAAAATTCTTTGTTGATTTTGGGCTCCTCAAACTGGCATTTGAGGCTCTCCATAATATAACTTCAACCATTTTCTCCAGAATTTCATTTCATGACTCCCTTCTTTATAGCCAATATTCCAATTCAGTGGGACTAGGTATTGTTCCTGGGACTTCCCTGCCTACAGGCCTTTGTTTATGATTGTCCTTCCTCTTGGCATGGTATGTACCATCCTCTTATTTCATATCCCTCTGGGGACCCCACCTTGTGAATCCTTTGCTATGTAACTTGGTCAGATGTCATCTCTCCTCCTCTCCCTCTGGTGAATACCAATAGAACACAAAATGTCACACTTTCTGTTCCTGATGAACTACTACCTTGTACAATATATGATTGGGGACTTATATATACTTCTATTAAGAAGACATTTCTGATACATGCTTCCTCCTTAACCATATTTATGGAATTGAAGTAAATATCATGCTGTAGCAATACTGTCATTTTTTCTATGCATCTTTTTCTTTCCTTTTTATTCTTCTTCGAAAATTTTCTCAAATGATGTAGTTAATGTGTCTAAATAGGAAATCCAGGGCTTTGCTTCTAAATTATTTCAACTTAGTGATTCAAAACAATAATGTATTATCTTTTTGATGAAAGTATAATGAGCGTAATGTTCTTTTGATAAGTCTAAAGTTAATTGTTCACCTTTGAACGACTTGCTTCTGGTGGAAATAGGTGAAAAATAGTAACTTTAAAAACTTGATGTTAAAAAATGACATAATAAATGTATATGTGTGTGTGGGTAGGGGAGTAGAAGAGGAAGAAAGGAAGGCAGGGAAGGAGAAAGAGAAGAAAAAAGAAAGAATTCACAAAGACTGAATTGGCCACAGAGGTCTTCGATCTTTCTGTCCCCTCCTGTCAGTAGTATAACTATTACACACTTAATTTAAATATAAATATAACCTATTGAATATAGGGACAGAATTATTTTATTCCACATTGGCATATAGGTAAGTGGTGGTTATAAGAGTTATAAATTATAAAAAATTATTTGTTGAAGAGACCATGTATTTGGACAGTATGTTGTAGAGTGGAAAGGTTTTATGAACCGTAAAAAAAGCACAAGATAAGGAAGTTGGCTTAATGAAAATAGGGGAAAAGGCTTAGCAATTAACCTAGGTTGAAGTATCTTTATCTTTCCTTTCTTACCATGATCAACTCACATTTAAGTCTTTAAATGGAAAATGACTTGTATTTAACCTTTTATGATTCAGAGAGCCATTTAATTGTAATTATAGCTAATCCAATTAAAGATGGATTATAATAACTGCTGAATTAATAGGTCATGAAATACTGAGTTTAATTAGTAGATTCCTATGTATTTTGAAAGAATGAAAAAATACTTCTTGAAATATGTGAAAACTTGAAAATTTTGGTATAAACTTAAAATTGTGGAGGTTGTATTATTTAAAAACAAACAAAAAAATAGAAGAATCCCAGGAAAGAATGGCATAACATAAAATTTGGGGAAAAAAATCTAAGTTCCTAATTTTATATTATTGAATTTAAATTATTATATTATACCCTCAATCTTAAAAAAAGTATAGGAATTTTTAATTTCTCCTTTCCTTGGATAAATTAAGATTATTAATATATATAATACAGTAATAATTGAAAATAATAGTAATAACAGTATTAAATGACAACTTTACTTTTAAGATTACAAATCACAATGCAATACAATCTAAGTCAACAATAGACATTTTGTATCTGTTTGTTGCATATTTATCAAAATCATGCAGTTTCAGTTAAATTAGGCCAAGTGACCTGTGTTAGCATCAGATGTAATACTTTAATGTTAACGTGTGTTTTTTAGAAAAGCTGTGGAAACATATGAATAAGAGGGATGTTTAAAAAAATTAATGACTCTTGGTATGACAAATAATTACACAACTAAAATTAAATGACTATTTTATTATGTGCATAAGGTAGATTATACAGTGTGGTGTGCCTCAATCTTTCCAGCTACTTCTACGAGCATATCAAAAAGGACTGCCTTCCCATAGATGTACACATTAAGGCCAAGTCCTCAGATGGTGCAGTTCTGGAGCAATACGGGCAAATCCTTAATCATAAAATCATATTTCCTTAAATCAATGCTACAGTAGTTTCATATTTTTACATTTTAAAAATCAGGATGACATGTAAGAACAAATACGAGGTTTTCAAACTCTTATCCCACCACATGGGGGATTTTTCAGGGTGACAGGAGCTAAAAGTACTAAATAAAATGTTTCCCTCTAAAAGTGTCCTTTTTCCTTGAATAGCCCAAGGACTCCCTACTTCATGACCAGAGAGCATTGCTCTGAGGATAATGCTATTGATATAAAATAACAGGTTGGTAAGAAGTGTCAGGATATTTCACTTTTTCCCCTTACAAATCTACCACTGGGTTAAGTTTTCAAGATGATTAGAGGTCCAGATGAGAGAATTTGTAGACCTGAAAAATTATCCAGAATGTACAGTTGGGGAACTCTCAAAGAGCTGATTCTCAGACCTGCAGGAGGATTGCAGGAGTCCTAGTAGTTTAGTCAGCCTTGCCCATCTAGCTACACAGAAATATAAACTGGCACCAGAGCTAACTTACCTAATTTAGGAGCCCTAGGCCAGAACAGGTTACGATTACTCTGCTCTCAACACACAGAAGGGGTACCCAGGAATGTCCCAGAGGAAATATGTGGCTCCTGAAAGATATACAATGGCAATATCGATCAGATACACAAATTATCCGGAATGCACAGCCTGTGCTGCACACTAGAGTCCCACTAGCTCCTGGGGGTTTCCAGAATGTGCTGCTGCAGCCCTCGGAATGGAAACGCATTTTCTGTGAGCAGCAACCTCCTATGAAGAAATTGCCTTCTCCTGTAGCATTTGGAAGCTGCTGAGAAACCCATAATCAAGGTTTTCTTAATGTTGTTTTAAACAGGCCCATTATCAAAGCTACATCTCCCCGAAAGCTTCAGACTTCATTATACTATTAGAAAAAAATTAACATATTTTACCTGATAAGCTTCTGGCATATTCAAAATATTGCAGCCTTACTAATGCTGACTACCCAGCACTTTCTTTCTTATTGAAAGTGAGTTTCACAAGAACTAAAATAGATGCTGTTTGTCTACTTTTTTCTTGAGATAAAGCGGCAACAGTTCACTTGTTCTAAGTTAATTTTCTACTTGTAAATTCAAGTATTCATTTTTAGCATACCCTTTCTTTTGTCAGAATATAATATCTGCGTGAGAATTTATAAAGGAAAACTAATTTGGGCATATTTAGAATAGGTGATATTAAAAGTAAATTTGAAGGTTAAAGTGATTTAGGATATTTGTCAGTAATCTAAATAAAAACTAGGAATATCATCATATTATGCTGATGCTGGGTTGCTTTTTCATATGTCAGTTCTTAGATATTTTTAAAATTGAGAGATTTGGAAAAAATGAAAAATACATGTATAGGCATTGAGTAAAATAAAATTTTTAGCTCTTTGAAAATAGGCTTTATCTGAAATGCTAAATTAAAAAAATGTGACAGATGCAATTTATTTGGACTTAAGTTTAATCAGTGAAAGGCTAACTTTATATAAAAGACTAAAAATAGCACTGATCTGAAACCTAAGGTTTCAGTGGCAAATCACGGCCGCAAACATGAATCATATCAATACTCTGCCCAGTAGAATTGTGCAACTTTGCACTAAGAAATACTACAAAGTAGCTCAGAGGTATGTATCTCAAAACTTTATACTAATGGGCTGTCAAAGAGTATGTACCTATGATATCATCATTAGAATTAAGAGTTGATGGATGTAAGTTGTATTGGGCAACTTTTCTTATAGTTTTAAGGATTTTTGCTAAGTTTCTTCAGGAGAAAGAATTTTCGGGAGATTATCTTCAGGAGAAAGAATAATATACAAATATAAAGAGATTATTACTTAAAATGCCCCAGATTTCTCAAACTAGCAGATTTAAGATTTTTAAAGGATTGAGGTTTTCAATTAGTGTAAAATAAAATTAAGATTATAAAGTTGAACTGCTGACCCTTTTTTTTTTTTTTTTCACTTTAGACATAGCTCTGTTCTTGTCAGGCCTTAGCACAGGCTTCAACATTTGCCCCAAATAACTGTTCCATGCCAGCAAGTCACCGATTTCTCTAAAATAAATAGAAGGACTTCTAAGCTAGTTTAAATAAACAAAAACTGCTTTATTGATTTCTCAAATGTTCCCCAAAGGAATAATTTTTTACATTTTGGATTTAGGAAAGAAAGAGGTAGGAGAGAAAGCAGGAGGGGCAGCACTTAAAGACAGAAGGGGAACTATTCTAACACCATCAAGAATTCACAGAGATAACAGCTGTGAATCAGGTGGCTTGTGATATTTAATGAACCCTGCATAATTTGCTCTATTGTTAGTCAATATGTGGCGTTCTGTAAGCATTTACAAAATTATACCTTGATGAGCAATAAGGTCCGGTAAATTTTTCTTTCTCCTTGCTGATAGAACATCATATGGAAATGGTCTGAGGCCATCGGGACGCCATCAGTGTGCCAGATTCTCTCAAGACTGAGGGAGGAGGCTCACGCTCATCTGTCAGAAAGCTTGGTGGAGGGAAGAGTTGCTTGGCGATAATAACCTCATTCATGTACTTAGCATTATAGCTGTCAGAGTAAGAATGCTTTGTTGACATAACATATCACTAAATACAGTAGTTCTAAATTATTTAGCAAAACAACAAAATTTTAAAACCCAAAGCAAGAATTACTCTTTTACTTATAAAAATAAATCCATAAATACCCCAGAAAAAGGGAATGAATTGCCTAAGTGAAAAAAGGAGGCATTCTTTTAAAGCAGCCAAAGCAAGTATTTCTATGTCGTTGGGAGATAGCCCCACATAGTGAAAGAGGGTGGGTTTTAGGTGTAAGCAACATGGCATTTACTACCCTGGAGAACGTACACAGCCTCTATGAGCCTCAGTTTCCGTAGTATGACTGTGAGGAGAAGATACCAAGGTCTTAAGAAACACCAAATAATTGAGTAAGTGTTAGTTAGTTTCCCTTCCTTCCAGTTGCAAGTGTGTCTTTTCCTTTATCTCAAATGCGTTTAGCATGACAGTATCTAGAGTGCATCAAGTTGTGACACGAGACCTGAAAAATGTAGTTAGTATCTGCAGATCACGACTGGCAGTTTTAGTTGTCACCTTTTGTTCTCATACAAATCCTGGTGATTTTTTTTTCCTGAAATATATCATATAGATCATCATACAAATAATTGAATGTATTTGAGATACTTGAATAATTTATAGGATGTTCTCTGTTACCCAACCTGTCATATAGACTTGGCAAATGTATTCACAATGAGAACATTTCCATAGAAAAGAAATGGTGAATTATTCAGATTGTACTTTTTCCCCATCACCTAATTAATTAGCACAGCATATTAAGGATTTATATTATGCATAAAGCAGTATCCAACTAGATGTAATGAATGAAGATAAAAATGTCTCAGAAAATGCTCTACAAATACCTCACCTTTTTTGTTTGCTTCTTTCTCAGATATTTGAATAATAGACTGAATTTTTCCATTTCCATCTGGATTTTAGGTAGATATGTCTATGTTTATTGGTATTTTCTAAAGCAAAAATTATATTAAACTTTCTCTAAAATATTTTACTTTTGTCTGAACTTAAGTGAAATTAATACCTTACTTCAATTGTTAGGATATTCTCAGTGAATTTAAAAATTAATCCTTTAGAACGATGTCTAAATGAAACATTCAATACAATGTAATATTGATTATAGTACAAGAACATTTATATATCTATAACTTTTTTTTAATTACAGATATACTTTATAAGTTGAAGTTGTGGTGAATTTTTCTTCTTGCTGCATAAGTAGACTCTCCTTGTGTAATAGCTGAAGAATAATTTTATCTGTTTTACTTATTTATCTCTTCTGCATATATTTTAAGACCCAACTTCTACTTTAAGATAATATTCAGTTAGAGCTAAGACAAGGAAGGTAATTTCTCAAACCTTAGAGACACACTGGTTTCTAAAAGTGTTCCTTCCAAATAAGAAAACTGAATAAAAAAATTTCTGTAGTATATAACTTCATTCAAGTGATGTTGTTTGGGATAATAAATGGGAATGGCTCTTTTATGGTATGCTTTCCCAATTAATTAATGCCTCGTCTGTGAGAAGTTTGGTCATTACAGCTTTTGAGAGAATATAAGGCCCTACTAGCTAATGGGAAAGACTTAATTCTGGGTATATTATGGATAAAAAAATTTAAAATGTCACTACTATGCAAGAAGCAAAATAGTTCTAGAGTGACTAATATCTAGTCTTCAGAAGGCATGTGTTTTTTTGGGCAATGAGGATGGATTATGGGAAATAAGGAGGTACCCATGACTTGTGACAAAATGTGAAATACTGGAAGACTATATTCGTGTTTCCTCTTAGTTTTACAATCAATATGAATTACTCTCCTGTCCTTACATGTTTAAACTTCATTTGCCAGATGTCAGCCAAGAAACCCATTTTCTACCTGCTTATTCCTGTTTTCTGTCATCTGGAAAGTTTTATGTGTTCTGTCTAGTTCTCTGAGGTTGACTACATAAATTTGAAATACTTGCTGATCTTACCCATTCAGAAGATCATGACATTTCACAACTGTGTAGAGGATACAGATATTATTCTCAGGAGTTCTAATTTGACCCAGGGAAGGTGGAAAGCATCCAGACCTACAGAAGGAAGAATACAGCATCCATCACTTCCCCCGGCTTTTGTCAGGTGACCCACAGAGCCCCATTAGAACGTCTTCAATAGGGAAAAGCTTGACTGCATTCTCAGGTTAAGGAAAGGGGATGCATTTTGTAACTGCTGAGACAGGGGAGATGAGAAAGAGATGGATAAACCCGTTCAGATGAAGCCACAAATAGAAAAGAGCATGAGCTCTTGCCCCTGTGGTACGTACTCCACAACCCCTCCAATCTGCAGACTAGACATTCATTTTCATGATTGCATTCATGTATGTTTATCTTAAAGTGGTGGAAGTCAGGTGATTCCACTAAATGCTGCTGGATGAGACTCATTACCCAGCAGCACTGTAGGCTCAGACTGCTTCAGTTAGGAAAGAGTGAAAGGTACATTTAGAGGAGCAGCTGATCAGATCTTGGCAGGCAGGGTACCGCTGAAGTAACAATTTGCAGTAGTTTTACACTCCTGTCAGTGCCAGTTGGCAAACTAATGGAGATGATGGAATGAAAGAACAAAATGTCACAACAGAAAGAAGTGAGTTGAAAATTCAAACATTTTCTTCCTTCTCATAATCTTCCTGAATCAAAATTAAATCAGTCTACAAATGAACCAACTCGGTATTGAATAAAAGGCAGCTATCTGCACAGTTTTTTTCCAAGCAGGAAAATCGATTAACATTCTTGTGACCATTAGCTTGTTCAAAACATCATCATGATTTGTAATAACTCAGAGAACTAGTTTATAAACAAGAATATTGATTTTAAGAGAATAAGATTTAGTTGGGAATAGCAGTTGATACAGATTTTGAAACCTTACATTAAGGATTCCCATGTAGCGGTGTAGTAGGAAATCAGTGCCATGGAAGGAAGGTCCATTTTAAACCATGATTTTCTGGGGCGCCTGGGTGGCACAGCGGTTAAGCGTCTGCCTTCGGCTCAGGGCGTGATCCCGGCGTTCTGGGATCGAGCCCCACATCAGGCTCCTCCGCTAGGAGCCTGCTTCTTCCTCTCCCACTCCCCCTGCTTGTGTTCCCTCTCTCGCTGGCTGTCTCTATCTCTGTCAAATAAATAAATAAAACCTTTAAAAAAATAAATAAACTATGATTTTCTAACAGCAGATATAATACGTCTCCTAGTTGTCATCCTAATAATGCGCATGTGGATTTACTACATGTTCGCCTGTCACTACAGCCTACACTCGGGAAACCAATTCTGTATGCACACTGTAGGTCATGTTTCTAAACTTCAAAGATTTAATAAGTGGTGTTGACTCCCATGAGTCACTCAATTAAAGTGTTTTTGTAACCCAGAGAAATTACCTCAGCTTTTGACTCTAGAAAAAAAAAAAGTAAATTTATTTATCAAAACAAGTAAGAGAAAATCAAATTAGCGCATCATATCTGAAGTTCAGCACAGGATAACTAAATGTGAAATAAAGACGCTGCCAAATATCACAAATATTGCCTCAGTAAATCCGCTAAAGAGCAAATCTTTACTCCAGAACTACAAAACAGTAGCCGTTAGCACATCAAGAATGAGCTACACGTAACTTGCCAAAGGTTGAAAAGTCATTTTCTCCTTTAATATAATTTTACAGTGAAGCTATAGGGTAGCTTAGTCACTTTTCTCCCATTTGGCATAAAGGAGAAGTTGTTTTAACATTCACATAGAAAAACAGATAAATAGCTTTATCTATTGCATCGCTGCTATAAAGCTCAGAGCCCAATCTGTGTGCCTTGTTATTACATATATATCTTAAAATAATATGCATTCCTTAATTTCATTTCTGGATTCCAATCTGATTCTTATACCCTCACTTTACATTTTTGCCATTCTGTTATGTTTTTCTGTATTTGTAAATGATTAAATTACATTGAGTAAGGCAAGCATATAGCTCTATCTATTTATTAATACCTGATAGTATTCTTTTAAAAGGTATATAAAAGAAAGGATAGTTTTATTTATATGTAGTGTTTATATGCATATTCATTCCGTAAGGGTAATCTTCTGATCTCATTATTCTTCACTAAATTAGTCTTTGTACCAAACAGATGTATACAGATAATTTCATAAACAAGCTTGATTTCATTGCCTATTGATCACTACAGAAGCCCTACAGTGAAGTACCATGCACTGCATTTAAAAGGACGGTAAAAATCACACAGTTCTTTGGCAGAACTAAGCCAGTCCAAAAAGAGAAATGCCTGTCCCATTCTTAAGAAAATCCACATAATTTACCATCTGAATTTTTTTTCTGAAACCTTAAAATAAAGCTCCTACTTTGGCAGAGTCTAAGTTCCTCTGACATCACTTTTAGCAGAGTGGAGGTTAGCTATTATATGCCAAAATATTTTTCTTGTATATATCCTGTTGGAATGAGTCCTGTTACTAAGTACTTTTTTTTAGCGCTGAGGAAATCAAATCCTGCTTTTGCTTTTTCACTGGAGAATAGAGGGGTTGGCATGGAGTGAGGCCAGATTTTATTATGGCTGCCTGATGAATATTTTTCAGGGAACACTGCTATTGCTACTTCACTATTTTTATCAACCCATTCCACATCATTTGCATGTTTACCTGTTGAATGTTTTTACAATTTGTATCATCATTATCACATTTTACCGTGGGCTCTCAGGATTTCTCTCTTGAACAAGTTTCTCTCAGCAGCTCTACCTTATCCTCATTCTTTTCCTGCATGTGTCCTTACTCCTTCTAGCTACAGTTTTATCTTTGAAATTCTAGAGTTTGATTGTGTTACTTCCCCGCTTAAAATATCCACAGCATTGCATTCGCTAGCAAAGGGGGAAAACTCAAACCTTAGCGTTGTATAGGGTCTAGCTATTCAAGTGTGTGGTATGCTCCTCCAGCCGGCAGCATCACCACCACCTGGAATCTTGCTAGAAAGGCAGAGTGGAGGCCCCACCAACTGGATTGGAAATTACATTTTATCCAGATAGTCCAGGTGATTTGTTTACACATCGAAGCTTGTGAAACCTTGGTTCCCCAGACCACCTCAGTGACCTCTCTTGCCTCTCCAGCCACAACTTTCACCCACTCTCTTCCTCTCCTTCCACGTGGCTTCTACTGGCTCTCATTTCTCTGGCATCTTTTCATGCCTCTAGCCCTCTATATACAAAGTGGTCTCTTTGTCTAGAGTTCCCTTTCTTGACTTCTCAACTTAAGAAATTACTACATTTGTATGTCTTCTTTGGAGAAGTGTCTGTTCATGTCTTCTGCCCATTTTTTCACTGGATTATTTGTTCTTTGGGTGTTGAGTTTCAGTTCTTTATAGATCTTGGATACCAGCCCTTTATCTGTCGTGTCATTTGCAAATATCTTCTCCCATTCTGTGGGTTGCCTCATTGTTTTGTTGACTGTTTCCTTTGCTGTGCAGAAGGTTTTTATCTTGATAAAGTCCCAAAAGTTCATTTTTGCTTTTGTTTCCCTTGCCTTTGGAGACATGTCTTGAAAGAAGTTGCTGAGGCCAATGTCGAAGAGGTTACTGCCGATACACAACTAATGAATCATTGAACACTAAGTCAAAAACTAATGGTGTACTATATGTTGGCTAACTGAACATAATTTAAAAATTTAAAAATAAATAAAAAAAAGAAATTGCTACAGATGCTTTATGACCAAGACCTGATATCTTCTCATTTGGCATTTGATTCAAAGTATAGACTGATAAATCTGATAAATCACAATTAATTGGCTTTCTCCTCTTTGCTCCTATAGTACATTTGCCTATTTCTTTTTAACACTTACTATATTATATGGGAATGCCTGCTGCCATGTCTCCAACAGTGGACTGTGTTTTTAGTTCCCTGACATCTAGTAGACTTCAAATAACATGGTAGGCCCTTAACAAATGATTGTTCAAGAAATTCATGAAATAATGGCCATTATAAGCGTTCTCTGCATCTTGCTCAAGGCAAATAAAAAATAATAAATATTTACAGTGGAACAATGCAAACCATTGCCTTTGGTATCCTTTAGAACAGGGGTCTGAAACCAACAACCTCAAGGTTAAGTCTAACCTTCAGCCACTGTGATTTATGCCAAGTTGGCCTTAGAAATTTGTGTTTGCTGCAGATTTGATAATGTTTCTTAATAAATTCAACCTAAAATTACAAAGCAAACAGCGTCCACATATGACACGTACACTGCTATAAAGTAATTTTGAGAACACTGATGTTGTTTGAATCACAAGTAATGTCAAGGTGCTTTAGCCACTCTTGCTATAAAGTTAAATCAACAAGTGAGATCTCCATTTTCACACAAATTTGTAGCAGATATATTTTCTGAACTCAAACTATAGTCCCACAGCACTTTTCAAGCCTCTATGCCAGTGCAAGGGAAATTTGCATTTTTCAAAATGCATTTTACTTTGCAATTGAGGAGTTTCCACCTAACCTTCAACTGGAAGTCATTAATCTACAATTTAAAGACAAGCTAAAAGGCAAATATGAAGATGATCTAATAGAATTCCATAAATTCCTTCCAAGAGATAAATATACTCAATTAAAACAGTGTGTTCATGCATTTATATCAGCATTTGGCATAACCTACCTGGGTGAAAAAATATATTCAAAGAATTAATACATGAAATCACATTACAGAAGAACATTTACAATTAATTTTGATGATAGGGAACACTAAGTTTGGACCACAATTAAGCAAAATGTTATCTTCCTCCCAAAGAAAAATTACATTTTCTCAAGAGTAGATCTGTATTACACAAAACTGTACTCAATTTTTATTACATTTTGAGTTTCATCAATAAAAAATTGTGGAAACTTAGTTTCTGTCTTGCCATGTGAGTGCCTATATAATGTCCTTGATTTTGCCTTGTGGCCCATGATTCTAAAGTACTGACTGTCCGGCACCTTACAGAAAAAAAATTGCTGACCTTTGCTCTAGAACCAAAGACAAAGAGATTAAACATTTAAAAGTGGGTAACATATTTAATAAATCTGGGAATAGTGTGTAGACATTCTCACCAATTTAGAAGTTATATTACCACGTATTCCCTAAATAATCTTGGTAAAATATGTAACAATAAAAATAGTATGTTTTTAAAGATGTATTTGAATTATTTTCTGAGAATAGTCATCAAAAGAAAGGGCTATAAAAACTGTATGGGAAGCAAACATGGAAATAAACATAAAGAATTTCCATATCTGAACAACTCAGGTCTAGATGAAACTGACTTTCCAAACATTTTAAATCTGCTATATAAAGGAAACCTGTCTTCAGAGAATTTATCTTTTTCAGGCATAAATTGTTATAATTTTTTAAAAGCAGAAAACAGTCTTCAGATTTAGTTGTGCTGAATAAGCTCCCAGTTCCTGAAACAGCTTATATAATTAAACTCAGCAAGTATCTCTTCACTGTTTACTGAGCATCTCGTCATATGGAGGCATTATGGAACACACGCTGAGGGCTCTTCAGAGCTGGAGAAGGAGGAAAGGTGTTTTGTTTCACTATAACTTGCATATATCCCTTAAACATAAAACAATTTTCTGTGTTGAAACTTTGATTCTTTTAGAGCTCTCATAGTGGATTAGCTGAGTCGTTCCTGAACTTTTCACCACAAAGTGATTGCCCATTAGACACAGGATTCTCAGAGAACCTGCTCAAAAACTAGTAGCCTCTCGAGGTAGACAACTGAGGAGGATCCAAGGCATCTGTTGGCACATGACTTCTGTCACGAAGTAGCTCTAGTCTAAAATTCTTGGTACGCGCCTTCCAGTTTGATTAGAACATCTGAGTTTGTAGAGTTGAGAGTGAAAAGGCTCGTAGTCTTTCAGATGTAAATCATAGAGGCATAAACGCAAAGTATTCTCTAGTGGCTTGGATTTAATCCAATTCTGTCAATTTTATCAATGGAAACCAAGGGCCTTCCATTTATTTAAGCCCTTTTAACTCATTTTTTCTTTCCTAATATTCTATTTGCATCCCTAGCTTTCTTTTTTTAAAAAAATTGCCATTCCTCCCCGCTTCAAGTGTCTATCACTTCTACTTAGTAGTCAACCTATTACCAATATTTTTATTTTTCTTATGACAAGTTTATAGGCGTATATACCAATTTGATGTTAGATCATTTTTAGGTCTGCTTATCATTGAGTTGATTATAGTTCTCAGATGATATTCCATATCATCTATAGTTTATGAAAAATATCTCTAAATGTAGCTTTCCAAAACTTTGAGAGAATACCACACTTACATAAGATTTCTGAAACAAATAATCCTTTTGCCACCTTAGATTACAGCTATTCTCTAGTAGCCCCCATCTATTGGTAATTATATTTTAAAGTGTCATTTGTCATAAAAATAGTTGGTTAAAAAAAATCACAAATATCAGAGCTAAGAAAAAGAAGGACTGTTCTTAACCACAAACCATCTATTGGGAATATATATAGCAGCACTTTTTAAAATGGAGCTGTTAGATAGTGATGAAAGTAAAAAAAAATACTTTTTCAATAAAATAACTACATAAATAAAATGTTATTGTTCTGAATGATTATAGAGCAATAAATGTTTGATCTCTTGCTTAAAAGTTTTACAAATGTATATCAGCAATTGTAAATAACATGTTGCAATGAGATTTAACATTTTTCAGAATTCTGATTTTCATGTGAGAACTGATTTCTTCATTTCTTACGTCACAGTATTAGCAATAATGTTAGCTTATATCAAAATATTTCTAAAGATGAGTCTCCCACAGATGCAGATCAGCTCTCAGGGAGTACTTTCTTTGATATAAGTTGTTCCATTTTGAATAAGATCATGCAGCTCTTTTTTCAAACTGTTCAGATTGTTAACATCAGCAACAAGAATTACAAAATGATTTCCTTTATGGTTATTCCCAATAACTAATAATATCAACATATAATATTCTTTTGGTAAAATATAGAAACTTCACTGTATATGCATTGAATTGATTCATTTCTTTACTTTCATTTTGCTTATTGAATAACATTCAGACTTCTATCAGGCAAGTCTTGTGATTTACCTTATTAAACATAATTATTAAATTAAGATTACATGTATCATTATATTTTTAATTTTCATTTTATTTACTCCAAATATATTTTCAAAATTCAAGATTAAATATTACATGATAATGTAAAATTATCTTCTACAAAAACAGATAATTGTATGTGATTTTTATTTTCATATACCTTAATATAACTCTTTTGGACTAAGGACCATTTTCATGTTGTCCATAATGTGAGCTGTTAGTTTGATATTTGCTTTTGTGTTTTTTGCTTTTTAATGAAAAATACCCCCAAACTTAGCATTGATTAAGGTCTATAATACACACACACACACACACATACACACAAATACACACACACATACACACACACTTTCGAAGCTTAATTCTTTCCTGTTCTCAGGGAAAAGAGTAATTCTAAGAAGAAGCCCTGTATCAGCTTTGGTTGTGAATGTTACTAAAGCATCGAGGATAACAGCCAAGCTTTGAAGTCAGATCTAAGTCCAAGTGCCTGCTCTACTGCTTATCAGTGATGTCCCCTTCTCCAAGCTTCAGTTGATGTCAATGTATAGGGATAATAATAATACCTACCTCATTAGGAAGTTGTACATAAACAATGAGATAAAGTATCTGGTGAAAACTAAGTACTCAGCAACTGTTAGCTACTCTTAATGTCACTTACTTTTGAGCAACTGCCCATATTAAAATCACTATTTCAGAACTTGTATTATGTTCATTTTATAAGTTTATTATTTATTGAAAAATGTCTTTCATTTTATTCTACTATTCTTAGAGATGTTAATTGTATTTGCCATCATATATATTCAAAACAAAAATAGCTTGTTAGAATTAATTTAATGTGGTTAAATGCCATATACTTATTTTATATCATTTCTATTAAGACAAAAGAAATTTCTTAATGAAGAAATACCCAAAACAAAAACATGTTTTATAACCTGTGCATCCATTTACTTTTCATAATCATAAGACTAGTATTAGTTCATATAAATTAGCTTTCTTGTTTCATATTAATATATGATATATGATAACTAAGACATTCAAAAATATATTTAAAAAGTCATCTTTTCTATAGAACATTGTAATTTACCTGAAAAATAGCAACATGATGACTTGCCTATTCAAACTACCCAATGATTAATCTTTTCATTATTAGCAATCACTGGTAGAAATAAGAAAACAATTGGAATAATCTTTCTAACATTTGTTGCAGTGCTGATATTTTTTCAAACATACATAAGCCTAAACATTTTGAAATCAACAAATACCTTTAATAAATGGTAATACTAATTTTAAGTGCTGTTGTACAACTTTTAGCATTAGTGAAAGCAAATTAAAACACATGAAATTATGAAATATGTATTTACAGTTATTATCCAAGAAAAGCTGTATGTATACAGAATAACAGACAAAGCATCTTCAAAAAATTGATTCAGCTATGCTAGAAAGAAAAGGAGTAAGTTCTCAATGAATGAGAAATTAATACAAAGGGGTGTGCCAGAATTGCAACAAATCTTAAAATTTTTTGTTTATAATGAATTAGCATATAGTAAATACTTAATAAATGCTATATTTCCTGGAAAAGGTAGAAGGGTTGGGCAAGGGTTTAAGAAGAGATTTGTTGTTTAGACAGAAAAGAAGATATAAGTATAGTTAGCTTTTGGTGGCATCTGGGTGGCTCAGTTGGTTAAGCAGCTGACTCTTGATTTCGGCTCAGGTCATGATCTCAGGGTCTAGATTGAACCCCACATCAGGTTCCACACTCATCAGGGAGTCTGCTTAAGAGTCTCTCTCTTCTCCCTCTCCCGGTGTTCTCTCTGTCTCTATCTCAAATAAATAAATAAATCTTTTTAAAAAAGTATAGTTAGATTTTTATTCTAAAGATGAAGGACACCAGCTAAAAACAACCAGCAAAATCTCCTTCCACCACTAGGTACCAATCCCTTTTCTCTCCCTTTTTAATAGTGTTTATACTCCCTAACTCAATTACTTCACCTCCTACTCAATATGCAACCCACCGCAACTTGGTTTTCTACCTCATCTTGCCACACAAACAGCTCTCTATAAAGTTACCAGTGATTTATGGGTTATGGAAGACAAAGGACATTTTTCAGTTCTCAATTTGAGCGCTAACAAGGAGGTGACTCCACTGGCCTCTTAGCTTTTGAAAACCCTCTGTTTCTTCAGTTTCCATGGCTTGCTGGGCCAAGTTTCCTCCTGCAGCTCCGATAGCAACTTCTCTGTCTCTTTGCTGGCTCATCCTTATCATCCAGGCATTAAATATTAAAGTTCCTCAATGGAAGGTTGACGATGCTCTACTGTTCTTTCCTCTGTTTTTTTGTTTGTTTGTTTGTTTCATCTCCATGTTTATTCTAAAATTTCCTCCTGAGCTGTATCATCTATGCCTATGACTTTAATTGTGATCTATATGCTACTGGCTTCTTAATTTTTGTCTCTAGTACAAAATTCTTTTGAGTTTTAAACTTGGAAATGCAACTGCCTACACAACATGGCCGTTAGATATATCTCAAAATTTCTTTAAAAACACCTGCAACTTAGTATTTCCAAATCCAAATTTATCTCCCCCACACATACACACAAACATATTACACATATCAAAATCTGGTTTTCCAGAATTTCCTATTTCAACTCAATTCTGTAAGCCAGAAACCTAGTAGTCATTATGATTATCTGTCCCTCCCTCATATCTCCTTACCATGTACATTGTAATGTTGTGTCATATGGACCTGGCACTCAAATTCTATCTTGAAGCTGTATACTTCTTCCCTTCTTCATCATCCGTAATAGAGATAATAAGGAGAGTGTTCATTAAGTCCAGAGGCATCTTCAATAATTAACCATTTATTATTGGTTAACAATTTAACATGTCCTGTTCAAATAGAAGTGGTTAGAATTAAATGCAATGAGGATCAGTGCACTAGGAAAAAAAAATATCTTGAGGAGATGGAAAAATTGGTAAAACGGCAACCAGCAATGCGTCAATATAGCAGAAAGGGATTTGTAGATATTAGCCTGCAGAAGATTATATATGAACCAACTGTATGGCTCTATTGATTTTTTACAAGTACACTCTAGGATCCATAAATAAAAATACAGTGCATGGGCTCATACAAATTATTTATTACACATAGCTTTCATTGATGCCTTTGTGTGTAAATGTAAACTATGTGTAACATAAAATTTGCCATTTTAACCATTGCTAAGTGTACAACCAGTGCCATTAATTACATTCACAAAACTGTGCAGCCATCACTACTTTCTATTTCAAAAACATTCCCGTCACCCTAAATAGAAACTCTATCAATTAACAATAACTCCCCGCTGATAAACTCTAATCAGCTTAGTGCTGTAAGAATTTGCCTAGATATTCTAAGTATTTCTCGTAAGTGGAATCATGTAATATTTGTCCTTTTGTGTCTGGCTTATTTCACTTGGCATGATGTTTTCAAAGATTCATCCATGTTGTAACATGTATCAGAGCTTTATCGCTTTTGTATAGCTGAATAATATTCTATCTGTACATATATGCTACATTGTGTTTATTCATCATTTGATGAACAATTGGATTGTTTACACCTTTTGACCTTCGAGACTAATGTTGCAATGAACATGGTATCCAAGTGTCTGTTTGAGTTCCCATTTTCAATTATTTCAGGTGTATACCGAAGAGTCAAAGTACCGAGGCATATGATAATTAGGCTTAAGTTTCTAAGGATTTGCCAAACTATTTTCCACAGCAGCTGCACCATTTTACATTTGCACCTGTAATGTACAGTATCCTTCTCACTGATACTTTTTCAAGAATAGTATTAGTTTAATGCTTAACAATTTAGGATTGCCATAGAGAATTTGTTGCAATGGATTAACAAAGATTATTCAAGAATTTAAAAATGAAAGTTATAAGGTATAGCACAATGACCTGGAAAATTCTTTTAGTCTAGAGAAGGCTACGGAATTGTCTAACATTCATTTTTATTACAAACAGATTTATGTTTAAATAAAGTCCTGTCCTTCCTAGAAGTAGATTATACTAACAACCTTTATGAGTATGGTATTCAATTCAAGTTGTTGTTAGGGTTATCGAAAAATTGTTTTGATTTAGCTGTTTATTTTATTTGTTGTATCCAAGCTCTATTTAACCAAAAGTACTCATTTTGATCTTGCTGGCCAGATTAGTAAACTGTTTGTGGAAATGAGCAGTTAATCGCCTGCCTGGAAAATCAATTTAAAAGGTTGACCTGCTTGAATTAACTAAAATAATGCATCACTTTTATTAGAGGATTGGCTAACTATTTTCATTTCCTCACTCAATTCCAGAATAACAAGTGAACTTATTTTATAACACATAGTCATTATAATATTATTAAACAGAAATGATCTGTTTTGATTATTTTCTTAAAAAGAGGTCACATGGTTTCTTTGGTATAGCACCCAAGAAGATATTGATAAAGCAAACAGAAGATGAGCAAGATGATCTGTTAATTTCCCTTGTTGCCTTGTGATTTCTTTGCTATCCAACACTACTTATATATTGAGGTAATTCTCCTTGAGATACAGAAATGTTTACTGCAGGATATGCACTCATAATGACATATGTGGAGAAGTCACTTGAATTATTTTATTTGGGAAATTAACAGATCTCGGTGTCTTATAAACATAGAATAAATACCTTTTGAATGCATGCACATTTTCCAGGTCCACAAAAAATACTGACCCTTGTTTTAATAGACTGTTTTATCAGCACATAATATCATATCCTTTGGGCAGTTCTGCTTTAGAAAACCTATTTTTTTCCTTATTATGGTTCTTAATTATCCACAAATGATTGTGGCTAGCATGAGTATTTGCACTGATATTCATGGTAAGTTTAGAATATTGTTTAAGTCAGTTTCAGAATCTTTAAAAGAAATCCCTAGTAAGAGAACAGATTATTTTCTACATACTATAATTGAAATAAAGAAATCCTGAAGATTTTTCTCTTTTACTTTTGTACCGATCAATCAAGATATCAAGATTCTTTATTTCAGGTTATGCTGAAGTACTCAGAATCTATGGCTCAGTTGACCTGTGTATGATTTAATAGTCCCTTGACGCTAAGTATATTTAACCTTAATATTATTTATACTTAACATAGGTAATGTCATTTATTTATTCAAAAATTTTTGGTAGTTCTCTAATCAATAGATAATAAAGTCCAAACAACTTAGCCTTTTCCCCCCAGAATATTTAGAACTTACTTTAACTCCCCTTCCAGCCTTATATTTCACTATCACTTATCAAATATTCACTATATAAAACAAACCATTCTATTTACTCTGATTTCCTCCAAAGTATTTCTCATGTAACTCCCACCTTCTGGAAATGCTGAACTCCTTGACTTCCTCTATAAAAGCCCAATCCTTTCCTCAAGTCCAACCTCAAGATCAAATGCCATCATCTCTATTATAGTTTTCTTGGTTCAATGATTGGAAAATGTCGTCTCTCTCCCTGCTACTGAAGGACTTTTAATCACTATCGACATACTTCTTATGTTTCGTCTGAAATTATAGTTAGGTTTTATGTGTCTTATTTCTTCTTCTATTTCTGAGCTCCGTAGAGGCTGGGGCCATATGCCCTTGATCTTGGAATCTCCCAAAGCACTAAAAAAGCATCGTACAGAAAGGAAGTACTTAAAATAAAGTTTATTATTTTGAAACAAATGGATTTCACATTTTCAAGTATAGATTATTCTTTAAAAGTCATTTTAAAAAGGGTATAATTTATTTGTCATTCTGTAAGATAATTAACAAACAAATTAGTAAATCATGGACCTCTTTTGAAAACGATACAAGCTGAGCAGTGGCAGTGTTTCAGGAAAGGAAGACACATGAAATGGCGGCTTTCTTAAAATAACTGGTTTTATTGTCATTAACTGTTTCTTGTATAAAATAATGAGAAACAGGGGCGCCTGGGTGGCACAGCAGTTAAGCATCTGCCTTCGGTTCAGGGCGTGATCCTGGCGTTACGGGATCGAGCCCCACATCAGGCTCCTCCGCTATGAGCCTGCTTCTTCCTCTCCCACTCCCCCTGCTTGTGTTCCCTCTCTCGCTGGCTGTCTCTATCTCTTTCGAATAAATAAATAAAATCTTTAAAAAAAAATAATGAGAAACAAAAAAAATCCACAAAAATAAAATTACTTTTACTGGCATTACAAAGATAACCCCCAAATATACCAAGATACATTTTAAACCCCCAAAGAGGAACATAGTTTATATATTTTTCCATGGTTTGTGTTTTCCTAATAATGGTTTGTTGCGACCTTATTTCTGTATCAATAAATACTCTTCTGAAACATTGTGTTTAATGAAGGCCTAGCATTCCTTTATTGTTTATATAACCTCTGTTCTTAGAAATGTCAGATCCTAGTTTTTCACTGTATCTAAATCACTTTAATCTGCATCCATGGGATTTAATCTTTATGTTCATCTTCGTTACTTGGGATAAATTTCTAGAAATAGAACTATACTACTCGGGATATACATATAGTGTTAAAGCTATTCATATGCATTAATAACTTGTCCTTCAAGCTTTTTTGGTCTTGTTTGCCAGTTTCTACTGGTAGCAGGAGTATTTCAGAGTGCCCAGTAGTGACTTTCTTAAACTTCCTTTTTCTGACTCAAGCCGCATTTTCTAAAGTATTCCTCAAAATTGGGACATATTATAATTCTTATCTGCTTGGAAGACGTTAGCTCAAGTCCTTAAAAAGCAATGGGATTAAGGATGTAATAATGAAGTTCTCTTTTATATTTTCTGCACATCTGGAAATACATGTTTTGTAGCTGCATCATGACACAGTCCTGGTAGATAGTATATGGTGACTCAATATTGCAAGTTCAGAAATGCCAACTGAATTAAAGAAGCATGCCATTGTATTTAGTATTTAGTAGTCCAATTCTGGAGTTATACTGCCAGTTAAGCTGTTACCTACTACCACTTACCATTGTGTGATGTTGGGCTGCACACTTAATAGCTCTTAGCTCCCATTTCTGTATTCACAATATAGAAATAACAAGGGTGTCTTCTTTGAAGGATACTGTGAAAGCTGGGTGGGATAATGATAGAAAGTGCATTGCCCAGCGCCTGCTACCTAAAAGATCTCTGCAAAATAGTAGCCGTTATTATTTTCACCTACAGTTTTGGAAAATAGCTGCTTAAAGTACAGGTTCATTACTTGGTAGATACGTTCAAGAAATGATTATTTTGATTATATTGATTGTAAAATGGGTTATATTACTTTAAGGGAGAGAGGGACATGCAAAAACAATATTAAACTTGAGGTTCACTTCCATAACAGTTCATGAAATACGTATGTAATCAACTTCTATCTCATGAACATTGAAATAATTTGGTAAAAAAAAATTGTGTCATTTTGGGATAGGTCAAATGAAAAGAGTGTGTTGCTTGACATTACAACATCAATTAGAATTCTTATGAATATTTAAAGCATTCTGGTAATAATTCATGTGGTAAAATCCAAAAACAGCCTTTTCAATAAATGAAAAGTTTGCAGGTCAAATCTCTTCATGATATTCATACATATTTTCTTGTCTTGAGTTAACATGAGGTAACAATCAGGGTTACAATTTCACCTATAGCTAACTTAAAGAAATAAGACAGGTAAAAAGAAAAGAACTGCCTTTCATAACACAAATATAGAATTAAACTGTCAAGATTTGAAATGTTCAATAAACTACATGTAGAATAAGATTTTTTAAATTCAAATAATTTTCTTTGAATATGATAGGAAATGAATGTATTGGCCAGAAAATTGTGACAATTAATTGCAGAATGGCTGAATTTTAATGAAAGGCTCTAAGAAAAAAATGATAAAACGAATGTGCTGTTTGCTTTTAAATCATTTACAGTTGAATAATTTATGTTATCTTTAATTCATCCAGTTAAATTATCCAAGATGAATACAATATGAATAGAAGAGATTTAAAATTGTCAGATTTTTGCATTAAAATGTTTGCCAATAACCACTTTCTGTTTTTTTTATTGCTATTTAATGATTTTATATATTGCAATATGAATTAGAAGACTAAGCTATAGTACACAATATAATGAGTTTGCAGGGTTGTAAATACTTGACCTATATCTTCAGACATTAAAATAAAATCTCATATAAGTAGGTTTATGTTCTTTCAAAGAAAACCAACATAGCTGGAAATTATTTTGATAATCTCCCCCAAATTTGACCCACCTTATTCTCCCAACTTCTGTGTCTAAGGGCATTCTCCAGCTGTTCATACCAAAAATTTTAGCCCAAAACACTTACCTTCTTTTTCCTCTCAAAATCCACATCTTATCTATCAGGAAATCCTATCAGAAGCTATATACAAAACATATACAGTATTCTCACAAATGCTTACAGCTACCACCGCTACCTAAGCCACCATCCTTCTTCTGTCTCTCCCTCTGCCTCAGTCTCAGTCTCGATCTGCCTCTGTCTCTGATTCTGTCTTTCTCTCTTAAAGTAGTCTCTTAATGTTTCTCCCTGCTTTGATGGTTGCTATCCTACAGCCTCTTTCCAACAGAGCAGCCAGAATAAAAAATAAGTTTTATAAATGAATATAATAAATTTATAAATAAAAGTCAGAATGTGTCAATCCTCTACTCAAAACTTCCAATGGCTTTCCATCTCATTCAGATAAAATTCAAAAGTCATATAATGAACTTCACAACAATTATCTAACCTCTGCTACATCTCTGATTTTATCTCCTACCACTCTTTTTCTTTTTTCCTCAGCTCTTTCAGCATACCAAGTATGCTCTCATCTCAAAGTTAAAGCAGCTCTGCATTTAAAACAAAGGCATACAATTTCATTTTCATTCTCCTTCTACTAGTGACCTCACCATTGATTTGATTTTCACCAAGAGAACCTGGAATCCAACTCTAAATGCTAACATTATGACAGACTGCCTGACTCAATATACATAATAATTTATGATTTATATAGCACCATACCAGGTATTTTATTTACAGAATTGAAAGCAAGGCTATCTTCTTAAAAGCTTCTATTAAGAATTAGATACTGAGTCACAATTAGGGTTTTGTTAATATATAATTGGCGAAAGAACCAGACAAGGTACAAAGGTTAGATCTGACCCCTCATGAAACTAAAAGATTGCTGCAATTTCGAAATGGAAGCAAAACAAAGACCAATTGTTCTAAGGACATACACATGAGGACACATGTGTGAAGGTGAACCCCAAACCAAAAGGTCCATATATTGGCCAAGATCCAAGCATAGGTATGACAGGATATGGGAGGAAATCTAATCATCATGCCATTGATAAAGGTACTCATTGGTCAGTTGATGCTAGCAAATGGACATAAGGAAAGGACATACAGGCAGCAACTGTACCCAGTTTGGTATATTCCTGTTCAGTAAAAGGATATCCCTTGGAATCAGGAATAACCATCAGAAAACAGAATTTTAGGAAAAGATAATATCCAGAAAAACCATAGTCAATGAGAAATTGAGTTATAGGGCAAGAAAGATGGTTAACAGAATAATAAAACTCAGTTTCTGAGTTTTTGGGCAACCAGCTCTAATTTTAAATTAGTAGGATATCACTATTCCCATTACTTAGGTCCCGAAGTGATCCATCCTAGGATTTGGAGAAAAACTCAAGGAGACCCAGCTTCAATATTTCACACCACAGAATGCTCATAGAGAAAAAAAAATAATGATTTTTGTGTTAGAAATACACTAAAGGTTGCAATTTCCCATAGGATGGTTAGAAAAGCCTTGCTGAGAAGTGACATTAAAATAAAAACTTATAGATGTGAGGAAGAATGAGCCATGGAGATATCTGATGGGCAGAGCATTCTAAGTCCTGTTTGAAGAATTACAAGACTAGTGTAGCTGGAGCAGAGGGAAGGAGAGAAACATGAAAAATGAGGTTGGGGTCAAGGCACATTCTGGGGGCCTTATACACCACCATTGTGTGTACTCTGACCTTTATTGTGAGTGAGATAGAATGCCATTAAGTGGCTTTTTTTTTTTTTTAAAGATTTTATTTATTTATGTGACAGAGAGACAGCCAGCGAGAGAGGGAACACAGCAGGGGGAGTGGGAGAGGAAGAAGCAGGCTCTCAGCGGAGAAGCCTGATGTGGGACTCGATCCCGGATCGCCAGGATCACGCCCTGAGCCGAAGGCAGACGCTTTAACGACTGCGCTACCCAGGCGCCCCCATTAAGTGGCTTTTAACAGAAGAATGCATGATCTATGTAATGATGGTAGGCTCAAAGTATGACCTTCATTCTTGAACTAACCATTGCAAAATGACTAAAAGCTAAAAGAGAAGCAAATGACTAATTTTGTTTGTTCTTATTTTTTATGTGATACTAGTGTCTTACTATAGAAGATTCAATAATTTCTGTGTGGTATGTTTTATACACATCTCCTTGACATGCTGTATTACTTAACATTTCAATTCCTTCTAATTTTTTAGATCAGTTGCCCTAAAGCTAAATTAAATTACATTTATTGAGTCTTTGTATGTACCAGACACTGTGCCATATGATTTACATGAAGAATCTCATTTATTTCTCCAACAACTTAGAATAATCATTATCTCCATTATGTTGATAAGGAAACTGTAATGCAGAGAACTTAGGAATTCCACAGCATGTGCTTTGCCTAAGGTTGACATAACACTTGTTTTTGTGGATCTGAGTTCCCTCTTCAGATGTTTTCTTTAGATTGACTAATATTTAGGTAGGAGAAAGTACAGTAACCATGTTTACTAGATTTCTAATCAAGAAGACAGAGTCTGCATCCTCAGATGCTTGTTACAGCCTGAGGTACTGCCCGAGATGCAGTACAGTCCAGTGATTCAGCACATGTGCATTTGAATCGGAACACAGGGGTTCCTATCCCAGCTTGTCCATTTACTACCTGCATGACTTCCCTTCCCTTCTGATTCTTCTGTAAAATAATAGTACCTAAAGTAGGATCCAAGCCTATAGCTCAATTATATTTGACATACAATATTAGTTTCAGGTGTACATGATAGTGATTCAGTATTTTTATATATTATTAAATTGTCCTCAACAAAGTATTAGTAAACCAAATTCAAACTCAACTTAATACATTAAAAGAATCATACACCAAAATAAAAAATAAAAATAATAACAAATAAAAAATAAATTTAAAAATTAAAAATTAAACAAATATAAATAAATAAATAAATAAATAAATAAATAAATAAATAAATGGAGCATACATCATGATCAAGTGGGATTCATTTAGAAATGCAAGGTTGGTTTTACATCTGCAAATCAATCAATGTGATATACATACCGCATTAACAAAACTGAACCATAAAGATCATATGATCATCTTGATAGATGCAGAAAAAGCATTTAACAAAATTTAATGTCTACTTATGACTTAAACTCTCAACAAAATGTACATAGAGGGAACATACCTCAACATAGTAAGGGCCACATATGAGAAACACATAGCTAACATTGTATTCAACACTGAAAAGCTGAAAGCTTTTCTCTAGGATCAGAAACAAGGCAAGGATGCCCATTCTTGCCACTTTTATTCAACACAGTATTGGAAGTTCTAGCCGGCACAATTAATAAGAAAAATAAATAAATAAATAAATAAATAAATAAATAAATGGCATTCACACTGGAAAGGAAGCAGTAAAACTGTCACCATTTGTAGATGACATGATACTACATATAAAAACCCTATAGTCTCTACCAAAAACCTATTAAAATAAGTAAATTCCATAAACTTGCAGGATATAAAATTAATATACAGATTTCTGTTGTATTTCAATAAACTAATAAGAAACTATCAGAAAGAGAAATTAAGAAAACAATCCCATTTACAATCACATCAAAAAGAATAAAATACCAAGAAATAAATTTAACCAAGGAGGTGAAAGATCTGTATTCTGAAAACTATAAGACATTGACAGAAGAAGTTGAAATGGAAAGATATACTGTGCTCATGTATTAGAATAATTAATATTGTTAAAATGTCCATACTACCCAAAGCAATTTACAGATTTAATGTAATCTCTATCAAGCCTATAAGATTTTGGGTTCAATTTTAAAAGAAAGCATACGAAGTTAGTTACAAGAGTGAGTATTTATTGAGGTGCCTGGGTGGCTCAGTCGGGTAAGCCTCCAACTCTTGATTTTGGCTCAGGTCATGATTTCACAGTCTTGAGATTGAGCCCTGCATTGGGTTCTGCACTCAGGAGGGAGTCCACTTGAGATTCTCTCTCTCTCTCTCCCCTGCCTACCCTTCCCCCTCTACTACTCTCTCACTCATTCTCTAAAGAAATAAATAAATCTTTACAAAAAATCTTTTTTTTTTGGTCTTTTAGGGCATTTACTAACTTTGATAATAAAAATGTGAACAGAACCATAATCCATTATTAGTATAATATTTCTTCTTCTGTGAACATTTGTCAGAAACTTCTATGACATAGAGTGGTGTATAAATTTATAATACACTTGAATATGAGTAATGCTTATAAAAACATTTTGAAAAATTAAAAGTCGTCTACCTTTTTTCCATTAATTAACCTATTTTTATTCAGAGGCATTGTGCAACCAAAATATACTGTTACTCCTAAGGTGTAAAAAAAGTGATTCAGCTGTTACCAGGTGGTATGGGAAGACATAGGTATGGGAATAGGACCCTGGCTTCTTATCCAAGCTTGATTTGTACTTGCCGATGTAATTTTGAGCAATTCATTAAATGTTTTGTGACACAGATTCCTTAGATGTAAAAGAAGGCAATGGGATTGGGTCTACCTAATGAAGTTGGGAAAAATAAATTCCTGAAATGAACATGCATGTCTATGTGCTTTTAGTGCCTGAATCTGTTGGGTACCAGCATAGTTTGAGGCATATGACGCAATTCTGCATGCCAAACTGAGAAAATTGAGTAGAAAACCCTTTTTCCTTTAAACAGCCTTTGAAGCTGCCAGTAATTAATTTGACATAGTTGTTAAAAAACTGAAGCCAATCTCTCTAAGTTGTGGGGATCTGTATATGAGCCATCTGGAACTATCAGAGAATTGGGACAATTCAAGTTATGCTTACATAATTGTGAATAAGGAAACTCATGTTGGTGTTAGTTCAAGGGTTTAGGAAAAGGGAACGTTACCAATCCAAGTGAAACACAATAGCAACAAGAGACGTACAATAATACTTGGTGTGGGGGGCACCTGGGGGCACATTGGGTTGAGGTCGGACTCTTCGTTTCAGTTCAGGTCCTAATCTCGGGGTCATGAAATTGAACCCCACGTTGGGTTCCATGCTCAGAGCGGAGTCTGCTCGAGATTCTCTCTTCTTCTCCCCCTACCCCTCCCGCTCATGCTTCCTCTCTCTGTCTCTCCCACTAAAATAAATAATTTAACCTTTTAAAAAAAATACTGTATTTGAATAAAAACATGGATCTGAAAGCTGTCAGAGTCCCTAATGTACCAAGCTTCCCAAAGAATAAGTTCATGGACCTTCCTTCAAGGAGTGAAACCTAATTCAATATTATTCAGATACTAAACATACAAACCAATAATCAAACAAATACAACAGGCATGTTGACTACTAAAGAATGTAATTTACTAAGAATATTGCTCAAGTTCTTTCAGTTCCTATTTCTAGTGAGAAGAAAAAAATTCCATTTGTTTGTTCTAAAGATTGAAGTAGAAACAACTGGAATAGATGGAAGAAGGAGAGAGAAAAGAAGGATGGAGGTCTATATTGATTTTTCCTCAGTTCCCAATGTGTATCCCCCGGGGCTGCTATCCGGCTGTCTTTTGAGAATATTAACCAAATGCTAATGTAGTTTTGAAAAAGTTGATATTCTTGGGAATTTCAAAAATATAATACCTCTGTTTTAAAAACCAACTCTAAACACAATTTGCTGCCTGGTTTCTATTCCTGAAATACTCTGAAAAATTCATGTCAATTCCTTTTGCATAACTAAACTGACTAGTATTTTACCATTGTTTTTTCCAGTACTTACTCTAAGAAAAATCTTGCAATACTTACTCAGATACATGTAATGAATTATGATGATCAGCTGGCAGAAGATACGCTTTTAGAGATCCTCCTCTGATACCCTTCAGACGATGGCCATTTACCCATAAGAAAAAATGTTCAGGAATTACAGTTTTACTAAACTGTTACTTTAGCTAATTTGTCCTTACTTTTCAAACTTTACTTTTATCCTCCAATAGAGAGAAGAGCAGCAGACTGCTTCTGCTTCTAGCTCAGTTGCCCTGCTATTTACGTGATATTGGGAAAACATGGTGGAACCTTGGTTCACCCTTGCTTCTAAAACTCTCCTGTCTGTCTAATCAGGAAGCATCTACAAGGAAACTCTGTTTCCTTAAGACTTGATTTCTTAATACTTTACCTACTGTGATTTTAGCACTTTTGGAGCAAATTATTTTAATTCTGAATGGCAAGGAAATTGATTAATTTGAAAACATTGATTTTATATTGACCAAAACTTTTAAAATTACACATCAATAAAAATTTTAAAAAAGAAGGGTTTGTTTGTTTTTTTCACAAAGGGAAATCATGGGTCCATTCAAATGAGATTTAGATTGAAAGTGTTTTTTCTTAGTAGAATATGACCTTAAATTGCATACTACCCACTGGGTAAAAAGTCACTTTGTTTTTAAAGAGTATATGTTAGTGTTTTATTTTGCCCTGCTATTGTGGTTAAATTTAAGTTAGATATTATTATTTGGGGGGCCACTTCCTACCCTAAAGGATTATTAAATGATATTAGATGCTATTAAATGCCAAGCACAGAATTATACACATTTCACTCTTGTATTTGGTTAATTGAGGCAGAGATGCTTGTGACCTTTCTTCATCTTTCTTTTCCTCTAAGCTGTTGTTTAAACAGAGTGCGTTATTACCATTCTGATGAAGTCTAAAGGTGATAACGTGTAATGTACCTATAATCATAGCCTTGCACCTTCTTCACTTCATTTAAAAGATTTTTAGGCTAACAGGAACTCTGAATAGGAATATATTTTGTCAGTGATAGATTTCCATAACCCAATTAACTATAGAAATAAGAGGACCATAAAAGATACTAATAATGGAGGTCAAAGAGCACAGTGAAGTACCATTGAGATATGATGACCTGTAATTGTCTTACTCCTTCTGCTCTACCACAAGAACAAAAGGCAGTACTTAGAATTGCAATGAAAATTTATTCCATTTTGGTTAGATCTGAAATGAGCAGTCAAATGCTTATTTCTCTGAGAGAGGAGTGTATGGTAGGTCAACTGAAGGTATCTGTTGTATCTTAAAATCTATTTGAAATGTTTGAGTGAATTAGTGTCTAAATTGACAGGTGATTGCTATCCAAGCTAACAATATATTTCTGTTAGCATAGATCGAAAGAGACTATGTTAAAAAAAATACGCTCTTTATAAGCTTTGGCTGTAGATAAGATGATATGGTACATGAATTAGGAAACGAATAAACTGGAATTATAGCTAAATCCACATAATTCTATTGTGAAATGTCTTAACTTTCAATTCTTTGCAAAGCATGCTGTGCACAGTGTGGTAAGTGTGCTTGTAATAAACAATGGAGAAATGTACAAGCAATTTTTTAAAAAATCATCTCAAAAAATACCTAAGGTGAAGTCAACATGATTTTCTTAAGTTGTTTAAAAATGTATGTGCTTATAACTATTCTGTCTGCAAAATTTATTGTATACACAAATCTGATAATTTAATTCCTTACCAAATATTGTTCGTACATATAAATAAAAAATAATAGTAAAAATGATGCAAAAATATATTTGTGTTTTTAGAACACTTTCAGAAGACTCAAACTTAAAGATGCATCCAAATTTTAAAATATATTTTCTTTTCATAATTTTCAAAATAATGAGTACATTTGTAGCCTGAAATTGTTTATAAACATAGAAGACTAATTTGAAAGAAATCAGTCATGCGAGAAATATTCTCTTATAGCAGAATGTGTATCTAATTTTTAAATGGCAAAGAATAAGCTTTGGAATAGTACTCTATAAACCATTAAAAAATCACCTGTCTAATGAATATAGTCACATTTCTGTTGTTTTATATTAATGCTTCATCTACATTTATGTATATAAAATTTTCAATTTCAGTTGCAAATTTCTTCACATAAAAAATTCCAACTTTCCTTTGGAATAATGCCCAATTAATGTTCCGTTGGTTTCATTGTTAATGGATGACCTGGTCACAGCCCAAGCAGAAGAGAAAGTTATATAATATCAACTGCTTCCTCTTTCAAAGCAGTAGAACATCCATCCAAATTTTATCTTCTATGTTCTGTGGAGCAATGTCTCCAAAAACCATAATGGAACAGAAGATTAAGCCATGACAAATGTCCAAAGCAGTTTTTAAGTTAGTCATATCACCTATGAATATAACTTAACCTCTAAGTATGGATTATGTCAAAAACTATGAAGCATATTTATATTATATACATTTCATTTTTTGGTTGTGGCTTCTAAGTATTTTGACAGTTTATTTATTTATTTTGTGTTTAAAGTATGTTACAGAAGACTTTTATTCCCAGAGTGCAGGAAGCACTAGGCTTGAATTAGAAGCCCTAATTAAATACTCTGATGATATCTGGCTTTGCCATTAGCTTATCCCAGTACCATTATGGAAAGTATTTTGGTCTTTGTCTCCAAAGTGAATTAGTGACAAGATTCTCTATATTGACAAGATTCTCTGTATCATAAGGATTTGTGTTATTATTGTTTCTTTATTTTTGCTTTTAAAAATTGTTTTCTATATTTCTTTTTCTTCAAGAAAAGTGTCAGGTTTATTGAGTTGTCCCCTTACTTTATAATTTCAATATTACTATGAACACTTTCAAAAATAAAAGTAGGACAGTTTGTGACCTTGTCATTTTAAAACGTGTGATTTTATTTTTAGAATTTATTTTCAAGGCAAGAAGGATAACTGCATTTTTCCCTTACTAATTCCATGATGTTGTTATTTCAAAATTTCCTTAAGTACTTCCTTAAAAACTCTCTATAAGATACCTATAGATACCTATAAGATATCTATAAGATAATACATGGAAGCACCCTGACAAAAGTGTCTATCCAATTGGAAAGGTATATTTCTATCCATTTCTGTCCTTCATTGGGATAAATTTTTACTTCCTCCATTTATATTTATAACATTTCCCACTGTCTCCAATAAATATGGTGCTGAAAAGAATTGAATTATATTCCTCTTTAAGCTGTTATTTAAAAGAATAGTTGATCATTTAGGGCTTTGGCTCAGTGGAAAAATAAGCAGCAAGTTCTGAGTCTAAATAGTAGACTGTGTATAATTCTACTGCTGTTTAGGATTTTAGCTGTAAAATAATATAAGGCTCAAAACATGGACCTCTTTATGTCTTCAGCTCTGTCCCCTCATTCCAAGTTCCCGCCTTTGTAAAATCTGAGCAGGGGAGTTCAGGAGGACTTTCCCATCTACGGTGAAATGAAAACTGGTTATGAATGAATCAGAACCACATGGCAAATAAATAAATAAATAAATAAATAAACATTTATTTATTTATCGTTATTATTTATATATATACACACACACACACACACACACACACACGTTTATAATGTATATAAAGATACACATACATACACACACAAAATGAAGGGAGACCAATAGCAAACCTACCCAGGACAGAACAAAGGCAAAAAAGAAATGATGAGAAAGATAATTTAAATTGGTAGACCATTTGTCATTACAAGGAGCCATGTGAGTTTGAGGAAAGTTCAACTCTGATGTTTAAATTCAACTTTTGTCATCAACTATTATGCTTAATATAAATGTGAAAACTGCCTTACTCAAGTAAATTATCATGAGCTTTCAGAATATGAAAAGCAGCATAGACTCAGTTTTGTAACAGGTGTAACCAGTTAATCTGGTAAAACTCAAAGGAATATGTTGACTCATTTTTTAAGAGAGTCGTTGTTTAGAAAGTCATTGGGTTTTAAGAGAAAATACTGTATATCCATTTCTGTTGCCAGTAGGATGCTAGAACACAGATTTTCAAAAAATTCTTTATCTGAAGCAAAAAAAAAGTTATTAATAAAAGTGAACATGAAACTTGGTTATTGGCACCTCAATTTCCCCCTCTCCAATATGTGCATTAACTAATGCCAACTGATGTCAACACAAATTATGAGCATGCAAGAAAAACTAATTGTTCCACACTATTTTACAGTTATTATTGATTACCATGCCCTTTGCAAGTCAAGACAGAAATAGAAACTGTAATAATTTTTAAGGATGAATTTAACAGTTAGTAGAGGGGAGGAAGGATGTTTCCAAATACTTTCTTAATTACATATTAAAATTATAGGATACATTTAAAGGGCTTCAGTTGACTGTAAGTAAAATCTGACTAAATGTTAGAACATGATGTCCAATCAAATCTATGCTAATGTATATTATGAAGAGACTTCTCTTTTTAAGTTTGAATATTATTTCTTCTTTCCATCAGTGTGACACATCCTCTTCAGCTAGAAAGAGCTTAAAAGCAACATAAAAATTGCGATGGACATATCAACCACACGCACACACAACACACACAGAATTGCTAAGAATGTTTTTCCCCTGGGTATGTGGTAGAATTTTATTTTGAATGGTGGATGTTAAAATACCACTCAAAATGTGTTTGGGTCAGTGTCTGTGGAACTTAGCCTTTGTTGCATTAAATGGAACACAGGTGGGTGGAGAGGCTTCATTATACATTAAAATGAGGACATAAACAAACAAAGTAACATGAAAAGCAGTATAATAGAATTCATATAATACGAAACTTTCATCTGTGTCCTGGGCCCCAACTTTACTTGACCCTCTTAGTCCCAGTAGACCTCATAAACATCAATTAGGATACAGTCTGTCAACATTCCTCCTGTCCAAAAGGTCATTTAAATAAAGCAGATAAGCTTGATTCAAGCCAAATTAATAGTAAGTACATTCAAATGTAACTGCCCAGAAGATCAAAGTTCAAGACACATGAATGTACCATGTAGAGAATTACCATGCCCTACTGCTAATACCATGAGTCTAGAAACAATCCAGAGGTTTAGAAAACAAACCAAACCAAAACAGAAACCTAGCCTTGGGCATAATACTTGTGCCTGTAAGACCAGCCCCTACATATATGAAAACCCAGGACTTCCCTCCTTTCCTTACCTTTTTTTTTTTCTTCTTTCCTTTATTTTTCTGTTTGTTCTGTTGATTCCTTCTAACTTTAGAGCTTTCGGGATTTAAATACTGTCTTTCACCTTGGGTTTCCACTCTAAAATCACTGCAGTTGATCTATAAGTGACCAATAAGATCTGATTGGGCCTTGGTTGACATGTCATGAAATGGCAAATTTTACCTGGAGATCTCTTGCACAGTCTCTTCCTGTCTGGGTCCCATCTTGCCACTGCTAAGCCACCAACAATCAATTGTTGATACGCTGTTGCAGTTGAGGCCTTGAAATTCAGATGTGGGACTTGTATCCAAATGATTTGTTGTATTGTTTTCTACATGTCGAATTATGGCTAGCTCTTACAGATGAGGTATACCTAGCCTTTCAAAATCTGAAAAGTCAGTGAGATGCTCTTTAAGAAAAGGCAGGAGTCTTAGGAGTATCAAATGAAGACTTCTCTATGGGCAGATAACTGATAATTTAGGAACAGAATTTGAAATGCATTCTAGAAAAAAAAGTTATTAAACCAGATCAAATACTGTCTCCAAAATAAGTAACTAGGACTAAAACTTGCTCTCCTCCAACTCCTTGTTTTGATTTTTTTTTTTTTTTGCACCTACTGTATCCAGTACCTATTCATCCATCTATTTCTTCGCAGTAAAATGTGAGCTCCATGAGAACAGGGACACACAGTTCAGGGAAAGCACCTGCCTTAAAATGATCCCTAGTCTATGAATAAAGCTGGAGAAGTAGGAACAGCTCAATAAGCAGCAGCGATGTGCATCTGCCCAACAAAGGGGCAGCTGGAGAAAATATCAAAAGAGGCTTTCCTAAGTAAACCCTTTGTTTTTTGGATTTATATCAAGTTTCTATTTCTGCTGTAACAAAGTACCATAAACTTAGTGGCTTAAAAACAATTTTTTTTCTTATAGATCTAAAGATCAGAAATCTAAATGAATCTTATAGGGGCTAAAGTATGAGAAAGACTATGTTTTTTATTGATGCCGTAGGGGAGGATCAGTTTCCTTACCTTTTCCAACTTCTAAGGCCACCCACCTTTCCTAGCTCATGGCCCTGCATCACATTGACTTTTCATTCTGTTCTCATTGTCAACATTGCCTTCTGCTCATTTGTTCTGCTGCGTATCTCTTGCAAGCACCCATGTGATTACATTGGGCCCACCTAGATGATCAAAAGGATCTTTCCATCTCAAAACCTTTAATCAGATCTACAAAGAACCTTGTGCTATGTAAGATAACACGTTCATAGATTCTAGAGAGTAGGATGTGAACATCTTTGGGGTGCCATTATTCTATCTATTCTGTCCCAGGTTTCTATACAAACCTTTTTCCCAGTGATTCCCCAGTCAATGACATGTTTGTCCTTGGGGACACTGAAGGCTTCTCTGAAACATGGAACATTCTTTACTTGGCCATTTATAAAGTCCTCAAATTCTTTTTAACCGGATCAATATCATTTGTCTTCAAATACCACACACATTTGGGGTGGTGGGTGGCTCAGTCATTAAGCGTCTGCCTTTGGCTCAGGGTGTGATCCCGGCATTCTGGGATCAAGTCCCACATCAGGCTCCTCCGCTAGGAGCCTGCTTCTTCCTCTCCCACTCCCCCTGCTTGTGTTCCCTCTCTCGCTGGCTGACTCTCTCTCTGTGTCAAATAAATAAATAAAATCTTTAAAAAAAAAACAAACACACATTTGATAAATGCCAATTACCATATGGTAATATATAATATAAAATAATATTATATATTTGAAAATAATTGAAGGATATTGAAGAGAATTTCTGAGTAGCAAAGTCAAATTTTATCATGATTCCACTTTGTTTACATTGATTCAATAAGAAACAGGAGACAGCATCACACAGAATACAAGAGGAATCACCATTAATAAATAACTAGACAACATTCCAGGAATATTATTTTTTGTAACAGAGCTTTAATAAGACAGGAAGAGCTCGGAATTGAAAGCTCAAATCCTGTGCAAATACCCGGACTTCAGATATTTAAGTTTCTGACAAAGAAAGCAATCCTTGTGTTTTTAAAACAAACTCTTAAGAGAAAAGAGTCACAATATCATAAACAATAAATCATTCTGAAGAAGGAGTAATGCACACCTGTTGGAAAGAGAGCAGAGTAGTAGGACATAGATATCACTGGACTTTAGACATTTTATCCCCATCTTTTTATTTTTTTCCCCAGTTTTTGAATACTTGCACATGAAGTGCACATTTCATTTCATGGTTTTTAATGAGTTGGAGATTTACATTGAAATTCAGTACTGTGATAATAACCTCCAAATTAATATTTTCCTTCAGATAAATTGCATTTGAAAAAAAAATCTAATCTTATTGCCCATAAAGTCACATAATAAAACCAGAATGCCAACTACAGCATGGAAAACTCTCCCAGCAAATGTTACAGAGACAGTCCACTTTCCAAGTGTTTGTTCTTTGTATTTAGCTATTAAAATAAGAGTTTAATTTAAAATGTATGAATAAACTTACTCGATTGCAGATAAGCAAAGGAAGTCATTTTCTCTCTTTTGGAGAGCTAGTACTCTATCCTTTTTTTCTTTTATGAATTTACAAATTTCGTAGGTACCGTGGGGGTGTGGAGATGGGGGTAGGGCAGAACAGGAGGATGTTGAGTGTAACTGCCCAGTAACTACTCCACTGTCCTAACCATCTCCATGGTTTTCCTGATGTTGCTGCTACTGTGTGACTCTTGCTTTGGCTGGGATTTATAATTCTGTCATTCAGGAAGAGGTGTTTGAAAGGAGCCATTAAACAACTATCAAAGCATTAAACAGCTACACACGTGGGAACCTACCACAAGTACTGCCATGAGCTGGTCGTAGAGAATCCCTACGCTTTGCAGCAGGTGTGATACTACTTAGAGTAGGAGTCTTGGGAGCTGGGTGTTGACAACGTGTCCAAAGGACTGGAGGCGAAAGAGCATGTAGCTTGAGTGTGTGAGACAGATGCTGCTTCCTTGCTGCGTTCACCCTCTCCCACGTGTGATATTCCAACACATTAACAGAGCATTAGAGATCGTGGCATGCTTAGTGACAGGAATAGAACCATGAAATTGGTAATGTCTTGCCAGTTTTAAAATGTAGATGAATAACTTCTTGTCAGAGCAATGAAGTCTTTCTTATCCTATAAAAAATCCGTGTATAACTAATGAGACTCCTGGGCCATCATACCTGTTCAATTCAATTTCTTACACTAGTTCGGCTGTTCAACTACCTGTGGCACCTGGGCTATATGAGGTAGGCATTTTCAGAATTCAGTAACACTCTAATAAATTAATAGACAAATGCCCACATCTGAGTTGCATCCTGAGTTGCAAATTTGATGTGACCATTTTTAAGCTATTCCTGGTGTTTCTACGTCAATTATCAGATTTCCTTGATTCTCCTCTATATAGAAAACATGTAAATTATCTTATGTCACACATTGTGGAGGGAGAGCCTGGGGATGGCAAGATGTCAGAGAACTGCCATTTTGACTGATTGTACTCCTGGCAACTTATTATGATAATAGATTGCTTTTTATTATATCACTGCATTTGGCTGTGATGATATTTAACTACAGAAGATTAAAGACATGTCACGATGCCAGAGAATTTTATGAATGGGCTAGTGCATTTTTGTCACGCTTAAAATTAGCAAGCCAGAACAGTAATAAACAATCTTGGGAAATCACAGTCATTCCACTAAAGAATGCACAATTTTTGTCTTTCGGCATTTCTTTCAATTGTCAATAAATAAATGTTCTTGACTGTCTACGTGCTAGCACTGGGCTTAGCCCATGTAGAACACTTGACCATACACATGACCCTGTCCTTAAAGATCCTGTAGTCAAGTTTATGTAAGGCAACATGAGAGAATACAAGATCATACATACCATTTCTAATTTCCATGCTACAGAAAATAAGTGATGCTTACAGAAGAGAGAAACGGATCAGTAAGGGTAGAATTATATAGGACAGTCTGACAGTTAAGTGGTAGATGAATAGGATTTTGTTAAGAAAAAGGAGAAAGACAACTTAAAGAGATCAATGCAGGGAGGACGAAAAGAATGTGGTTACTCAGGGAACAGGTGAGACCATTTTTTAAGCTTAAAGATGACCTTGTTCTAGGTATTGTGCCAACTGATTTACATGCCTTTTCTTGTTTAATCCTCTCATAAAGTAGACATTATCATTACCATTTTATAGGTAAGGAAACAAAACCTTAGGAAGAGTTCCCACAGCTGGGAAGCAAAAGAAGCCCAGTCTATGCATGTCCTCTAAGAGGAGCACAGGGCACATAGTGGGTGCCTGCAGGCTTAGTCTAGGCTGGAAGCTGTGAGAACCCAGAAGTGGACCCAGAGCACAGCTGCTTTCTTGGGAAAATGTTCAGGGCTCTCTGGATATGGAGGAAGGCAAGGGGGTTGTCAAAGAGGACTCTAAAAATTTTAACCTGCAAGATGAGTGTTGACCATAAAACTCAGAAAGAGAGATAAGAGTCTCTTCTCTTAGACCCCACACTCTTTGGAGTTATCAAGGAACTTCAAGAACAGGATTCTTTGCCACTTGGAGACTAATATTCAGTCACCCTCACCTTTGGGAGAAAAAAAAAGGTGAGATGATTGGTCCCCAGACTGCTGACCTAGTTCTTCTATCATAGTAACTAGGTCAAGCAGGAGGAAGAGCGGACAAGTGGGGGTGGGGAGAAAGGCCTTACCTGAACCTAGAGAGATTTAAAAAGAAAAGGAAAGGAGGTTAGGAAAGACTGTGCTGGAGCCCAGGGAGCTGAGGTTTTGTCTAGATATCCTAAACTCAGTGACAAATTGCAGCAATTAGTTGATTCAATTCCCAAATGTCATTTTGTCTTGATTCTCAATATGTGTTTGTTAAACAAAAACCATTGAGTGCCTACCATGGTAAGTGGCTTAGAGGGTACAAATATAAGCTAGACACAGATCCTACCCTCAAAGAGTTCATTGAGAATTATGAGCACACATACCTATAATTAATCCTCATAGCCGATGTGTACATGATTGACAGCCCAAGTTAAGAGCTAAGTCTCCACATTTCAGAAGAGGAAGACCTACTTTGAGAAAAAGAGGACAAGGATAGATGGAAGCCTAAGCACAAAAGCTATTTTGGAGGTGGTATTTGAAATGTGTGTAATAGACTTTGGGCTTTCAGAGATGGGAGAAGAAATCCAGTTTTTGGCAAAAGGAATAGCATGAGTTAAAAGACTGAAAGGTAGGAAAGCATGAAATATGAATAAGAAACAGACTGAGTACTTGGGTTTGCCTAGACAGCAAAGGGTACATGAATATTTCAGGAAATATCAGGATAATTGATTCAATTTTGTGCTACATTGTGCATGTCTGCTGTTTCATTCAAAACAGCTGATGCTGACACCACTAGTAATGTTAGGAGGGTCAACTTGCCCCAAGCCAAATGTCACTCACTGTTTCTGCCAATACAAAAATACATTCCTGTGGCTAATAGACCCTGTAAATGGCTAGTGTTAGTAAAAGTAGGAGCCTCTCCTTTTCCACTACCACTTCAATCTTCCATGGCCCTTCATGGACTCAGTCCTTTCTTCAATATTGGCACAATTCAGCCTCCTTGAATGTGTTTTAAAAATTTATTTATTTTGACCTAATAGAAAGTTTCTAGATGCGGTGGAAGGAATTGAAGTCCCAACACCTATATTGCCTTGCACAGCCTGTCTATGGGAACTGTTTTCTCACTGTTGAGCTACAGACAGAAAAATCCTACACGGAAACACTACAGTTCCCTATTGAATCAGGTAGCTATAGGGATTGAAGCCATCCTGGAAGGAGTTTGTCTTTTCTAAATCAACATTTGGATCAAGTGGAAGAACAGGAACTAATGTACTAAATATTGCCTCCCCGCATAACTTCTTTATAAGTAAATTCATTTTTGGTTTAATAAGCAAGCTACTTTGTCTTTTGTATTCAAACATACAATTGAAATATGCAATGTAGAAAGATAGTGAATGATTAAAAATTTAGTTTTATTAATAAAGATATGTTCATAGAGGAAGTCAGCAGACATAATACAGGGATCTGAATCTATCAGGGATGATTTAAAGAACTTCCTCAGAAATATTATTTGTCAGCATCACATTACTGGACATTAAACAGAAAAGTTTGTAATATCATCTGTAGTCTCTTTCATTGCATCTAGTTATAATGGATCAGTTCCCTTTTTGTTTCTTTTTTAATTTCACTATGGTAACATGCTTGAGTGAGCACAGACATGGTACATTTAACGAATTTGGCACTATGCCTTAGGTTTATTAAACAAACAAAAATTTGTTGGGCTGTCTCTAAACCCTAGCCCCTCAAGTAATTCTTGCAGCTGTAATATTACCCCTAAGGTGACTTTTCACTCTGCTAGTGCTGAGACTTAGGACACTGCGAAAGTGGAATCCACACACTTTGAGACCAATGTTTATTCCTTAGATTTTTCGCTTCTTTCCAACCTGGATATTGTCTTCTTTCTACCTAACAACTTCCACAACCCTGACACTTTATTGAATAGAATTATAGGCTGTTCTCTCTCAAGGTATTTCATATACTTCCTTAGAATCACTATGGCTGGGTATTAACTATTTTGTGGTTAGGAAATAAATGAATGAATGACTGTTTATTTTTTCCCAACAACAAGCAAAGTCTTCCTCATTGATTAAAGAGCTAGATTTTTTCCCCTAGTGTTCTTGCCCAGAGTAGGGTATAAATATCTACCTATGAGCTCCCAGATTGAGTTTTATGTATAGTGCGAATTTCTTTAATGTTGAGAAGATATACATCCCAAGTCTTCCTTTCTCGAGTCCAATCTAACAAGTGATGCTTAGTTTTTATTACACATGTCATATTAAAAGAGATAATTGGCTTCTAATATATTTTTCTGTCATGTATCACAGTGAGGTAATAAATTGCAGCACTATATGTTAACAAAATAAAAATATTTCAAGGCAAGTGTCTTCAGAGTTTGCATATAGACCAAATGCAATGGGAGGTGTATTCCATAAGGAATAAGACATGTGAACTTAAGGTTCCTTGTCCCTTAGTAGATTTGTCAAATTTTCTGTTAGTTTGGCATCTACCATGATATAGAAGGATTATAAAGTTGAATCGTTACTATGAACATTTTATCTCATCAGCTAACAGCCTTTTCCTTTTTTGGAGTGTTACCAGAGTGGTACGTACTACAGAACATGCACTACTAAAAAAAGAATTCTAGTAGGAATATTTCATGGGCAACCAGATTGTAGGCAGTTTCCATAATCCGTGATTTGAAATAGTCTACGTAAACTTTTACTCAAGCAAAACCTTGTCAGAAGCCTATTTTTTCAAAAAAAAAAAAAAAGGATAAATTACAGGATAATCGAAATTACCTTTACTCATGTATGATTTTTGAAGGAAAAAGAAACACTTTAAACGGATTTTTATACAGTTTTCGTGGCAGCTCACTGATACTGCATAAAGATTATGAAGGCAAAAACAAACCCACAAATAACTGAATGTACCAAAAGCTTAAATGCTCTTAGTCGTGGAAAGATGTCAATGAATCCAACAACCAATTACTTATTAAATATTTCTTTTTCTGATAGTGCTGATGATTTATATTGGCCAAAGATGCAAACATTTCATTTGTCATATGTTAAAGCCTTTAATCTTGACAATGGCCTGTCAAATTTCGGAGGGTCCCTTTTTCTAGTGAGGGAACTGACACACAGAAGAGATAACGTGACCTATTGAAGTCCACAGTAGCCATTTTTAAGTGGCTCTGCTTCACACTTGGGAAATGGCTCCTGCCCTTGTGAGTAAATCCTTTGAAATGCAGAGCTCTCTGGAGTGCTAATTGCAGGATGAGGCAATGCTGGGAGGTAATGGTAAAAGTCTCTCTTAATAGCTTTGCAAGCAGCTTTGCACCCTTGCACACTTGCCTTTTCTGATCCAACTAGTTTACTGAATCCTGAAGTTACCTCTTTAGCGGGGTTTTTTTTCCCCCTGCTTCTATGAGTTCATCTCTCTGTCTCCATAGATATAGATTTCCCCTTCATATTTCTCCTAGAAATGATTGGTAGATATATGCTGAAGATTCCACTGCAGAGAAAGAGATGGAGCCAAACATACTGTTTCGAGGTCCGCATCCTCCCAATTTACCTCTTCATAGACTGTCTGAGATGGGATTACGTTCCTCAACCTCTATGAGAAAAGCCTTTCAGCTGCTGTCAGTTTCATTTAAAGAACTCACAATGAGTGACGCCTGACTGCATCCTGCTGTTTTATGTGCAAAAAATCCCGGGGTGCATAAGGAAAGTATAGCCCTGATGCCTTGTTTATCTCATTTTGGCCTCACGCAGTTGGTTTTCAGCGATGTGCTGCCTCTCCCTAGCACTCCATCTCAATTTACTGAGCAACTGTGAGCTCAAGTAACTTATCCAAAGTCACACATGAGTGGCTTACCAGAATTCATACCCCAGAACTGTCATGGTTCCTAAATCCTTTATTATGAGCATTATACCATACCATCTTCCAGGTCTCAGTATTAACATCATGTAAATTTATTCTCCAGCATGATTCATTAAAATGAAAATGGGCCATTTTCTCTGATTCTCCAAGCACTTCAGAAGAAGCGTTACATCCTGAATACAGATTTCATTTCTGAGAAGGAGACAAGGAAAGAAGTTAAACCTTTAGTTGTATTGGAGGCTGGTTTATCTTAAAAGGACTTTTATTCCAGTTTTCAGTTTAAAATATTAAAAGGAAAACCAAGCAGTATTAGGTTAAGAATAGCTACAACTGCATTTTTTAGCAGTAGGTAAAGCAAGGAAACTGAAAAATGCCTGTAATTCAGTGGCAAAAACCTAATGAATCTCCTTCAGATTAAACGTTAAGGTAAAACTAAATTAAAAAAAAAAAATCAACCTGTGCTAGACACCCACTCACACATTTTTAAATACTTGCTGCCATCAAAAAATACATAGCATCAATTCCCTTTTTTGGTGGAATCTCATTTTCCACTTAAATAGAGAATCGAAATGATAATAGAGTAACCAATATAGAGCTCCAGTACAAAATAATATCACAAAAAATAAAAACTCAACATCTAAGTGTTTAAGATTGAAGTCAAGGGGCAGAAAGGTGAAAATAAAAGTGGAGAAATTATAAAATGTGACTTTTGTCCTTTTCTTCTCTTTCAATAAAAGAGTTCTCCTCTGGATCCATTCTTCTTTTATTTTTTAAATATGAAGAAATTCCATTTTCTTTCAAACAGGTACTTAGATTAATAATTATCCTCAGTAAGAATCACTTACTAAGCACCCACTATGTGTAAGGCATCAGCATTGGCACTATTTGGGTAATAAATATCACCTCCTCACTCAAGAATTTTACAATTTGGTTGTGGAACAGAGCATACATCTCTGATACAAGCATACGTCTATGATGGAAAGAAGGGAATGCCAAGTAAGGGGCACACACAGTAAATAAAACAGGTGTTTAGATAGGAAATAACTAATGTCAGAGCAAACAGTGAACCTTTCAGATCAGAGGCACAGGAGACAGTGAAGGACAGTAAGAAGAGCCTGACTTTAGGATTATAATGGAACTATTTGCAAATTCCATCTCTACCACTTCTGGCTGCATGCCTTTAAGCAGGACTTATAACTGCTCTGATTCCACATGTATAAGTAGGCATGATTATGCCTACCTCGTAGAGTTATTTTGAGTACTAAATTAGGAGGTGCACGTAAGTACCTACTCCAGGGTTTATCTCTAGGTGGGCGTAATTCAGTGGTACAATGGTTCTAGTGGTAATAGTATTGAGAGCATTTTTGAAATGCCTGTGACCAGAGTCTGGCAAGAAAAGGCCCCAAATAAAATTTAGTTCCCTTTCCTAACCCTTCTCTTCACTTACAATATAATCTAATTCTCCAATTGCTTGAGTTGAACACAAAGTCAAAATAAATCTTAGAAATTCAGAAATGGAGATAGTCAGGGGCACTTGGGTGGCTCAGTCAATTAAGCATCTGCCTTCTGCTCAGGTCATGATCCCTGGATCCTGGGATCAGTCCCACATGGGGCCCCCTACTCAGTGGGAGTCTGCTTCTCCCTCTCCCTCTGCCCTCCCTCTGCTCGTGCTCTCTCTCTCTCTCAAATAATAAATAAAATCTTTAAAAAAAAAAGAAAGAAAGAAATGGAGATGGACATTTCAGATGTGAATAAAGAGTGAACAAACTCTGCAAGTTGAAAATGTAATTAGGGCATTCAAGAAACAATACTGGATTTTTATTTTATTATGTTTATGTCGGGGGGGAGGTGATTGTGTAGAGGAATATTATGATATCCATTTTGAGAGGTGATGACGAGCTGTTTCTAAATACTACATGTGGTAACTGTTAGGTAGAGGGTTTTTCCTCCTACTTTTTGACTTCAAACAAAATAGTAACATCTTTTCTCCTGTAACTCTAAAAATTTTGCTAATGTAGACATGTTCCCAAATGCAAGAAACGTAACTGTTACAATGCAATGTTCTGTTTAGCATTTTGACGTCTTTTACTGTCTTCTACTTTTATTTAATTGAAAATATTTTATGGTTAAAAATAAGTCATGTTATTCAAAGTGAAAATAGTGGTTTTTAACTATAACCTTTTAGGGAAATGCACCAAAATAAATGCAGGTGGAGAAAAGATATATAAATCTTAACTACCAAGGAAGATCATTCATCTATAGAATCCCAATAAATAGGCAAAACAATTTTTTTTTTATTACAGAGAGAGAGCGGGGGAGGAGGGATAGTGGGAGAGGGAGAGAATCTTAACCAGGCTCCATACCCAGTACGGAGCCCGACACAAGACTCGATCTCACGAGCCTGAGATCACAACCTGAGCCAAAATCAAGAGTCTGATGCTCAACCAACTAAGCCACCCATGGGCCCCAGGCAAAACAATTTTAATAAAAATTCATTTCAAAGTAAAGGTAATTAGCAAACATACATATACAAGAAAGTTCATCCTCACACGTGGTGCAGGGAATACAAATGCAATAGCTTTATGATAGAAGTGATGTAAAGTTTAAAAATGATAAAAAGTGATAAAATGTTAACAAAGTTTCAGTGATGTTGCTAAATTCATTTGTTTTCAGTAGCATTGAAATTTGGATGATTGTTTTAAAAAATCATAGGAGAAAGATGACAGGTAATATTCAGCATGCTAACTCTGACTTTCTATATAACTACAGTGGTTGTTTGAAACACAATGCTCTAAGAATTCTAAACCACATGGGGTCTTAGAAGGAAAGAGCACTAGACTTGACAAGAAGTGACTACTATGGGTAAGGGCATAAAAATAAATAGAGATAGAAGATTTTCAAATTCTTTGATTAAAAAACCTCCACTCCTATGCACATGTTTCAACACAAGACAAAACAATGATGTATTTATGAAGGTGTTTATCACAGAATTAATTATAAGGGCCAAAAAAAGAGAAAAGGACAAAAAAGAGCAATATCAAAAACAAGTAAAATGGTTAATGAACTATGAGCCTCATCATTGAGTTTTATGCTTCATTGAAAAGTATGGTTTTACAGACCACATAGAAAACTCTAACACTTCCTTCTTTATATTTTCTCTATATAACATGCCCATGGTAGGCAAACAAAATAATAAATTAATTCAAAAACATTGAGACTGTTTTGCCACTGAGATCAGTTTTATATCATTTCCCTCCCCCTTGGCATTTTTTGTAATAGTTACTTCCTGATTCTTTGGAAAAGAAAGCTTGATATTTTATCACAGTTAATTCAGTAGAAATTAAATTTCAGGTATATGAATTTAATAAATTGGCATATCATCAGGCTGATTGTTCTATCTTTATTAAATTAAAATTAATAAGACTAGAAAGAAATGGCTTCCATCTTGTGCCTCTTTATAGTGAAATTTGCTAATTAAACAAAACCTCAGACTACTTAGGAGCAAAACATATTTTTATGCCCTGCATTTACAGTCTTAGTGTTAGAGTAGACAAGGTTCTTTGCTAAGACATTTTTCAGAGAAAGCTGCAAGACTGTATTACGAAGGATACTGCATTTTCGGCAGATTTGTGGTAAACCAATAAGCTATGCACAGGAGGCTGCTGGAAGAACAGAGTTCCACTTTATTGTTCCAGCACTTAAAATATTTTGAATTAGGTCCTAGGATTACATCTGAAAATACCTATCACAAGAAGCTCTTTTTGCATTCTTCATCATCTGTCATAATAACATGTGTTTGTTCTTACAGCATTCCTTTATCATCTTTTTAAATACCACTGCGATGTTTATTTTTTCAAAATATATTTTATTTAGGTAGCACAAGTAAAATTATAAAAGATAGGAGTTTTTTGTCTTTTTTAAAAAAGATTTGCTTGTAAATATCACATCTATTTGATTAAATATTTTGCAAAACATTTTGGGGAATGAGAAGCAGATAAAAATTTGGCAGGCAAATAAGCTTTCAGGTATATAAAACAGTAGCCTAAATGAGGACATGTTTAGGGTTTGGCAAAGAGATTATACGGTTCAGTTCTTTATTGTTATCAAAAAAGAAAATCAGCGGGTAGCAAAACTGGTCATTTAAATTGATACATATAAAATTTGTGTAGTTGCTGTGTATCTGGAAATACCAAAATGAGTTACTTTCACTACCTCAATCAAGGCGCAGAAAAGTGTACAACAAATAAATGCTGTAAAAGTTCCTGAATGACTGACTGTAGAAAGTCTATATGATTGTAAATGATTTTGTCATAATATAGTCTAATTGATGTGAGTTAACAGACCCTGTGTTTATAATCAATTACTCTCTAGCATATGCAATCATTGTTTAGCCATTGTAAAATTAACTTTGTTTCCCAACCTCAACTACATCACCACCATCACCATGTTTTTGGGTAAGGTAGAGGCCAGTTCTAGAAATAATGGTAAGATGTTTAGAATTAGAGGGAGTTAAAATAGACTTTATACTTACTATGATATCTCAAATTTACGTATTTCTCTGTCTTCCTAGGTGTTATTTGTGCAACATGATATAAAGTAGCAAGCATTAAAAAAGGTTTAGGTTTTTAAAAACTAATAAACAACTGAAGAATTAATTTTTAAAAAACCGGTCACATGGGGGCGCCTGGGTGGCACAGCGGTTAAGCGTCTGCCTTCGGCTCAGGGCGTGATCCCAGCGTTATGGGATCGAGCCCCACATCAGGCTCCTCCGCTATGAGCCTGCTTCTTCCTCTCCCACTCCCCCTGCTTGTGTTCCCTCTCTCGCTGGCTGTCTCTATCTCTGTCGAATAAATAAATAAAATCTTTAAAAAAAAAAAAAACTGGTCACGGGTTAGAGGAAGAAATGGCTGAGTTATATACAATTTGGGGAGGAAGGGAAAATCATTTTAATCTTTAACCTTTTACTTGTTTGTACACATATGAGCTAGGATCTGTTGCTATAACAGCAAGACACAACAACACAGTGGCTCAGAAGACAAAGAAGTTTATTTGGTCTCATATTACAGACCAGGCCTGCAGGACAGATGGATGGCTTTGCTCCACATGGTCATTCAGAGACCCAGGTTTTTATCTAACTTGCTGATCTGCAGTCCTCTAAACCAGGGGTCAGCAATCGTTTTCCATAAAGGGTCAAATAGTAACTGTTTTAAGATGGTGGGCCATATATGGTTTCTGTCATGTATTCTGCTTTTTATTCTTTTAGCAATGGTATAAAAATATGAAAACCATTTTTAGCTTATGGATTGTACAAAATAGTCCACAGGTCAGCTTTTGCCTGTGGGCTGCAGTTTGCTAACCCCTTCTTAAAGGAAATGTCCTGCATGCTAGAAGCTTAATCAATGCCGCATCAAATACCAACTTCAGGAAAAGGAAAACAACAGAAGTAGAAAGCAAGCAATATCCTCTTGAGGAATTAAAGCAGTCATTCTACACATCACTTTCAGCCATATTCCATTGCCAAGGATTTAGCCATATGGCCATATCTAGGCATAAGACGGGCTGGCAAATGAAGTCTCTACGTAGATTTCCACATACCCTGCTGAAGCTCTAGTACCATATGTGTGCGTTTGGTCCTCCGGGAAGTAGACACCAAGACGAATTTAGGAGTGCAAGAAGTTTATTGGAGAAGTGAAACATAAAATGTAGAGGAAGCAGAACGGGGCTGGGAAAGTCCTCAGACTGACGCAGATCTAATACCTGTGAAAGGAAAGAAGGGAAATGGGATTGGGCAGGGCAAATCTCAGACCAAGATGCATATCCGGCAAAATTAGGTCAACCCTATGTTCGTATCCAGGGCAAATATTGCCCATTAGGGGAGTCCTATGTTGGTCAGGAATTGCCAGACCCTAGTGCCCCCGTTATGCTTGGTCTTTGGCTGTTGCTGCACAAGAGGAAAGTGGCCTGGGCTTAAAATCTGAGGTGAATCATGAAGTTACTAGCAGCTGGAGGTTCCCAACTGACTGCATATCTTCCAGCTAACTGGCAAGTTCTTCCTTAAAATGAGATCTGAGATGGGAACTTCCATAGCTGCTATGTTGTATAATAAAAGCAGACTGGATTTAGGGAACACCAGTAATTGACACAGTACACACACACACACGCACGCACACACACACACACACACACACACACACACACGATTAGTAGAAATAGAATAAAAAGAAGTGTGGATTCAATCACTGGATGAACCCTGCTAAACCTACCAACGAGAGAACAGTGTCACGGCAGGTAGTATCATACCTACTCTGAGTTTGAGCAGTGTTTATATTTTTCCTCTTTTAGACCAGAATTTATGTAGTAGATTATAGGGTGCACTTTGTTGTCAAGTTTGTGATTTATTTTTTATTTATAAGCTGACACTACATAGAATATAATTGTAATTGTCAGTTTGTATGACGTGAGATTCAACCGAAACCCTGAGAAAGATCTAATGAGGACCCTATGCCTGAAGTCATCACAAATAATTTGTAATATAGATATAGAGAATCAGCAGGGATAAATTGCAAATTTTTCTGATTCACATCAAAAGCGCTACTGCAGTATACCTTTAACACCCATGATAAAAAGGTGTTTTTTTTTAAGAATTCTTACTCACCGTTGTTATCCAAATCCAACAACGGGAATTAATTTGGATGAAAGGGAACACAAAAGAGTAGGTTTGAATATAAATAGCTTTGTCCAGATTCAATAAATGAATTCAGTAAAGAAATAGCTCCCCATTCAGAAGGGTAAAGATAATAATTTCTATCATTTACTGAGCGTCTTACTATATATCAAGGTCTGTACGTATGTTGCATCCAATCTTGTAACATCCCTGCAGTAGTTGTTGTTATCCCCATTTTGCAGATGATGGAACAAAGGCTCAGAGAGTTTCAGTGACTGCACAAAGGCATATGACTAGTGTAGAGTTTACCTGGAGTTGAGCTTAGAACCCATGATACCAGCACCCATCATTCCTCAGTAATTCCATTGTCTTTCTAAAATCAACAATCCTTGTGGGATAATCTTTCTTTTAAGAGTTTTTACATTTAGTCATATTTGGAAATTATTGCTGTTCCTAAAGGACTTTAGTTCAATAGAAATTGAGGTGAAAGAACGTTGTATGTAGCTGTTTCATAAGCTCTTTACTTGCTACTGTATTTTCTGGAGCTCACACGCATGGGACCAGATTCAGTTTAGGAAAAATACTTGAATTATATTTTAAAATACATGTTTTGTTGGGAAGCCTGGGTGGCTCAGTCAGTTAAGCATCAGCCTTCTGCTCAGGTCATGATCCCAGGATCCTGGGATCTAGCTTCGCATTGAGCTCAGTGGGGAGCCTGCTTCTCCCTCTCCCTCTGCCTGTCTGCCACTCCCCTTGCTTGTGCACTCTCTCTGTCAAACAAATAAATAAAACCTTTAAATAAATAAATACACACACACACATATATATCTTTCTTATAAGAAATCAGCAAGTTGTGTGTGTGTGTGTGTGTGTGTGTGTGTGTACATGAATGTAGCCAAACTTGAAACATACACCTAGACATCCAGGATACCTTTCTGTATCTTCTCACATATCATTATATAATTGGCATTCCTCATTCTTACCCTAATTATTGCCTGATCTAATGATCAAGAAGTAGAATAAAGACATCCTTGGAAGGTTAATAAGCCATCCAGAAAATTAGATTAGCATGATCAAACCTTAATGATTATTATTTCTCATTATATTAGATCATCTGAAAAGTTTGAGAAAGAAAAAATAAATTGGCATCACTGGGCAATTATACTTGTAGTTTTCCACAGTAGGTTTTACAGATGATCACCAGTTATGAATTCTTTTCATATCTAAAACCAGAGATTTTTTATAAATTATTCTACCATTATTATAGTAATCAAAGCCCGTTTATTTGATCATCATCATAATGGAGTACTTGAGGCATTTTCTCCTTTGCTAATTGACAGTTGGTCAGTTAAGAGGTGCTTTTCACAAAGTCGTCCATAACCCTAAGGGTTTGAATTAGCTTCTAATAAATGCCTGAGAAGCTCCTCTAGATTCTTAAGTGCATCTGCTAAAACTCCCAACTGCTATTTTCCACCTTCTGGTCAAGAAATTCCTTTGATCTGCCATCTAGCTGCCTTTCTTGCTTGTATCTGTCTGTCTCAAGCGTTGTAACCCTACTCATCAGCACAATGACACATTATCATTTAGATAGCATTTCCTGAAAACAGATATCTCTGAGAAAGAAAAAGAGTAGGGAAAGGGTCAAACTGGAGCTTGGATTGCCCTTTTTGGAGAATTATAAGGGGCGGAGTGTGGTCAGAAGACTGAGCCTTGAGTTTGATCCTCACTCGTACCCTAATTACACACCTAGGCCCTTTCTGTGCAGACTTTTTGGCTCACTGGCTCCTCACTGCTCACCACATGCCGCTTCACCATCTGTGTTGGGACCCTCCAGAGCCCAGATTCGACAATATCAATGTTCAGTTCTGCAAAATTGGTCCCTTCAGCTTCACTCTCTCATCACGTCCTACTAAGGGGGTGATGGTGAAGTAGGGGGAGTGAGTAAATGAACTTACTGATTTTTAAAAGAGAGTATGTGCAGTCTTAATTATTCAAAGATGTCTTAAAATATTTCCTCACAATAGTCTAATTTCCGTGATGTTGGAAACTTTAGTTAGCTCACTATTTTGTCCCCATTTATACCGGATAGATGGTGTTTGGTAAAAGTTGGTGGAATGAATGAATGTGCTAAGAGAAATAGGTGATATCACTGAATTAAAAATTCAGTATCTAGTTTTATCTTAATTTCTTAATGTCATCGTATTTTTAAGTAAATCAACATTTGAAGAAGATATTTTTGTGGTACAGACTTTCCCGATCAGGAATGTGATTGATTATCTAAAACTCCCGTTGATAATAGAAGAGGGAGAGAAAGGATTAGAGAGAGAGGGAAGGAAAGGAGGGTGGAAGGGACATTGACGCACACTATTTTCTCAAATGTAAGAAAGCAATATATAGATACATATACTTGAGTAAGGAAACATTATAACTAAAAATATATACTTGTAAATATTAAATTTAAAAATGACTCTTTTTCTTGTCTCAGACGAAACCTATTCCTTCTTTTATTCCTAAATATTTTCTAATTGCTTTACCATGTGCCAAATAATATGTGAGTCCTAGGGCACAGAGCAAAATATAACCGTTCTTACCCACAGAGAAACCATAGAGGTAATTTCTTCCTTCTTCACATACAGAATACAAAGTAAAAAGTATAAAGGATAAAATGGTATCCTTAGTATCTCTCACACTGAATTAATTTAGAAAAGTTAGCAATTGAAAAATCTTCTTTTCACCAGCTGAGGTTAGTTTCCTCAGTGTGTTTTGTAGTGTTTAAAATAAGTATTTTGCAATTAGGGTGAGATATGTTGGTGACAGCTGCAGAAACCAAAGGCTTCTATTTATTCAGATACCCATTTATCTCTAAAATATCAAGGTAATGGCAGATCCCCAGCTTATCACTGCTTCTAGATGTGAACACAGAATTAAATCCCTATATGCCTTCATTTTGCTTTAATCTCCCTCCTCATACTGCTAGTAATGAAAAGCCTGTTGATGTCAGTTGGGAAGATAATTCTTCTGTAGGAAGATTTTAGCCTCCAAAAATCAAGCCTGTTCTATTACAAATAATATACTTCTCAAGGCTCCCATGTTGTCTTGGTTTAAACTCACATGGCTAAGTTTATATACGGAAGAATTAGGCCCCCATGAAAAGGAAACTTTTTTTTTTCAAGGATCTATGCTAAGCAGTATATATATATATATATATATATATAAATCAGTGCTGAACTCCAGGCACAGTAATTGTTCTTGGTGTTTGAGGTAGGCACGCTAACCCGAATTATAGATAAAAGTGCAAGTTGGTAGCCAGAGCCTTGGACAGAGGATCAAACATACTCATTAAAAACACATTCATTCCATCATGCTAGTTCTAACCTGTTGAGCTCGATGCCACGGGGATCCTGAAGCTCATCATCAGTATGTTTAGAGACTAAATTAGAAGATAGCTATGTTTTGAGCATTTGAGATACAGTAAGAAAACAAGGCTTTGTTAATTAAGAATTTCTATTGTGTTGAGGCGCCTGGGTGGCTCAGTTGGTGAAACGTCTGCCTTCGGCTCAGGTCGTGATCCCGGGGTCCTGGGATCAAGACCCACATCGGGCTCCCTGCTCAGCGGGAACCCTGCTTCTCCCTCTGCCTCTGCCTCTCTCTCTCTTTCTCTGTGTTTCTCATGAATAAATAAATAAATCTTTTTTTAAAAAAGAAGAATCTCTATTGTGTTTATTTATTCATCAAGGGACATATATCAAAATTGACACACATAGTCGTACCACACATGTATGCATCATGGTAAGATATTGTCTCCAGGTCATGGGAAGATGAAAATGGCAGCGATGCCATCTCTTATTTTATATAGGTTGAAAGGCTCTAAAACAAAAGTACTGAACAGGAAAAACTGATTCATCAATACAATCGTATGTCATATCTGAGTCGCATCTTTCTAGAGCAGTGTTGTCCCGTAGAACTTTCTGTGTTGAAGGAAATGTTCTGTATCTGGCCTTTCCAATACAGGTCATCACTAGCCACATGTTGCTATGATTTCTTGAAATGGAGCAAGTGCAACTGAGAAACTGGATTTTTAATTTTATTTCATTTTAATTTAACATATATTTAAGCACCTATAGGGACGATAGGATCCTACAGCCTCTGGTTTCTGGTTTTTTAAAGACGCATTTTTACTATAGTAATTTAAAATACTGCTTTTAGTCAAATGTTAACCAAGAAGTTACATAAAATATAATTTTACCATCATTCAATAAATGTTTATAGAATATTTTAATATCACTCCACAGAAGTGGATTTTCTATGTTTCAGTAAGATCCCTTTAAGGTATTTAGAGATGAAACTCAGTACATTTCCAGCCTTCTCACCACGACCTTTCCTTCAACATATCAAGGTTTTGAAATTTGTGGTTTAAAATGTTAACATTAGATATATTTATTGCCTAGTTGGTCCCACCTTCTCAGAACCAGTAACAGCAACTTGATATTTGGAGTTGGGTACACCAAGTAACTGTTAACTTCTCTACTGGCTTATTAGAAGAAAGATTTGATGTCTGAAAGCAAAGACATGAGATGACTATAGGCTCCCACTCTTTTAGCCAGCCAACTATTTGATTTTTTTGACGAGTGATCTTGGACAACCCTTTCAGGCACTGAACCATCGGAGAGTTATGTTGTTGGGTGATAAGAAACCTTCAGAGATACGTAAATCTTTTACCACTGGGAGTTTCATCTGTTCTGGAATAAAGAACATTTATATATATGATGTTTCTATCTGATAGCTATAGGAATATTCAGAAAAGGTTCACAGACTTAGTCAAATTCATTCGGACGAGGACCTTAACATAGTACAATAATTACCAAGAATATGTTAGACAACACTTTATTTGTGTTTTATTTGTTTCCCAAAGGTTTGAAAGGGTGGCTAATGTATTATACATTGAGAAGTCCATTAATCTTTTGATTAGCATTTGTTTTCCTGTATTTTCCTTAGAGACAAACCAACAAATGAGGAATGTTCTTAATTTGATCTCTGGAGTAATCATGGATATGGATATTGTATCATTTAACAAATGCACTAAACAAACTAGTCGTTTTTTTAATGTACATTTCTATGCACTAAGAATGCAACATCTGAATTAATTTTATTGAAATTTTATTTCCAGTCTAATGTGGCTGTTTATCATATATAGTCTTGGGCTTTTTAATGGTAGTAAAATCCAGGTAATTTGTCGTAAAAAAAAAAAAAAAAGTTGAAATCCTTCCCAGTTGCATTAAAACTGATGTGAAGCCTGCTTTTAAAAACATATACTATCAAAGTGACACTCTTGGCTGTTATATCCCACCCACAGATCTCTCTCAATATGCAGCAGTTTTCACTAAGAAGACTTCATTGTTTCTAGTATACTCACCTTGCCCTGTGACTCTGCCAGGTATAGCTGATATGTCATAGAAGCTGTCTTTAAAAGACATCTTCCCCATTTAGAAAGTCTTCACCTGAATATTTTTCCATCCCTTCGCAAGAGCTCATCTGTACACAAACAAATCTCTGCCTCATCCGTCTGACCCTCTTAGGAGTAAAGCTAAAGTACGTGTTTTTTTAAAATCCCTTTTTAGGCAAAGGAATGTGGTTTACAACCTTTCTCAGTGACCTGCTTGTCAGGCAGTGTGGGAGCAGAGGAGGTGTGAAACTGCTGTCATGAAAGACAGCCCATGTTTCCTACACAGAATTTTATAACACAGGAAGGGTCCTCTTCCTTTTGATATCTGTATTTGATTTGTGTTGATGGAAAGTATTTCTTGATGGAGGTGGTTTTTCTTAAAAATGAATATAACGCAGTAAAGATATGGTAAGTCCCTGAGTACTACCTCATATTTAGGCATATTTTGAAAGGGATGGTGTTTAGTACACTTAAATCCATTCTCCATCCGCCTTCTCTTCCATTTAAAAATGCTGTCAATACCAGTGCTTGTACAGCTACATAATTCCGTAAGAACAGTGCTTCAGACACACAAAGAAAAAGCAATTGAGTACAGAGACAAAATTAGTTGCTACATATCAATATTTCACAAGACTTTAAGTATTTCATTTAATTAACATTTTCTTTGAATCACACTACATATTTTTCAGGGAAAGAAACTTCTATTCATTTTATCTGATCTAAAAATACGAATATGCATGAGGAAATCTAAGCAGCGTTGGGGAAAATGAAAGCAACAGTACAGAATGTTTTGTGGGCATGAATCTGGGCAGGCAGCAGAATGTGTTTTGAGATAGGAAAAAAGTGTTTTCCATTTGGGGATACCCCGAATCAGCCACAATCTGACCTTTATGTCAAAGGGCTTGAAGGCATTAAGAGCATGCATGTGAGCATAGCTTTTAAAATACCAATAATTATTAGGAAATATTTCCTGTATGCTCCGTGAAAGTAAAATAGGGCCTATTTAAGGATACAAGAACTTAGTATATTCTTGCCCTTTTTGGATAGCTATTATCAGTATTAGCTCTAGTGAAACAGTAAGGTTAACTTGTCCTAAATATTTCAATAATTCTCCCCAGTGACAGCGTAATACCCCTCCAAACCTTAATTACTTCTCTACATTCCCATATAAAGCTAGGAAGAGGCCATATATTTCTGGCTTCATACCCTCATCTTCAAACCATCATCAAGGAAAGCTGGCATTATTACCCAATAAACTGCTTCTTGTTCAAAACTCATGCTACTTACCGATACCACCCCTTCTCATATTTTAGGTATAAGGTGCTGAACCCTACATCACTGCCATTTTCCTCAATGAATCAGTGCTTGTGTCACTTTCATATAGTCTATTCCAGGGTAACTATCACTTAGGTAACTGGGAGTTGGTGAATTCAACACAATGGAACAGATTGCATTCACACTTCTTAGCCTCATCTTCTGACATAGTCACGTTACGCTAACTTACGCCAGGGTATGCGGTAGAAGCAAACATCTCCTGAAACTTAGTGGCTTAAAAGAACCAAGGTTTATTTTTTATGCTCACTACATGTTTACTACAGGTCGACTGGATAAGGCACTGAGTGAGGGTTCGGCCCATTGCAGTCACTCAGGGACCTGGACAGTTGCAGCAGCTCTCTTGAATGTTGACTTTATACTTGCACTTAATCCATCAGTAGACCTTTTCAGTTCTCTCTCCAAATTCTGTGCCAAGTCTAACAATTTTTTACTATTCCTGTGCCATAGCCTCCTCATTTGCCTCCATTCCTGCCCCTCTTGGGCACTCTTCAATAGTAGGGAAGGTCTTCAACCATCAATCACTTCTACTCAACAATTCTTTAGCCAGAACTGGTTCCAGGCCCTAGTAACATCTGGGGAAAGGTCATCTTGCCCTGTGCCCAAACATTTTATGGACAACATGTAACTACCACAAAGTCTGTCTTACGCTTTTTCTCAATGCTGACTCCTCAACTTCATTTGAGCTGACTGGAAATATGGTCACACCTTGTCATTACCTGGAACTGCTACAACACAAACACCTCAGATTTTGGAATTCCACCCTCTGGCCCCTGCTTCCTATCATTTCCCAAGTCCTGGGCTAAGAATAGATATAAAAGCAAATAAGGCATATGACTTGGCCTTGTAGAACTCACAGGACTGTTGGGAGAATCAGGAAAGTAACCCTACTTCTACAATGTGATAAGTAGAAAGAATGTGTTGGGGGCACAGACAAAGAGCTTTACCCAGCCTGGGGGTACAGAACAAGGGAGGAAAGCGAGGGCATCTTTTCTGAACAGTGTGGTGCTACAGCTGAGTCTTCAAGTTATCAGAATCAGCTGTTGGACAATGGAAACTGCATGTGTAAATCCCAGCCAAGAGGCAAATACAGCTATAGCATGAGGAGCATGCCAGGAGGCTAGAGAGGAAGATGGAGTGACAGGTTGGTGGGAATTCATAAAAGACTTTAAATACAGTGGTAAGGACTGGGCTTTTATCCTAAAGGTAATAGGAAAACTTTAAACTAAACAGAGTTGTAACATAATCAAGATTTATATTTTTAAACATAATATGTATCATTCAAGTTTGCTTATTGACCAGTATTTCATAGTCATTAGAAATACTTTATTGACTTCAAAACTGAAACTACAATCTTAAACTAAATGAACAAAAGAAAAGCTCTACAAAAATATGATTTAAAAACAAAATTTTGGGGGCACCTGGGTAGCGCAGTCATTAAGGGTCTGACTTCGGCTCAGGGTGTAATCCTGGAGTTCTGGGATGGAGCCCGGCATCAGGCTTCTCCTCTGGGAGCCTGCTTCTTCCTCTCCCACTCCCCCTGCTTGTGTTCCCTCTCTCGCTGGCTGTCTTTCTGTCAAATAAATAAATAAAATCTTTAAAAAATTAAAAAAATAAATAAGTGATAAAAACAAAATTTTGTTATTAATTCTGTTAGTGTAACCCCCAATGTCATAATACAAATAGGTTGTCCTTTTAAAATATTTTCTTCTTGGGTCTGTTGTATTTATTTACCAATGTGTTTTTATTTATTCACAAAGTTAAATCATATTTTTATTCCTGATAATTTTAGCATACATGTTTTTCAATACTATAATTATTAAAACAAAAATTAAACAGAAGTAATAAGCTACAGTCCCTATTAAACTTAAATCTTCATGGTTTAGGCAAACAGCAAATTTTCCTAAAACAGAAGATTTTTTCCGCAAATCTGCAAAAACAAGGAAACTAATTTAGTTTCAATTATCTTATAATGCAGGTTTAAGGTGTTCAAAAATAAAAGGTCCATGAATCTTGATGAAACTATAAATGAAAGTGGTCTGAGTTTAAAACCCTGGAGTTGAGAAAATTGGTCTCATTATGAAATCCTGAATAGAACATTGTTAATTTTAAAAATTTTATCATTTTCCATTTATCTCTGCATATCTTTGGCAATCTAATGGCAATAAAATTTTTCCTAAAGTCCATGTAATTTTTTAAAAAAAAATCTAGTTGTCCTTTCCACAATTATTCATTCTTTCCACTTGGCAGATTCAGACTGAGCTAATGGTTCCGTAAGTAGACGTATTGATTAGCTTGAAGTCAATTTCTAACCTATTCCAGCATTTAGCTTTCTTAGACCATTTTGTGGGTTTTGTTTTGTGTTTTTTTTTTTTCATTTTGTGGAAGTCATTCATGTCTTATTTCACACCTCAAATTGGATAATTCTGACCTTTCTATCCTCAACACTTTTGAGAATCCAGTTTTTCTTGTTTTCTTTTGTTGACCGGAAGTAGAGTATGTGAAAGCACTTTTTCTGGAAGGGAATGAAACAGAGGATAGTGGGGCCTGCCTAGTGGGGCCCTGCTAGCAGGGGCTGATTCCAAAATGGGGCATCACAAGAGAGGCCTTCAAGAGTGCTAAGGAGTAAGCAATAAGCTACAGATTGAGAGACAGCTGTAAACTGGAAAAAGAAATCACAAGAGTAACCAAGCTCCACCAACTAGAGCCTGTAGGCAGAAGGGAAATTGTAGAAATGAAACAAGGACTCTCAATATAGAACAAGTGGGGGTGGAGGAAGATGTGTTTCTAGATCGAGCTCAAGACCAGTCTAATCACAAACTAATTACAAACACTGAATTCCAGCCCTGACATTTTCCTGTTATTTTAGTGTTTGTGATTCCCAAAATTAAAGACTGGACCTTATAGCAAAACTAGGCTGGAAAATAGTACAGGCAGTTCAGAAAAATTATTGCTTTATTGCTTTAACTACCAATTTTATGAAATGCTGTGACCTCTTCGAATTGGCTTTATTATTACTGCTGCTCTTTTATTTCATTGGCCTATTTATATCAATATATTATATATTTAAACAAGTCTTGATCTTTATAAATTTCATTTTTAAGTCTCATTTGGACTTGGAAGTCAGAACCAGATGGAATATGTTTTTCAGACTTTCAGTGAAAACCAAAGCCCATCGCAAGCAAGTAGGGGGGAAAAACAGATAAAGCCCTATTGAATTCTTTTCTTCACCAATAAAAAAAGAAATAAAATACCACTTTAGTGCTTTCTTTCTTCTAAGACCCAGTGTAGTAGAACAAAAAGGCATGGAGCTCTGGACAATTTCTGAGCATATCTGTCAGGGACTTCCCATACACTTCTCACCTGTACCCTCTTCAACCCATTTTACTCCTTAATATAAGAAATTAAATGAGGATGTTTTGGTGCAGGACTTCCCCTATACATTCCTCAATATTCTTCTTTCCCTAGTTTGTTATATTGTTTGGGATTCTTATTTCCCCACTCCCACAAAGACTCCTACTTCAGTATCAGTACAAAGCCACTAACAAGGGGCAGAAATTCATGTTTGTGATGTTCAGCCTCAGACATCCTTCAAAGAACTTTCTTGCTTGGAATAAGATAATGACTTTATTCACCTTTAACACTTTCTTACCGTTAACACCTTAAGGTGACAAAGCAAGTTAGAGGGTGCAAAACGCTTTCACACATCCTCCCATTTCATCTTCACATCAGCCTGTAAGCTGAGCAGGGCAGGCTTCTCATTTTACAAATCAGCAATCTGGGGATTAGGAAAGAATCTAGACAACCCAAATCCAGCTATCCCAGCCCTAGGCCTGAATTTTGTATATCATGCAACTGCCTTTAGATTACTTCATGTCATTTTCAAGTTTAAATAGTACGATCAGATTTGCATCTCAAAGAGATACATGGAGATGTATTTAAGAGAGACAAGTTTGCAAGTACAGAGGTCAGGTAGTTAGAAGTTTTGGCAAGGCGTGACGCAGATCTCAACTAGCTCAGTGATGACGGAATGGGAAAATATTTAGAAAATAAACATAGCATGTAAGATGTTACCAGATTGTGAAGTCCCGTTACCAAAACAAACATTAAGCAGGTTCAAGTCAACTCTGTTGCCAGGTTAGTCTTTATGTGATGATTCAAGTGAAACTTTGATGTCACAGAATGCCTTTAAGTTATCAACACTAATGGGGCACCTGGGTGGCTCAGTCGTTAAGCGTCTGCCTTTGGCTCAGGTCATGATCCGGGGTCCTGGGATCGAGCCCCGCATTGGGCTCCCTGCTCAGAGGGAAGTCTGCTTCTCCCTCTCCCACTCCCGCTGCTTGTGTTCCCTCTCTCACTGTCTCTCTCTGTGTCAAATAAATAAACTCTTAGAAAAAAAAAGTTATCAACACCAAACCTCACGTACTAAATACACACAGAAGTGCAAGTTAATAAAGATATATCTTTATTCAGCAGATATTTGCTAATTGGAAGAATTAAACACAAAATTGGAAAGCAACAAATTAGTATAAGAAAGATTTAGAAAGCCTTTGGTCTTTATTTTCCTTCACTCTCCTACAGTATTTCACCTCTTCTCCTTTCTTATCACATCCTGCCAACCGCCGGCCTTTCTCTAAAGTGAACATATAGTAAAGGTAATAAAGACAACCAGAGAAGATCTGTTTCATCTTCCCCTGTCCAGTGTCACCTCCTCTGTACATCTGCACCCACAGACTTGCCATCCCTCCAAGAGTGGAAGACACGTCCCTGCCTCTGAGACCAACCACTACACCTACACGTAAACCCAGCCCTTCTCAGGAACGTTGCTTCCCTGATTGTCCTCTTTCTCTCCTGCATACACTTGTTCCTCTCCACTCCATTATTCTTGTCAGCATATAGTGATGCCTCAGCTCCAGCCTTCCATAAAAATCCGTTTCTTGACTACACATCCTTATCCAACGGATGCCTCATTCTGTGTTGTCTTCATCAGCAACTCTGTACAAAACTGTCCCCCACATTTGCTGTTTCCACTTACTAACCTCCTAATCTTTCTCAGTCTCCTCTCATAGGGATGTGGTATTCACCATGCTCTATAGGAGCTCATTTAGCCCAAGCCAGTGTTCATAATTTACTAATGAAAAATAAATTTCTCATCTTTTAGGCATATAATAAGAAAAAATTGAAATTATTTATATGGATTTGCATAAAATAATTAAATTTAATTATACTGAGAATAATAAAAGTATTTTTGTTTATAATTATCATATGATTGATATGATAGAGTTTCCTGAAGTCTGGCATAGTAACTTGCTCCTGTGAATTCTGGCATGCATGATATCAAACTAAACAAGCATTTTTCCTTTTCTCTTTTCTTCCTTTCTTTGTCCCATCCTTCCTTCCTTCTCTCATTTCTTCTTTCTTTATTTCTTTTGTCTGTTGCTTCTTTTTTTCTAATCAACTGAGTATCTTTGGTTCTAGCTCAGATAGGACTGAATGAAATCAGTCAGACTTCAATGATGGCAATAGAATTGTCCTCAACATAGTAGCATCGTACTAATCTCTTAAATTATTTTTAGTTGTGCAGAAGATAAATTATGTGTGATTTCTAAAGAAGTTTTGTCAAGCTCTAGCAAACTAGTTTAATTATGAAAAATTAAATTTTCTGTAATGATCTCTTCTTTTGAGTGTTTAACATAAAATTACATTTGCTCAGTCATGAACTTGCTTCTTAGATTTTCAAGTGGTTTTTAGAATTTTGAATTATTATGTGTAATTTCAGCCTTCCTTTAGTTTTTGGCATTTAAATCACTTAAAAATTAAAAATTATCAGTGGAATTGTACCTCTTTTAATTAAAATGAAACAAAGATAATGGATTTCCTCCTTAAAATCTGAGTACATCTTACTGCATTGTGGCACTAATACATATACATAATTAATCTGTGTTAGTTTTATAAACAGCAGACCAAAATGCTACTTCTCTTGCTTTAAAATGTCAATAATATGATATAACAGTATAATTATTATTCATATAACAATATCCTCACGTTATAATATGAACAAAAGGAAAATATTTCTTATTCTCATTTTTCTTTAAAGTCCTATTGGGGTTTCTAGGGAAATGTTGGAAAATATAAAAGGGAACATGACTTTGGCTCAAAAACCATGGCTTAGAATTGTCTGAGCCTCTAAGAACTATCAGCAACTCCCATCATTTAAATTCAACTTACATGTGGGAAAGGCACATGAGAGGTAAAACTGGCGTACAAAACGCGAAACAGACAAGTTGTACCAATTAAAGAATAGAATGGAGAGTTTTTATTTAAAAATTTATTTCTATTGTTTAAGTAGAATGTTTTCTTCATTGGAAGGTAAACTCAAAGTTCAGCTTTTTGGTGATAATGAAATAATAACTTCTGAGCATTATTCAAAATGAAAAAAATGCTGTTTATATTTGAAAATATTGCTGTTTATAATTTGGTAATTGGAGTAATTTTAGTTACAACAGATACATTAAATATTATCACTGATAAGTCTTTTTTCTATGTAAACAAAGTGGAAAAAATTAAGTCTGTCAAGAATTACTTTGTCATCTTACCTACTTAGGGGGAAAAAACTGAATACTAGGTTGGTATTAAGTATAAAATGGAAAAAATGTATTCTAGGTTTTGAAAAAAAATCAGATATATATGGATCATATTTAAGCTTAGAAGTCTCATTCTTTTTGTTGATACAGTCTGATGTTTCAGGGACTGCCTGCTTTATTTCAGACAATGCATGTGAAGGTTTCTATTCATACATGTTTATACTGTGTTTAATGTTTATGCTCTGCTTAATTTAAATGGGACACCTTATATGTCTGTCAAAGAGATATACTAGAGAGCTACATGGTGAAGAAAATGGGAACCATGCATAGACTGAGATACATACTGTTATGTGGTGAAAAAATGAAAATATAGAAAAGAAACAAGCCTTAACAATTGCAGAATATCCGCTGGTATAGAAAATAAATAGTAAAAAGTTTGAAGGCAGATTTGGAGAAAATTAAAAGAATATCTAGGGTTGCGTAGGTAGGTAATACAACCAAAATCCAAGGTGTGGAAAATGATATGAAAATACATTTCGTTAGAATTTATTAATAACATTAATTGGCGTCTTATTATTCATCTTTCACTAGGTAACACCATAGTTACAAATGACTTGAAAATCTCAGAGGCTTATAGCATCAGTGGCATAATTCTTGCTCTCATGGCTTGCTCTCAACTGTGGCTCTGCTCTAAATACCATTTTATTCTGGGATTGGTTAAAGGAACCATTCCTATTCTGGAATATGCCTTTTTTTAATGCAAAGGGAAAGAGCAAGAAAGTAGAAATCCACATGATGGCTTTTATATAGCTTCTCATTTCCATTCACATTTCAATGGCAAAAGCAAGTCACAAGACCAATAGTGGTATCATGGAACTCAATGGAAATATGACTATGAAAAGGAATATATGATCCTTTTATCAGAAAGGGTAGAAAAATAATGGAAAAAAATAGAACAATCTACAGTAAGTGTCATTTGCCAATAGTGTCTTCCATGAAGAATGTGAGACTATAGGTAAGTTTGAAAAGTTAGAGCAAACACGTGTCAGAAGTCAATCACTTAACAATGACAGGCATGAATCTTCATTAGTACTGAAATCTCTGGCTTTTGCCTTGGAAATTAACAAAAATGAGTAGGGCAGCTGTGTAAAGTAAAACTAATTTTAAAAAGGAATGCAAATTTTACATCATAGGTTGAAGTATGATACATGACAATAAAAATACAAAGTGTGAATTACAGTAATTAAAAATATATTGTCATAAAGTTCTTAAATTGCTCATGAAGCAATAAAGATGCATATTGTAATTCTTAAAGCAACCATCCAAATAAAACCAAAAAAATAATTAATAGATAAGATAAAATGAATAAAATAGAATAGTTGACTCACCTAAACAAAACAAAACAAAAAGACAGAAAAGAGAACAGAGAAACCCAAAAAGATTGGCCAAATATGAATCAAGCCCAACATGGTAGACTTAGAACCAAACATATCAATAATTTCATTAAAATAAATGGACTAAACATCCTGATTAAATGAAGACGTATTCAGACTGAATAGAAAAAACCAAGATCCATCTCTATGTTGCTTTCAAGAAACACCCTTTAAACATGTTAACAAACATGTTGGGTGTAAGTGGATAGAAACAATAAGCAAACAAAAGCTGGTGTGGTTATATAAATATCAGAACGAAGTTGACTTCAAGATGAATAGTGTTACCAGAGATTAAAAGGGGCATTTCATAATGATAAAAGTGTCACTTCTTTAAGAAGACATAAGACTGTAAAATGTTTATATACTTAATATCAAAGCTTCTAAATACAGGACAAAACAAAAGAACAAAGCAAAAGAGAACTAGAAACAATTTTACAGTCATTGAGAGAGATTTTCACACTCCTTTCTCAGGAAAAGCTAGAACAATTAAACAAAAGCTCAGAACACTTCTGGATGATTTGAACAATACTGACCATCAGCTTAAGCTCAGTAACATCTATAGAAACTTACTCTCAAAATAGGTTACAACTTCTAAGATGCATATAGAATATTCAATAAGATAGACCAGGTTCTGAGCCATAAAACAAGTTTCAATATATTTCAAAGGATTTAAACTAAACAGACTATGTTCTTCGTCCATGATAGAACTATTAAACATGAATAAAAATAATATAACTGAGAAAACCTGCAAATAGTTGGGAGTTAAAAACATACTTACAAAATAGTCCATGGATCAGAGAAAAAAATATCATGTAATAGATATTACATGATATCATGTAATATCAAAAGATATTACAACATAAGTTTTGAACATAAATACATGAAAACACAATATATCCATATTTGTGGGATGCAGCTAAACAACCTTTAGAAGGAAATTAATAGATTTCAATGACTATCTTAGGAAATAAGAAAGATATAAAATCAAGCTTCCATTTTAAGAAACTAGAAAAATAATAAATTAAACCCTAAGTATATGGCACAAAGGAAATTATTAAAAAAAGAGCATAAATCAATAAAATAGAAAATTTAAACGGCCTTGTATAAAGAAATCAAATAATAATTCTATCATACCCAAACTCTTTCATAAAACAGAGGAAGTGGGAACACTTGGAGCTCCTATCATGAGACAATTTTAAGCCTGATAGCAAGACCAAACAAGGACAATATAAGGAAAGAAACTTACAGCCAGTATATCTTATGAACGTAGATTTAAAAAAATTGAACAAAGTATTGCCAATGAAATCCGGCATTACATAAGAGGATTATATACCATGATTAAGTTGGGCTTATCCCAAGAATGGGAGGTTGGCTTAACATAAGAAAATCAATCAACATATTTTACTACATTCATAGGTCATGACAGAAAACTCATGTCCATAGGCGAAAAACAGAGACAGAACCTCAATCTCTGCTTTACATCATCTGACAGTTTTCACACCTGACAGAAATTGATACCCAAAATATTTAAAAATTCCTGCAACTTGAGAATAAAAAGAGAAACAAGATTAATTTTTACCTTGAAACCCAGTTATACCACTGCTAGATATTTGTCCAAAAGATATAAAAACTAATATGCACAAAAGTCTTTAATATTTATGGCAACTTTATTAATAAATGCACACTTATTGTTCCCGGCTAGTAACTAAAAGCAATCATGTCTTACAACAAGAAAAGGGATAAATAAGCTACGATATTTTCATTCCTTTGAATACCAAGCAGTACAGAAAAATAAACTACTGATCCACACAACCACCTGAATTAATCTCAAAATCTATGATGCTGAGTGAAAAAGGTGGGCACCATAATTAAATATTGTGGGATTCCATTAATGCGATATTCTAAAATAGTTAAATCTGTGGTGACAGAAATCAGGTCACTAATCTGTCTATATATAGAGACAGAGTGGCAATAGGATAATGGCGGGGAGGGGCACAAAGGAATCTTCTGGGATGGTAGAGTTGTTCCTTGTCTTGATATGCTTTCTTCAAAATTGATTGAAAGATACACTTAAGATCTGAGCATTTCAATGAATATAAATTTTACTGTAATTTTTAACAAAATAAATGGCATTGAGTAACTGAACATTATATTTCACCGTGTTTTCGCAAACAGCATACACGGGTTAGGATATTGTAAGAGACCCAGGAGGCACTCTAGTGGATCGGGAAGAGAACAGGGTCCAGCTGGCACATCCGGTGTGAAGACCTATAATGGGCCAGAACAAGGTGGTAATAAAGGAACTTTCGGTAACCGCCAGATGAAACCAATGGGGCAAGGAGAGTTGAGAGAGAAGTAATTTGCTTATCTCTTAATAATCTCCCAATCCAGAAACTTAAAGGATTAAATCGGTTCTAACTAAAGGCAGCACATTTGATGGAATATGCTTTTAGGAGCTCTGCCTCCTTTACCCCTCCAATTTCCCTCAGTCACTTGCTGAAATCTAAGTTTCTATCAAATAAAGGGAAATAATTATTTTACTTCACAAAATAAAAGGACTAAAATGCAAATGCATAGTTGAAATAATACTTTAGGATACATGAATTTTATTTCTGTGTAATCAGTGGATGAACGCAAATGATGAAGAACTGACCCTTCTCATTTCTGATAATATAGAAAGAACAGGAAGAAACAGTCCAATTCAACACACATTTACTGAGCATCTACCGTGTGCTAAATCAGTGGTTTTCAAGCTTTTATGACTGTGACCTTTAGTAAGAAATGAAATTTATATTGCAGCTCTGTGTAGCTGTACATATGGGTAACTAAAACAGTGTTATAAAATGAAACCTGTACTTGCTAAATGAGATGCACTCAGTGTTTTCTATTCTAGTATATTCTATTTCACGTTTACAAAAACTCTGGTAAGTGACCCACTAACTCCATTTCATTACTCACTAATAAATTGTGAATTGTGGTCTGAAAAACACGGTGCTGTCCTTGCTACCCAGAATGTGGTCTGTGGACGGACCTGCAGCGACAGTAGGTGGGGGCTAGTAAGAAAAGCATAACCTCAGGCCACACCTCACACCTGCTGAATCAGAATCTGCATTTTAATCAAGCCTCCAGGTGCTACCCGTGCACGGTAACCTGTCACAAGTCCTGTGCTAAACAATGCGTGGAGAGAATGCTTGAGACAGACGAAGTCTACTTGGTATTATTTAGGGCTGAGATTCTTACACAGGGATGGTCCGTCTTTTAGAATATACACATCCCAGCATCAAGGTTACAATTCAGTATCTCCAAGGATACCCCAGGGCAGTTATGCTAAAAACTAAATAAATGAACACACAAAATTTACCAGAGCTGCTGAGCCCCACTAAGAGCAAGTGGTCAACTTGGTTAATTAAAAACTATGTACTGATTTGTTTTTTACAAAGGTGCAAACCTGTGCTGCAGGTAATATGGAAAGATTTCACTTTAGTTTTCGTTGTGGATGACTTCATAGAAAATCATTTTATTCCTGGAATATTTATTGATAGAGGCATTGCTACTGCTACTTCTGAATTTGCCGCTACATCCATATGTGAGAATTTGCAAACATCTTGATTCTACTGTTAACTGTCATTTTATAGAAATGTAATTTGATTTCCATTAGAAATATTATTAGTTGTGCTGAGTTAGCACAACTCATTCCCTAGGTTACTTCCAGTAGATCCCTAACCAAGGATCTCTACTGCAAAAGAAAATGGGGCTGCCCCTAAGTGACTGTAACTGCTCATTAAGGACCTTCCCATTGCGTTCGTATGTTTCCTGAGTGGTGGGAAGTTTCAGTCTAGAAGCTGCTAATCTTGCTAACACTAAAAGGCTCTCTCCCATTAGCAGCTTCTGTGTTGCATTAATAATAAGAAAGTAATAAAGAGACCGCAGCTGTTCAGTCTCTCCTGAGGAGAGGCCGCAGCTTCCTTCTTATCCCCATGGTCCATTCTAATGGTCCTGCCTGTATTAAAGTAATAGAGTGGATAATAAGTGCAGGCTATTCTATCAAAGTCTAAAATGCCTTCTTCTTTCTGGGGAGGAATACCTTTTCTTAAGATTTCTAAATTTAAAACTATACCATCCATACTTGCAACTGAAGTTGATCTGTTTATTTAGTAACTTTTTTGACATGTAAGTGCAAACCATCAAGTACGGGGAGAAAAAAGGTTGCTTTAGAAAAAATAAATATTTCTACCTTTCCTGGAAAAACTGTAAAGCAGAGAACTTTCTTAGATGTCTTCTTGTCTTTTTTTTTTTTGTAAATTAAATCACTTATCTGCACGCAGTAAATTAAAGAAAATCAAGGAATAAAGATGTCTACTTTTGTAAATATTAAAATCTCTCTTGCTAATTAAAACAAAATAAGTCAGATTGGATTTGTTAGTTTCAGGGTGCATGTTAATATATGTGTCTTCGTTAAAGAAGTTATCTTATTAGGGCTCATAAAGATTGGAGCCAATGCCATACTAAATAGCTTATGTTCTTTTTCTCTTGGAAATACCAACCTTTCACAGAAGTACACTTTTTAAAGATTCTCCTGATTTAAACATCCATTTTTAAGTATATTATCTGTCCCTCACAGAACGAAATTATCTATATGGTAGTTAGGTTGTTGCAATTTTTCATCTATAACCAAAACTATTTTTTCTTTTAACTACATATTTTTTAATTGGGTAAATAGTAATCCATCATCGCAACAGTGCTGCTCAGAGTTTCATTCCTGGGAGTCAAAATATTTGAGTCCAACTTACACTATTGTGTCCTGATTTTGAAAACTTAATTTTATAATTAAGTTATATATTGCATATTTCTATACTTGTAATTTATAGGGAAAAAAGGTCAATATCAATAATCATCATCAGTGAGAATATATATTTTTAAAATGAAATATATGTTCATAACCCTCCTAGAGGAAATCACTATGATGGGCTCTGTGTAGTATTTATATAAAATTCAAGAAATTACTGTATAAACCAACTGAAAGCTGTTTTCTAAAAACTTATAATCAATATATTTTCCTTATAAGTATGAAACATTGTGAGAAAAAAAAGAAGACATATTTAATGTCAAACTGCCCATCTAAATATTTTTAATTTTGTATAAAAGCCTTTAAATGAAAAAAAATCTATAATTTAGGAAAGAGAAAATGCTAACTATTGTTTATAGAATAAACACTAGATACTTCCTCCAGGCAAGTAACAATCTAAATCCCTTTTAATTAATAACTCTTTCATATAGTCTACTTATTAGCCAACCTTTTTTGATAAATCCAGTAAACCCTCTTGTTTGTTGTTTCCTTTTGCTTGTAAAAAGCTGAAGTGTTTCCTAAATACCAACGGGTGGCATATTATTGCTAGTGTTTTCCTTAAATTTAGGGAAGAAAGGAGGTGAATAAGACATTCTTTGAAGCCCCCAAAAGCAAACAGGTCTATTGAAAAAGTAGCAGCTTTGATATAGAATAGTCTTAGAGTGTTGGTATTAAGCATACTTACCTGAATTCTTTTTGTTTACTTTCTTCTGTTCTCTAGTTCATGAAGGCTCAGGAGAAACCAGTCAAAAGGAGACTTCAACCTGTGACATTTGCCAATTCGGTGCGGAATGTGATGAAGATGCCGAGGATGTCTGGTAACGTGGTCTTTTTATTCTTTAAACAAATTATAACAATAATTAATTTCTTTTTACTCCATCAACCATTTCCTAAAAGATATTTTCAGCATCTTTTTTTATCCAGTTCCTAAGAGGGGGGAAATGAGGGCTATAATAACAGCAAGGAATTTCTGAAGCTGAATTAAGAGCTGGACTAGCCAGGCAGTTGCTAAAAGCCTTACTTGATAAGATACATTTAAGGTACCACTTAGACCCCCAGATACTGTCAACATTAAGAGATGGAAAGAAAAATCATATTTATTAGAACATCTCTCAAGAACCATGATCAATAAACAATAGATAGTTCCTAATCTGCTTTCTAAGATGGTGGATCTGGGTAACTGCAGAGAATTTATTTAAGGGTCTATGCATATGCACACCCATAGCTGAATTGGGAGGGCAGTAAAGCTAACAATGACTTCTGGGCTTCTGTCTAGGATCAACTTCTCTCTTCACCTGAGCAATACTCAGCATCTTCTGTAAAGATATGCTGAACAAATAGTGAATAACATTCATTATTTTGCATGAGTCCCATAATGTTAGTATTCTAGGGCATCCACATGTTTTGGTCCTACCCTAATCATACCCAAAGGGAGCAACCCAAAGTTCAGAGTGAGGTCTTTGTGGCATGATAGCGGAAAGAGACAGAGTTACCCCTTGTTTACACACCTCACTCTTACACATATATCTTTCAGGAAAACAGCCAAGTGCTCTTTGTTTCCTTCATTGTGCAGACTATGTTTGTCTAGAGGAGTTTATGATCATTTTGATCAAGTTGGCTAAGAGATTAAATCCTAAATGTTCTCACCACAAAAAAAGAAATAGTAATTATGAGACATGATGGAGATGCTAGTTAACACTATGGTGGTAATCATATTGCAACATATAAGCATATCAAATCAACACGTTGTACACCCCAAATTTATACAATGTTATATGTCAATCATATCTCAATAGAGTTGGCGAAGAAAAACAGTAATTTTGATCAAACTTTTGTGGGTGGAGAGAGCAATTCATCTAAGGGACAAGTAGAGAAAACTAAAGGCAAGATAATTTTTGGCAGGAGTAAAACAGTCTGCACTTAAAATATATTAAGGATTTTAAGGATTCCAAAGGAGCAACTGTAGTTCTTGGGGTAAATTAGTCAGGTACTTATAGGTAAACACTATAGCCCAGTGAAATAGCCACCCATTAATAAAGGCAGACATCAGTAGAGTTTCCATTTCTGTCAAACATTTGTCACTAATGGGCAGCTAGCAGCCAGGTGAGAGTTTATGTAATGATTTGACCATCCTGAGGTAAATAAATATATATTTTCCTCAGAACATCTTGGACATCTTAATGGCTAAAGAATATATGGTTCCTAAACTTGGCTGATCATCCGAATTACTTTGGAAATGTTTAAAACACACTAATTCTTTAGTTCCACTTCAAAATTAATGAATCAGAATTTCAGAGAAGTAGGGCTTAAAATTTTACTTTTCTAAAACTCCCCAAAAGACTATGAAACACTGCTCTAAAATAAATGACCGACTCAAAGAATCTTTGCTCCCTAAATGCTTTAGGGCTCCATATAGTCATAGTCATTATATATTAAGACACACAGATAGGAAATGTTTCCTTTTGGGTCACCTGGGTGGCTCAGTCGTTAAGCGTCTGCCTTCGGCTCAGGGCATACTCCCGGCATTCTGGGATCGAGCCCCGTATCAGGCTCCTCTGCTGGGAGCCTGCTTCTTCCTCTCCCACTCGCCCTGCTTGTGTTCCCTCACTGCCTGTCTCTCTCTCTGTCAAATAAATAAATAAAATCTTAAAAAAAAAAAAAAAAAAGGAACGGTATCCTTTAAACATCCCATTTTAAATGTTTGCTGGTGACCACATCTGTATTTCAACATCATTTTTAAAGCTGTTAATTATCTTGCTGTCGATTATTTTACTTTAAAAAAAAAATCACACAGTTTCCTGATTTTTTTCTTAAGAATTTCCATTCCCCTAGTTTCTTGTCTCTTCAGTGATCATCTTTAGGTAACATAGTTCGCTTTGCAAATGCAAAGATTTAAGAAATGAGATAAATAACAAATAAAAACTACTGGTTGCTTACTATGGATTTTGGTCCATCTGTATACTTTTTCTTCTTAGCTACCTTCAAAATAACCCTAGGGGTAGATTCCACCATTATTTCACTTTGCGAAGACGAAACTGAGTTTTGAAGTGGTTAAGTGGTAGGGCCACAGTAAAGATATGAGGTGAAAATAACTAGAAAGTGTTAGCATTAACAATTCAACCAAAGATGTAATTAAGATCATATTTCTTTCCTGCCATGTCTGGAATAATAAGATAGCCAGATTGCGAGCAGCTTAGATGTAGTGACTCAAGGCCTGCGGGGTTAGAGCTGGTGACAAGGGAGATGCCTGCAGCAGGCAATGGGAAAATGTCCAGGCAGGTAGTGTCACTCCTGGTAGGCATTCTAGCAAAAATTCAGATCTATGGTATGAGGGCAGGTGGAATGACGAGATATGGACAAGGCTGGTGGCATCAGAAAGATTCAACACTAGGTCATAGGTCCCAGTCTTCGGAAAAAGAAACTCAATTACAAAGGGAACAAGGAGAAGGGCAAAGGAGAACTTCAATTATCAAGGAACTGGTTATCAATCAGGGAAACAGACACAGATACGGGCAAGACTGGATAGATAGCCACTTGCTGGAACTGGTGTAGAAAGCCAAACCTTGGTTACAAGGGGCTGAGACAAGCGTCTAGATCTCAGAAATAAATTACAAGGTCAGAATAAAACCAGCAGCAAGGCTGACTGGATGCTGAATCAGTTAGCTTTTGGCTAGGACATCTTGTACGCCCCCAGCCTAGAGACAAGATTAGTTCCAAAATGCGGAATAAAGCTGAACCTCCAGATGGGGCTAAGTGGCTATAGCTGTGAAGATTAGAGGGATGCAGGGGGCAGGGAGCCAAGAAGATCATTATACTTCCCAGGCAAGAATGAAAAGTTGTTAGCATTTAAATAAAATGTACTTAAAATGTCCAATGTAAGCAAGGAGGAATGGTGCTAAAAATGGTAAGTGTATTGATTCTCATTTACATAAATACCTTTGTATGTTAACATATTGTATTTAGTTATGACCATGAAGGGCAGATTGGAACAGCTGAAGGACACAAGAATAAATGAAAGCAATAAATGAAATTAAATAGGCATGGAATGAAAGAGGCTATAAAGTACGATAGGAAGCAGTTGGGGAGTGATCTGACTCTAGTACTAGTCAACTGAAGCAGGGGAGTTTTGATGTGCTGTTGATTTTGGATGAAACCATGACCAGGTCCTCTCGCAAACATAAAACACTGCATATGCTGTGTGGCAACAAAGGGTACAACTTAGTCTTCAATTTTACTTTTTCCTTTGATACTAACTAACCTACAGTTTTATGCATACAAATCTCCTCAATCCTGCATTATGAAGCAATAAGAAGATATGAAATACTATTATGTTATTATTGTATCTGCAATATTGAAACAAAGATGAAAAATTAATTCCTGATCTTTTTTTAACCCTGGCTGAAAAAATTAATATTTTACATTTCACCGCAAAAATTAAGTCTAGTTATTCAAAAATGCTTAGGTACTTTCTGGATGAAGTTAAATCTTTGTTAGAATTAAAAAGCCAGTTGATCAATTATAATCAATCGGTTGATCTTCTTTTCATAGTTAGATGAGTTTTTGAGTTACACAAGTCACACTGGACATGGAGAGAGATAGATGATAGAGATAGATGATAGAATAGATAGATGATAGATAGATAGTAGAAGGGTAAGGAAAATGGAGGAAAAGGAGAAAAATTAATAATTAGAGGATGGCATTGATAAACCATGATCCTAAACACATGACATTTTAATACCTTTGAGAGACTAGATGGTTTATAAGCTCATATAAGCCCCTCACTTGCATTCTCTGATTTCATTTCAAGGTTTTTCTCTTGCCTTTTTCTTCTTATGGATAACATCAAGGCTATAGAAATCAGAAGACAGTCAGGTTTTCTCAATAGCAAAGTTCTATTTATTGACCTAAGTGTAGGAAAGAATTAAGAATTAAGCTTCCAAAAGAGAAAATTAGAAGTCCACATGGGAAATGGCTCACCACACAGATATACCCACTCCTATATGGAGGCGTCACTTTCTTCAGGATGGGCTTCAAACAAATGCAACACCTGTGCAAAGAGATGTGCAAGCTTATTCACAGGGAAGGGGCTAAAAGGGGAAGGAAAGAAGGGCTTAAAAGATTGTGTCTCTTGATATCTACACTGAAAAAATTCAAAACTAATATGTTTATACATCAAAGAGACTCTCAAATATATCCTGCCAAATATAATTTATAAAGAAAAAGAATGGCTTATAAATAAGTCAAACATAATAAAATTGACTCATTGCGAGTCATAAAGCCCCGTCTGATAGCACTGGGAATACCAACTTATGATTTCAACAAATACTTCTGATACTTGGTTAGTTTTAGAAACAGCTTTTTATTCCCTTAATTATCTTACCTGATAAATTATTTCAGTAAGTCCAAAGTAGGTCAATGGTAACTCTCTTTGCACTGGGAACTACTCCGAAGAAGTAATTAGCCTAGAACTTTCTGTTGGTCCTGTCAGTCAGAAATAGTTCAGAGCCCCGGGGTTGATACTTGATTTAATATAAGAAAAAAGCAAGCTGATAGCTGGGTCTGATCACAGGAATGACTAGGTAAGAAATTGGCTGCATGCCTAACATTTCCAGGGTGTCAGGATAGATCAAGGAAGGGAGCACAGGTGCAAAAGCAGACGTGGCTCATGACAAACGATATAAAGGGACAATTTAAATAATGTGTATTTGCTTCCCATTTTTACCTTTGCTTTTGTATCGTTCTCTACATGCTACTCAGGCGCCATTAGCAAAATCATATTGGCTAAAATGCTATTAATTCCTCAGTAGTCATTCATTTTATCTTTGAAAACATTAATCGTGTTTTCCAGTTTCACTGCATCACACCCTTGAGTTTGACTGCAATGGGAAGAAAGGAGAAAAGCAAAGCAGTAAAATGAGCTCAGAAAAACTGAATGAGCATCCATGTTTTTCTTTATTTCATTGATGTTTCATAACTGAGACAGGGTGTGGGCTTTGGCATTCCATTTGTGAGTGTCTCTTACAAAGACAGTTTAGTTTGAAGTCTTTAACATCTTGTTTCTTTGATCTGAGAAGGCTCCTTGTCACTAGGAAGGCTGTGTGTTGCTGGCATCGTTCCCACTCTTAATGCATTTTGGACTGTGGAGAATCATGAATATTTGAAGCAGGGCAATGGCCATGGATGATCGCCGGCACTTGATTTCACCATACATATAAGCAAATTAGGCATCAGGTCCTGCTGACTTTAGTGCTTTTGGATTATGAGTTTGATAGGGAAAATTAAGACATCTCTGAGGAGAATACAGAAAATTATTTCTTTTAAAACTACTACCAGTCAACAATTGAACAAAAGGATTGTGTTGCATTTGGAAAGTTTCCAGTTGTTTTCTACTAAGTGAAAAGAAGATTGGTTAGGATTATATATGGGATATCTAAAGAAGAGGATGCTGATTAGTCACAAAATTTTAGTGATCTAAGAGTCCATTCATTCTCCCCTCAGGGTGTTTGCCTTTTATGGGTTTCCTTTGCTCTCTTGCCCCAGAACTATAAATGTGCTTACCATAATTAGGACTGACTTCTAACAGGAGTTTACTCATGGAGAGACTAAAAACACTCACACAACAAGAAAAATAGGTCTGTTCTTGAAAATCCAAGGTTTTTGTTGTATGTAAATATGGCTTCACGAGAAAACCTTTTTGATTTCAAGTGTCCTATAGTTGGGAGATTGCCTCCCTCAAATTGCCTCTTCTCCTCCACCGTGAAGACAGTGCAGTCACCTCTGAAAACTGCCATGGCATTTTCTGTTTCTATACGTGGGTGGGGAACTGAAGAGTAAAGACAAATCTCTTTCCTTTTTTTATTTTAATTTTAATTTTTTTTAAGATTTTATTTATTTATTTGACAGAGAGAGAGCACAAGCAGGGGGAGCGGCAGGCAGAAGGAGAGGGGCAGGGAGCCCAATTCGGGACTCAATCCCAGGACCCTGGGATCATGACCTGAGCCAAAGGCAGATGCTTAACCAACCGAGCCACCCAGGTGCCCCTTTTATTTTTTTTTAAGATTTTATTTATTTATAAGACAAATCTCTTTTCTCTTCCATGCTTCCATTTGCCCAGAAAGTTTTTCCAGAGACTGAAATATGCAGCTCTTGATTTGGGGTAACACACATATTTCCATTCCCACAATTTAAAGGGAAAATGCTGATATTTTTAGCTAATCCATAACCAAATGTAAAAGTTTGATTTTATTTCCTTCTTTTATTTCTCTACTTATCTGAATCAAGAGGGGGAAATCTTGTTGATTTTTTAAATTCCGCACAATGAAATATGATCTAGAATGCAATTCGAGTTAAAGAAGACTTGTATTTGTTACATGGTCTGTACAAAGATCTGTGCCGACAAATACCTTACCTGTGACCCAGACTTCCTTCTATAGCAGCTGCCAGAAGGTAGACAAACCCGCAAACAGAATCTGAACACTTTGAGTGTCATTTCGAAAGATAAATGAATAATAGTGCCACTTCAAATGCACAACAGGCAATCTCAAAAAACAAGCAACAAATAAACAACTAACCCACTCTCCAAAAATGGAGCGTTCTACTTTGTGAAAAGTAAAACTTAAAAAATAAAATTGAAATTTGAAAACAAACCAGGGTCTTTAAAACGAAGGCTTATCTCAGGTCTTCGGTGTTGCTGGGCTCCTTGGAAAGGGACTGGATTTTCACTTAAGTTCTGAAGCCTTTTGAATTTTTCTCAGTAACGATGCAACAACTGTGCTATCACACAGTGATTAAGGGAATTTAATTAGGGTATGACAGATAACAAACACGATCTGGGGTGGACTGCCCAGAAACACAGAATAAAGTATTCTCAACTTTCACATATGTTGTATATATATTTTTTTTATCATTTTTATTTAGATCATGCAATATAAATCACATAACTTACATTTTATATAAAAATAATGAAATACTGCACGAAGGCAGAACAAAGGAAACAAAATTCCTAAGTACATATTGTGTTTCTACCACTACCACTAACTTAACTGTTTTTGTTACTTGTTTCTCTTTTTACTTGCTGTTTGAATCTTGTTTTGGTCTGTCCCCTGCTCATGGGATGTTGCCTTATTTCCAATGCTCGCTCACCAAAAGCTCACTCTCAATTTTCTCTTGACTTTTCTGAGTCTCAGTTTCTTTTCTTTTCTTTTTTTTTTTTTTAAGATTGTATTTACTTGAGAGAGAGACAGAGAACAAAAGGCTGGGAGGGACGGGGAAGGGGAGAGATTGAGGGAGAAGCAGACTCACCACTGAGCAGGGAGCCCGATGTGGAACTCGGTCCCAGGACCCCGGGATCATAACCTGAGCCGAAGGCAGACGCCTAACCGACTGAGCCACCCAGGCACCCCCTGAGTCTCAGTTTCTAGTATACTCTGAGTCAAAGATTCCTGTTCCATGTTCCAGCATCCCAGTGTAATGCCCCAGTCTCAGAAATAAAAATATAAATCTCATAGTTATCAAAATATCAGAACTTTCAAAAGTTTGTTTCCCATGTGGCAGGCACCATTGTAATGTTTACGTTCATGGAGCTATTTAATCCTTTTCATAATCTCGTGAAGTTAGATACACTAATAATTCCCATTTTATAAGAAAGGAAACTGAGGCACAGAGTAGTTAACCAAAGTCGTTTGCCCAAAGCCCAACAGTAAGTGGGAGTGGTAGGATGTGAACCCCATCAGCTTGACTCCAGAGACCACCACTCACTGTCTTCTCAGATATTTAGTGACATAAATTGTGTGTGTGTGTGTGTGTGTGTAGCATACATTATGTGTATACACACATATACTGAATTTCACATTTTTTTCTTGAAATAGAATATGAAAACCAAGACTTAAGTGATGAAATCCACCACTAACAAGTCCACATTGTCTATGATGACCTCAATGTATTTTCTTTCTCACTAAGTGTATATACTTTACTTCCTTAGAAACTGTGTGCTTTTCCTTTTTTTGTTGTTGCTTTGTTTTCATGGAAGCATTGAATTATGTGTGGAGAACACCCTTAGGACAATGTGCGTGCCTAATTAGATGAGGTTATTAGGCATAAGGGTGGCGAAGAACAGACAAATCCTCACCAAAACCTGGTTATTTTGAGCGGCTTCAGCTTCACATAGCTGGTGTTGAAGTGACAGCAGCAACCCTGATGATGCACCAGGGTGAACACTATTTATACAGTAACTACTGGTAGATTTCAGATCCCTTCTTTTCCAGACAGGAGGCATGCAACACAGCTGTTAGAGACGAGCCATTGAACACTCCTCTTTCTTTCAGTGCTGGTGTGCTACTCTCAGCATCACTTCAAAGGGCAGAGAGCACTGAGGAGCCCTGAGGAGCAAGGGCCCTGTCCAGTAAGCCATCTGCCAAGTGAAGCTGTCCTTAGTATATCTGGGAATAGCTGACGGGCTACATGCCCCTTTCTGAGTAGCAAAAGAGAGTTTGTTACAAATGCATATTCTTACAGAACAGAAATTGTGATATGTAGAGAAAGAGGGAAAAATCACTAAATTAAAGGGCAACTAAAATGGCCCATATGCCTGTGGGTTTTAATCCCTGTCCTGGTGGCACTGCCCTGCTCTATCTTTCTATTTGGCACTTAAACATATCATGTCAAGCCTCTTATTTCTCAATCTAATGTATCTTCTTGAAGGTTACATTAAAATGGATTTTTTTTCTAATTATAAAAATGATACATGTTTATCACAGAGAATTTGAAAAAAAACTAGAAATATAAAAACTCCATTAAGATGTCAACCCATCATCCCACCGTTCCAAGATAACCACTGTAAAAGGTATATTCCCCTCCCACGTCTGTGTTTATGTATGTGTGCATACACGTGTCTGTATATGTTTTCAATGAAAATTGATTCATATTTTCCACATCAACAGAGCCTCTCTCTTAAAAATTTTACTTAACATTAAGACTGAGTTTGGAGATCGTTAGGAATGCTAAACAAATTGATGAAGAATATATTTAGATTTTAACATGATTTATGTGGTCCATATTCTAATTATCCTTTTAAAATTTATGCACTTCTCAAGACAAATGGATTTGAGAGTAGTGTCCTAACATTTTCGATCTAAAAAATTTACCAAAACCTCAATCCCTTCTAAGTCTACATTAGACATTTTTCTTGGTTAACTCCAAGAGACTGGATAGTATGTGTACTGAAAACATTTCATTGTCTGTATCCAGAGCATTCATAATAAATAGCTTTCTGAGGTATAAGCATTATTTACAGAGAAACTGTCCTCCCAAAGGTGTTTTAAATTGGGTAGAAACTATTGCTAGTCTTCAATGGTTTACTTCCAAATAGTAATATATTGTATGTGTTGGTTCATCTAAACAACAAATCAGCAAGCCATCCTCGGCAGCCAGCATCAGTCTGCTCCAGACACATTCCCCTACAAACAGGATGTGTACTATCTAATAGTGATTGAACAAATTGCAAAATAACATGCAACACCCAATTGAACAATCAATATTACTAAAGATCTAAATGCTTATTATAGTAAAAAAGAAGGAAAAGAAATGGAGGAAAGGGATATCTGATTTTTCCAGCCAATGCCAAGTAAAATTACTCAGGAGTGGATCCATTCATCCCTTCATCACTAAGCTGTGAATGAAACATAAGAAATCAGGATGATGCACTTGGAACAGATGATCTTCTAACGATTGTTTACCACAGCTCTTTTTTTATTCATTGCAGTCTTTTCAAAGTCTTCGACGTAGTAGTTTACTCTGTTCTCTGAGCTCATTCTAAAATGAGCTTTCTACAATCAAAATTGTACTATCCAGGAAAATAAAAGTAATACTAGACCACAACTAGCTATAGTGTCTATAATCAGCGGCTATTAAGACGTGTTGTACACAAAAATTGGGGGAAATGCAAAAATAATAAAAAAAAATAACTGCTAGCTTCACATTAGTGAAAATTAGTGATATATTTCTGTAATAAACATAGATACCTACATAAACATAGTACTTTATTTATTTTTAAGATTTATTTATTTATGAGAGAGAGTGGGGGGAGGGGCAGAGGGAGAGAATCTTCAAGCAGACTCCCCACTGAGTGCAGAGCCCAATGTGGGGCTTGATCCCACTAACCTGAGATTATGACCTGAGCTGAAACCAAGAATCCAACACTCAACTGACTGAGCCACCCAGGCACCCCATAAATGTAATACTGTAAAACATTCAAATACAGCATTGAATTGTCAATTATGACAAAGAAATAAAATAATATATTTGATTGAAATGTGCATTTTAATTCTAATTGATTATACTTTTCTTGAAAATAATAACTAAGCATTAGTGAGCACTTACTTTGTGCCCTGTACTCCTCTAAGGGCTTTGTGTTTATTAATGGATGTAATCTTCATAAAACTAAAAGTTAGGTATTATCAGCATTCCAGTTTTAAATATGATGAAATTGGGGGTGCCTGGGTAGCGCAGTCGTTAAAGCGTCTGCCTTCGGCTCAGGGCGTGATCCCGGCGTACCTAGATCGAGTCCCACATCGGGCTCCTCGGCTATGAGCCTGCTTCTTCCTCTCCCACTCCCCCTTCTGTGTTCCCTCTCTCGCTGGCTGTCTCTCTGTCACATAAATAAATAAAATCTTTAAAAAAAAATATGATGAAATTGAAACACAGAGGTATTAAGTAACTCATCTAAATTTACTTAGCTATTAAGGTTCTGTCCAGGTTCTGTCTGAGCCCTGACAATACTGTGTATGACACGAAGTTCCGGCCCATAAAGAACTTACGTTTGGGAGAGGTTCTCATCCAAGATGGTGACATAGACATGCTAAGAAGAGGAAAGATGGGAGAGGGGGATAAGTGATAAAGAAATAAAATAGTAAGCAAGCAAGATACTTTCAGTTAATAAATGTTCTGAAAATCAGGGTCCTGGGAGAGGGAGATGCTGCTTAAGATTGGGTATGTGGGGAGCCCCTCTCTGAGATTGCCACTGGAATCAAATAGGGGGCAAAATCCAGCCTCGCAAAAATCTGTAGAAACAAAATTCTGAGCAAAGAGAACCTTTGGTCCAAAGGCACAAGCGTGCAGGTGAGCTTGGTGTGCTGAAGGAATGACTGAAGCTTAGTGCACCTAGAGCCAGAAAATTAAAAAGAAGGTCTTAGATGAAGCTGAAAAGGAGCCTGATCCTGAAGCTTCCAGCAGGCCTTAGTGACAAGTGTTGATTTTATTCTAAGTATACTGAGAAGCCTTTAGATGTGTTAACATGGAAGTGATATGATTTAGTCATCTGCACTGTCACTCCCTCCTGAACTTTCCTAGACCACTCCAGAACATAGTCATTGCCCCCTTCTCCCATATCCCACAGCACTTTCCCTCATTTCCATCTTGTCAGTACCTAGTTACCTGAAAGTGTAGCTGTGTGATTTCCTCAAATGAAATGTAACCTCCCGGAGAGACTTGTATATGAACTGTGGCTCCCCCAGTAACAAACACAGTTCCAAGAAAGCACGTAGGGCCTGAGTAAGTACATGAATACATGAATGATGAATAAATAAATGAAGGAAAGAAAACCAGTTAAAGGGATAAAGAGCAATATCCCCTTGTATTTGGAGCCCCTGATGGGCTTTTCCCTCTCACCGTGTCACTTGATCCACATGATCACAATGGGTGCGGCGGAAGAGTCTGGTTATAGCACAATTATGAGAAGCAAGAGATTAGAAAAAGAGCCAAAGAGAAATTAAGATTTTTGAGGCTGAGCACTAGGGAAGAATAATGGGAACTGGGATCAGGAGGTAGAGTTGATTTGGAGCATGAGAGGAAGGTGGTGAGAAAGTTACATTCTGATTCAGCTGATAAAAGGCAGAAACACGTGGAATGCCCCATAGGCAAATTAAAGGTTAAGTTGTGTGGTGCAGACGGAAAGAGCTGCAGGCATTCAGAGACATCTAATAAAGAAAGTGAATTTGGGAAGGAGCAATGAAAATAGACCCTGGACTAGCAAAACGTGAGACTGCTAGATAAAAGGACACAAAATATTTATGAAAAATAATTACTGGTACAAAACTCTGCCAAGTTCTTTCCTTTTTCTGGCATAGTAACTGGCATTGTTCAAGTAGGGGACTGCCTCATCATCCTGGGCCCTTGGGTGAAACATAACATGAACAAGAAATAGATCTTTGTTGTTTTAAGGCACTGAGATGTTGAGGTGGGATGTTTATTACTGCAACATAACATCTTATCCTAACTGATAAACATGACATCAGTGAGAAAACATAGATGTGGAGTGAGACGGACTCTTGAGACAGGAAACAATGGGGAAATTAAGGGTCATTAAAGAAGACAGAGACTCAAAGTTGGCAGATGATACTTTCTGCTGTGGTCTGAACATTTGTTTCCCCCCAAAATCATATGTTGAAATCTAACCTCCAAAGTGATGGTAATAGAATGTAGGGCTTCTGGGAGGTGATTAGGTCACAAGAGTGGAGCCTTAATAAATGAGATTCGTGTCCTTATAAAAAAGAACTCAGAATGCTAGCGCGCCCCTTCTGCCTTGTGATGTTATAGCAAAAAGACAGCCATCTGTGAGGAAGTGGGCACCACTGGATACTGGTACCATGATCTTGGACTTCTCAAGAACTGTGAGAAATTAATTTCTGTTTTTATAAACTACCCAGTTTCTAGTATTTTTATTATAGCAGCCCCAATGGATCAAAACATTGGCTAAGCTTCCAGTGTGTTTATCCCAAAGGCCTGGCGGAAGGGTGGCCCTGTAAACTTGGCCGTAGATATACCCACTGCCCATCCACGCTCCACCCAGTGAGAAACAGGCTGTCCGTCTTCTTTAGGGGGGACTGGTGAAGTCCTCCAGCTGGCCGGCTGTGTCACCCTCCCTGCCTCCTCTTCAGGCCTAACATGCATTAGGTTGACTTGCTGAGGATCAGGAAGTTGAGAGGACAGTTAGTGGTGCTTCCAGACCTCCAGCACCATAGTACCTATGAAAAAGGAGGAAAAAAGCACTGGAGATAATCAGAATCAGAAGCATAAAATAGGACAACAATTTATAAACAGGGGAGAGCAAAATGCTTGTTTGGCTTCTGATGAGAGGGATACGTTTAGAGAGAGAAAACCAAGCTTACAAGAATAAAGCAGAAATTAATTTTCCATAGGAGGCCTACAAATATAGAGACTAGTAAAAGAAAAAAAAGGAGACTAGTAGAGACGAGAGACTAGTAAAAGGAAAAGAAAAAAAATTTTTTTTCTTCCTATAATGTGCAACATATCCGTGATTTTTTTCCCCCTTGGAGGGATGAGAAAGAGGGAGGAAGAGGGGGGAAATGAATATCTTTTTTAACTCAATCTTCAACTACTTGTAGTGACCTAATTTTAAATTTGAGGAATTATACTTAAAATATATCTGAGAAAACTATATTCATTGGCCATGAGCCAAGAATTCGAATCCTGCTGGTCATATTTTAATAGACAAAAGCATGTTTTGATGGATGGATAGATGGACGGGTGATTGTATGAATAGATATATACCATATAGGTAGATAGATAGATTGAGGCAGATCAGTGTCTTGAGAGACCATAGACTATGTGTAAAACAAACAGAAGGCAGAAGGCTGAATGAACTTTCATGCTAAAATCGGTCTGAGAGCTCAGATGCTGAAGTCAAACTGTCTGACCTTAAATTTTGGTGTTGCCACTTACTTCTGTGCGGCCTTAGGCAAGCTCCTTAACCTTCCTGAGTCTCAGTGTTTTCATCCACATAAAGCGAATTGGAACATTTATTATATAAGGGTGTTAGGAAGGTGCATAAGAATATTCTTCACTAACTTGAGTTCTGTTTGAATTTTTTATTCATAAACATATATCTCAAAAATGTTCCTCTTTGCCTATATCATAATACCTTATTATTCAGACTGTGATTTGGAGAAATATTATTCATTTTCTCATTATTGGTGACTTGTGTGATGGTGTCTTAGCTTATCTCAGAAATTCATAAGTCTCCAAAGCAGCCTTTTAAATAGGCCTTGAATCCTAGCACTTTTTCTACTGAAGTGGGGGATGGGAAGAGAGTGAAAATAAACTGATTATTTGGGATTGAATAAATGAAATGAATGCTTTGAATTATTTGTTATACTTCAAAAAATAGTATGGGTGTTAAATAGATTAAAGAGTTTAAACCATGAAAAATCACACCATTCCAAATTCTTAGGAAAGTTATTTTTTGTTGTTGTTGGGGGGGAAAAAGAGTTTAATTTGCAATATAAATAGCAATTGTTCACACTATTATTTGTTGATTTTGTGTTAAATCCAATGCTAAATAGTTTATAAAGAAGATTATGTTTAATATACAAAAGGATCCTATGAGGGTTGTTATCCTCACTTCACCAGTGAGGAAACTGAGGCTTACAGGGCCACGATAAACCGTATGTCATATATTATGGCTCATAAGTGGAACGAAGCAAGATCTAAATGTAGGCAATCTGGTTCCAGAGCCCAGGCTCCTCACTACCACACTAAATTGCCTCTCAAATAATCATAGTGCGTTAAATCTGGCTGGATGGGACCTTGGAGATCATATAATCCTGTCTCTTTGTATTACTGCCTGTAAATGTAAAGCAGACAGAAGTTAAACGATCTGCCCAAGGTTATACACTTCCATCTTTTCCTCTACATAATAACACACTCTCGTTTAAAACTCATTTCTAGGATTTATACAAACTAATGGTGAAGTCATGACATTTTTTAATTGAATGCTCAATAAAAGAATCATTTTCATCTTGTTTTTCCATCTCCTGTCCATGAACGAAATGTAAAAACATGTTGTGAAGCCAAGAGTCCTTATCTCCACTAATAGCCTGCTTTTTCATGGGAGGAGGAAAATCATCCTTATGCTGAGTCTGTTTTAGACGAAATAAGCGTGTAGTCATTTTCTTTGCGAAGAACACCTCTGAGGCATTAAGGGAAAGGATGTCAGGACTGACCTTCTAAGTCAGATAACTTTAACTTACAGCCAACACATGACTTTAAGAAAAGTGTAATCTCTCTTACACGGCTAGTAGTACACCTTTTCGAAGGTCCTCCAGGTCACTTCACTACAGTTCCAGGTGGCAAACCAATGGGGCTAACAGTGCTCTGCCTCTTCAGTAGACCGATTAATTTTAATTTTATTTTTGAATGTTCATTTTTTATTTCATCAATCTTTACTGTTGCTTTATTCAGACTTTAGAAGAGATGTGTACAAGTATGTATAGTTATCTGAATAATCTTCTGATTTCAAAGGTGGGAGTTACTTTCCCTGAAAGTTTACAAAGGGGTCACTGCTACCTTTTACAAAGCCAGAAAGCAGGAATAACTCCAGATCACTTTCTTCGAAAACTACATACATGGCTGAACACAATTTAAAATCTGTTAGAGGTGAAATTTCTGTTAAAGCTTCTCCACAAGAGTTTATTCTGGTCTTTTACATACAGGCCCAGCTCCCTCACTAGTTTTGTGATGTTAGTTGAGTTATCTAAACTTTCTTGAACCTCAGCGTCTCCATCTATAAAGTGGGAGAGCTAACTGTCTACGCACAGGATGTTTATAAATGTTAGATGCTAAGACATCTAGGACAATCCTTGGTACTCAGTAAATATCTGATACTATCTTTGTGAGTTCAGCATCCAATTATAATACATTCATCTAGTCCTGAGGCTTCAATTGCTACCTTTAGGCATGTGATCGACAAATATTTTGCAGCTCTGACTCCCAGGGTCTGAGCATTCGTTTATTTATTTAACACGTATTTATTATCTGCTATGTGTCAGGTGTTGGTCTAGGTGCTGGAGTTACAGAAGTGAACAAAACAAATAAAAAGTTTCATTATTGAGCTTACTTTCTATTAGGAAAACATGATAAGTAAATATAAGTAGTTTATTAGAGATAAAAGCACAGGTTAAAAAGAGAGCATGAAAGTAACGTGGAACTTAATTAGGACATGTTGAACACACGTTAAGAAAGTGGGGAGTGAATATTATACTTTTAGTATAATATATACTTTTTCGTAAGAAGGCAAAATTTAACAAAATGATGAAGGATATGAGGAAACAAACCCTATAGATATCAGATCGATTATGTCCGATAGTATGACAAACATTTATTAAGCACCAACCATGCGCCGTGTATTTTAGGTATCTCCTTCACTCCACATGTCCAAATTTTATCCATCATCTCCCCCCTAAACCCATTACATCTGCAGTGTTTCTGGCACCACCATTTTTCTAATCCCTCAAGTGAGGAATTAACTGTGTCATTGTTGATGCTCCCTTTCCATTCCCCTGTCCATACACACCAATGTCCATCTACTCAGCTGCCAAGTCCTACAGATTTTCTTGCCACAATTTTTTCACATTTGTTCTATTCTCTTTTGTTTTTGTTGATACCAGCATATTTCAGACCCATATTACCTTTACTTGGACTATTTTAATAGCCATCTATTTGGTGCCTCAAATCCAATCCATGGTGATCAGTTCAATCTTCATAGACATCAAGGGACTTGTCAGTTCATAGTTTCAAAATCTTCAACAATTCACTGCCTTAACAATATCCAGGATCTGGGCCAGCTCTCTCAGATTCCCATGGGCTTCTCATCATTAAATGGGATGGTTACCGCAAGCTCATGCGTCATATTCTTACAGCCCTGCATCCAAGGGCAGGACGGAGGAAGCCTCTGTCTGAAAGAAAACTTACACATTGCCATCACCACCTGCAATGGCAGACTTCTTTTCTTTACCGTTTGTGTCTCATATTTGGGCTTCTAACAATCATGGGAAAGGGAGAAGACCAAACAACATGCACCCCCCCAAAAAACATGAGCTTCCAAAATCTGAATAGGATCAAGCATTCTTTAACAAGAAGGAGAGTAGGAGTAGATTTTGGATAACAACAAAGAATTTCTGCCAAACCCTCTACTGAAGAAAATATTGAGTATGATACTCAAGCCTTCTGAGATCCATCTTCCTGAGATTTTTTTTTTTCCTTTTATAGCATGTTTTAACCAGTATGTACTCTGATCTCTCCTATCTCCATGCCTTAGATCAGTTGTTCCCAATGTGCAGTCCAGGAACTAAGATATTATTTGCCTTTTTCATTCTCATTTTCACACAAATACACAGTGGAGCTTTCTATAGGCTACTTAATATGTGTTATTCAACAGATTCAATTAGAATCTAGCTTTCTTCCATTAAGTTAAACATTATGGGATTATCAAAAATGTACACATTGCCATTTTTCTCACTAATGTTATTCTTAGAAAATATTTTATTAAAATGTTATTTATGTCAATAAGCAATAAATATATTATTGTTTTTAAATGAATTAATAAACATGAATTTTTAAATGCCTCAGCTTTAGTTTCTATTGTGGTAAATATCAATAGCTATAATTTGCATAAATAAAAGTTCTTTGAGGCCCTCAGTATTTTTTTTTATAAAGATTTTATTTATTTATGTGACGGAGAGACAGCCAGTGAGAGAGGGAACACAGCAGGGGAGTGGGAGAGGAAGAAGCAGGCTCCCAGCGGAGGAGCCCGATGTGGGACTCGATCCCAGAACGCCGGGATCACGCCCTGAGCCGAAGGCAGCCGCCTAACGACTGTGCTACCCAGGCATCCCGAGGCCCTCAGTATTTTTTAAGACTGTAAGGGTCTTGTGATCAAAAGATTTGAGAAGTGTTGCCCTAGCCTAGATTGCATAGACTCCTCTACCAGCAATGCCATTTCCTCCATCACTAAAGCCAGAATATTTCAATATCCTAATTTTAGAAGTGACATGCCATCATCAAGTTTGTCCTTTGCAGGGCCTGATGCAAAAGGAAAATGTGATGTCTCTGGTTCGAAAAGCAGAGAAAAGTTCTATTAAAGGCATTCTTCCTTTCTTCTGTTAGTCTCTCTTTCTTGTGTTGTCATAGTGATGTCTATTTGCTATGTCCTTCTGAATAGAAAAAGATTAAAATTTTAAATTATTAGTATGTATTTTACTGTTAATTTTTATATTGTGCAAAGCCAAGTTTAAATGCAAATATAAGAGCTTTTAATTTGTATATAAAGCCACTAAAATTATACAGTCGTACTTTGTAGCTCGTATACGCACGTACATCTCATTCTTACCACAACAGTGGAAACTGCTACACAAAACTAACTCAACTGCTTTTATTTTATGTCTTGATGCTCACACAACCTACCAACCCTCTCTACCTTTTGTTTACTGGTAAGTAAGAAAGGACCAAAAGGACAAGGACATCCAAAAGGACATCCTTTCTTTTTCCTGCTAAGTCATAATTTTTAGTGCAAGCGGTCGGTTAATTGGGGGAAGTAACATGCAAAAAAATATATATGATGGAGTTCCTTGGTCATTCATGCTTCTTAAGATGCTATTGCCTTTTTCCTATGCTCTAAGCAAGCTATTTGAACAGAAAGGACATCATGTCAGGCTGTCAGTGTCCCAATTACTCAATTGTGGAAGTAAACTGCTGACTTTGTACTTGCTTTGAGGCTCGCTGAACTCCCATGAATCAAGGCTCCACTGGGATACTGTGCTCATGGAGCATCACAAACATTTATATGGGAATTGGGTGGCCAAGAAAACGAGACACACACACACACATACTGAATCTCACCTTTCTGCTCATGTGCAAGCTCCATGGTGTCACCGAATTTCACTTATTGAAATTCGAAGATAAAATTTCAAGTTGATGACAACAGAACATTAAATCAAGTGCAGGGCCTGTGTGGACAGGTCATATATCCATGAAACAAGCCCTGCCCATCACTTTTGCTAAGAAGAGTTACTGGATCCAGCCCCACACTCAAAGGGAGGGGATTACACAAGGAAATGAATTAACAGGTGGCTGGGGTCATTAAGGGCCATGTTGGATGCTGTCTACCACATTCATATCATTTTTTTCTTTTGACTTGCTCCTGTCTCCCTTGTATTCTGTAGTTACTTATGTGCATATTATCTTCGGTACTGTACTAGATGGCAATCTCCTCAAGGGCAGGGTTCCTCCCCAATATGCATCCTGGCACTCCTTTGTTATATGTAATATGCAACCCAGAGCAAGCACTGAAAACATGCTTATGGAATGAGTGAATGGATGAATGAATAGATGACGTGGAAGCTTGATTTATATTCTGGTGAGTGATCTTTGTGAAAAACAATCAATAAGAGAAATTGACCTTAATGTATTCCTCAAATGTTGCTAGATCTTATGACTGGTTGCCTTTGTGATTTCAGATTCTTATCTTTCCACAAACCACATATACTGGTTTCTTTTTTTACCCCCTCATCATGGACCATCTTTCCCTTCACGCATGGGTTCTTTCTGACCTCTAAAAAGTCTGACTTAGGTTATTGTCATGAATGAATCATTGTATTTGAGAAGAGAATTAATGATATAAAGGACGGCTGGAGCGTATCTGGAGAAACCGTTCCATTAGCATTTACATTTTTATTTTGGACTACATCAAAATGGCAGGGGAACTACGCCCTTTTAATGGTTTGCACATGTGGTCAGGCATTGTGTGAGCAAATAATGCTTCCAAGAGCTTGTATTCAATTTTCAGAAAAAGAAAATAAAAACGAGCAGAAGTCTTTGTAGATCTAAGCATTTTCTTCAGTTTTCGTCATTGGTCTAGCCCATAATGCATAAGCTTTCACTTCCAGATCTGTTTCAAGGGTCTTTTATAACGACAGAAGCTAAGTCTTTGTTTCCACGGAGCAGAATACAAAATGCATCAGTGTGCCATTTAAGAAAAACTACTTTGTCAGTCTTGTTTATGCACTCAAGATAATACACTGTTTTTAAAAAAGGCTGGACCCAGCCTCTGCCTGTTTATTCAGGATAAACAGAAGCATCCCTTTTGACGTTGTAAGAACAGGATGTGTGCTAATTTCACCAAGTAAAAGTCACTGCACTTGGCCATATAAATCCTTGTCTAGAGCAACCTGCTCCTTCACAATATTGTGAAGGTACACATAAAGGATAATACGATGATGCACATCAAATATTAATGCCCGTCGACACATAGTCATCTATTACAGCTGCAAAGTGCCCACGCCAAGCCACGGTAGGGTTATGCCTTTCTTCACCTTTGTCTTCACACTTCAGCTTTCCCTCTTCCTCTGATGCCCAAACAAAACAAAGCACACTGTACCCTAACCAACAACTCCGGGGAAATTCTGGCGGCAAAGTGACTGGTGTCCTCACAGTGGTCTATTTTCTTATGATAGAATACCTATTGGCTAATGTGTGATCAAGAAAGGAATGATATTTTCTGTTTCAGATTTATGATAATGTGAACCGAGCAAAAGTGAGAGCCATGCAGGAGCTTAGGGGGATGGAGTAGAGGGCAGAAGTTCACAATGTGTGTTTATTTCTTTACCAATTTCTTACCAGCATTTGAGCAATAAATGCATTGAATTTTCATCATGTTTCATGTAAGAATGTATGAATACCCAAGCAACAATTCAGCTCTGCAGTTTAGAAATAAATGTGTTGGTTAAATAGTTCAGTTGAGTATATATTTTTCTCTTTGTACAAAGCTACAAAAGCTGAACTGCTTCGGGGTGCACTGCACTCAGACATTGCACCTCCCCACTGTTTATCACGCCCCCTCGAGCCAGCACCCATCCCATATCCTGCTTCATTTTAGACTAGTACCACACCTAGATAGGAAGGAAGTACTGGGAAATCTGTTTATGCATTTCTAAATCTCCCAATTTAAAAAGACATATGCCAGAAATCAAAGTATTGCTTCCAGACAGATTTTCTATTACACTGGCACATCTTCAGATCTTTTCCTATAGAAAACGCAAGTACTGAATTTTATACCATGATAATATGCTGAAGCAGAAATTTTGCTTTTCATTACACAAAAAAACATTTCTACCCTTTATAACTGATGGCTGAGAGAGTCACCAAATTCTTGGATTTGAACTGTGCTGTTTTCTATGCCTTCCTCAACCAGCATGCTTTTTTCTTTTTTCCTTTTTTTTAAATTTATTTATTTGAGTGATAGAGAGAATGAGGGGAAGGAGCAGAGGGAGAGGGAGAGAGAAAATTTCCAGCAGATTCCCCACTGAGCGCAGAGCCTGTCTCAGGACTCAATCTCACCACCATGAGATCATGACTTGAGCCAAAGTCAAGAGTTGGAGGCTTAACCAACTGAGCCACACTGACGCCCCAACCATGCTTTTTTTTTTTTTTTTCAACAAAAATCCTATATTATAGTGAAAGGCTTTCCTGTGTGTTGCATTTCTTTCTCAGATAAGATGTTTCACGGCACTAACTTAACCAGTAAGTTCACAACTTGATCGTAGGCCCATCATTATCCCCTACTCAATAATTCAGAAGCTCAATAGAAATGCCTTAAATTGAAACTGAACCACCATTAACAGTCCTAGAAAAGTGGGCATCATTCAAGCAAAACTACCATAGGCACTTTCTCAGTCACCAACACAACACCTGATGTAACTTAAAGTATGGATTTCTCACTGACTGCCGGTACATTTTCTCCAGATCAATTATTTAGTCCCAGCTGCGTAAAGGATCTGATCACCTCCCTTCATGGGGACATTAGGATCTGACCACTTCCCTTCGTGGGGACATTAGTCTATCTCCTTTTACATTAGGCAATAGTACACCTCATTCCTCCCCTCTTTGTGCATGCCTCTCTGTTCCTCGTTAATTTTCTCCCGATCGACCAGCCAGCTCTGGACCCCTGTGGTTATAGGAAATTATCCATGCAATAAGCCTCATTTAGAAAACTCTGTGCATAAAGAGGTGGCAACATTATTCTTCTCAGAGTCCAATATATGTTTATTTTTCATGCTACAGCCTTTCCATGGTCACTGACATAGAAGTAGACACTGAATTTAAGATGTGTTTATAGAAACTATCGGACAACTGTTAAATAACACTGAGGATAGACTCTAAATTAAATGCTTGAAAAAGTAAACGCTAGCATCCATCTTCCTATCCTTAAGGTAAAAAAAAAAAAAAAAAAAAAAAGCACAGGAAACACTGACCCTGTATTCAGAGTGTATATTTTAAATTGTGTCTTCAATATTAGAAAATAGGTCTGGTATACACAATTTATAATAAGTAAATTCTAACACAAATTTTTAAAATTTTTTTGTAGAATTGCTTTTAGAATTCCATTCAAGAACTACCAATGTTCCCTACATGCCTGACACAGCTCTGTGGTGTATGACACTAACATAAGGAAGCATTCCACTGAATTTGATAAATTTCATAGCTTCTTTTTTATTTTACTCATAAAAAGACAAGAACCCATCCAATTTAAAAAACACAACAAAACAACAAAATACTGAAGGGCATCCATGAATTTTTTACAGGCTACAATCTTATGCTGTATTTAAATTGAAATAATGTGTTGCTTTAACATAGCTTGTGTTGACTTAATGTAACTTGTAACAAAATGAAGAATGGAAAGTATCCATAAAATATAATTCCCTTTCAGTATGTATGATAAATCAGCTAAGAAAGACCCTCATATATGGGAAACACATTCAAAATTATTTCATGAATAAAGAAATATGGGACTATTGTGCTTTCACAATAATAAGTAAGTGCATCTGGGAGATTCGTTGCAAATACTTCTGTGAGCTGGTCCAGCTTTGGTCCTGAAGCCCTCCCATCTATAGTGTTCTTTCACAGAATTTCAGAGAAAAGACTATTTAGTGTTCCTCTTCCTTTAACATGACTCTTAATCACTTTGAAACTTGTGATTATCTTCCATCAATGCAAGTTGCTAACCCTTCCTTCAACAAGTATAGCCTGTCCCAAATTCAGGTAATCTAAGGATAACAGAAACATCCCTAAAAAGGGGATTCCGGGTGTGGTGAGGGGAAAGAGCTCTCAGTTTAATATTAGGTTTGGCTAGCAAAGCTAATGAAACTTTTTCCTAGTAATTAAACAACAAGAAATATAAGCGATAGACAGATTAGATTGATTAGATAGATTGATAGATAGATAGATAGATAGATAAATGATAGATAGATAGATAGATAGATAGATAGATAGATAGATAGAGAAAAGGTCAGGGAACACATATCATAATCCACACACCTTGTATATTGGCAACTAGATTGAGGTAAGTCAGGACTTGTTCATCAATGAATAAGCAAGCCAAAACATCAACCAAATAAAAATCCCCAACATCTTCTCTATTTTTCATACTCATGACATTGGGAAATCCAACATAATACTTAATATGCTCATTGGGAGATACCTACCTCATAGGATTATTGCTCCTGGCAAATAGTAAACATCCAAGAAAGAGTAAGTGTTCTTATTGGTAAACAATTGGAACTAAACAGATAATCAGAAACTACTTTCTTGAGTTGTAAACAAAAATCCAAAATCTGAGTGCTGATTAAAAGAAAACATTCTCAAGCAGAATCAATGAATTAGTGAAATACGTGACCATTCCAAAACATATTCTGGAAATGCTTTTATTAATAAAGATAGAGAAAAAAAAAAAAAAGACCTGATGAACTCCTAGGTGGAAAGAAACAAGTTACCTACTCCCTCAAAAAGGGTCAGCCAAGAAAATAGCACCACTGTGAATGTTACAGAATGAGGGATTTTATATGGGAATAAGACCTTGCACATTTGTGGAAACTGTGAAGAAGTAAGAAGAAAGATGGCTGTCTCTGCATCTAGTGCTGGCGCTGATATTACTGTAGGTCATCAGGGTCATGAGTAAGAAAGAAAAGCTGAGTAAGAGACAGGAAGACAGCAGGGACATTCTGGAGCTGTCAGGGACCAACTGGAACACACATCTGTCGCTTAACGCCTCCAGCCTCACCAACACAAGTGATCTGCAGAAGTTTGTACCTTTTATTGTGGAAGTGCACATCCCCCTGCTCAGGACCCAGAGAAGCGATGGAGGGAGTCTCGTGGGAGCTTGAGATGCTGCCGGCTCCGCGGCGGCCCCATGATGACGTGAGGTAGCAACAAGTCAGTGACAATCAGTGTGGCCCGCAGCTGCTCCTATACTTTCTGGGTATTATGGCTGCTGCTCACTTCCAGCTAGTTTTCTTGTGGCCCAGAACCAACGCAGAAAAGGGATTTCTGGGAATCCAGAACAATGGAACAAAATGAGAGTGACCTCAGACTTCTCTGAAAATTTTAATTCCAGAAGACAGTGGAACGATAATAACTGAATTATGAAAGCACTAAGCTATAAGCCAAAGATATGGTTTCTGAATTAGTTTCATGTTTGAAGATATGTGTCCTCTTCAGTTCACTCAGATTTTCAGAATATTGTTAGGTTCCCCATACCCCATCCAACACTGTCCTTTCTCTGTTCGAAATCCTCCACAGCTCATGGTTATGATGATCCTTTGGGCAATTCTCCAAACTTCACGTGTCTGCTTACATTTTTTCACTCTTAGCTTTGGTACATGGAGTCCTGAATCTTAGACTCATAAACATTATTTTTATATCACTTTATTTCATGTCCAGCCATAGTCATCCTTTAAATTGGCCTGTGGTATACTATGGTTCTTTCTTTTTTCTTTTCTTTTCTTTTTAAGATTTTATTTATTTATTTGACAGAGAGAGAGAGAGCACAAGCAGAGAGAAGCAGCAGGCAGAGGGAGAGGGAGAAGCAGGCTCCCTGCTGAGCAGAGAGCCCAACATGGGACTCTGATCTCAGGACCCTGGGATCATGACCTGAGCTGAAGACAGGTGCTTACCTGACTGAGCCACCCAAGTACCCCTACTGTGGTTCTTACGATCAGAAGCCCAGGTTTACCACAAAATCAATACCTAAAAAGACAATCTTTAAGGTCATCCAAATCCTTGTTCATTAGCAAAATTCCAGGCCCTCTTTGATCCCAATTCGTGCCATGCTTTTCTTCATGTGATTCCTAAACTTTGCTTCCCAGTTCCAGTCACCAAATTGAGCCCACAAATTGTAGGTACTCTAGAATATGTTAGTTTTGTTTTTGTTTGTATCCTCCTTAAATCGGTTAACTTAATGTATAAGAAGTTAAATACTGAATTTTAGGGGGGAAAGAGCTAACAATCTCATCCCCTGTTAATTAAATCAATGGTATACATAGGCAAGATACCGGTAACTAAATCTTCCTTTTTAAAAAATAACAACAACAAAAAGGAAAATAGAGTATAAATCAATTTGGTATGATCCTTGTTGTAACACGAACTTTTATTTATATAATACAAAGGCTTAGCTCTTTCTTTGGCTGTCACTTGAGAGCTATGTTGAAGCTCTTTTCACCAAATTCAAATGATTTAGACTGTCCACTGATAATAAATGAAAAACTCATGGCTAAGTTAAATTAACAAAAATATTCCTGAAGGAGTGATACCCTCCAGGCAAAGGATCCTAGCTAATCAGTCTGGAGTCCCCATGCCTTACACTGTTGCTTCCATGGGGCTGACCCCGCCCATTTGCAGCAAACTCCCAGAGGTCCTCATTTCATCCTCTTTGCAGACCAGACTTTGAGAAACACTATTGTGAAAGCAGATTAATGGTATATTTGTTCACTGATCAGCAGAGGGTAGGAACTGCTGAGTCTGCTTTTAAAAATGACAGCTCTCTGCTCACCAAACGTGTTTCATCTGTTTTATCCTTCAGTTTTTCCTGTATATTTTCATTTTCCTTCTTTTCAAATTTTATTCTGTTTCCTTAATTTCTATACTCCTTCAAAGGTGTGGCAAACTCTGGAACTTTTAATAATTAAAATTCCTTTTTCTTTCTTTGACATTCTGCCTTAGCCGATTTCTTCTAAGAATCCTGTGATCAGCCCTCCTAAGCCAGAGACTGGTAAAATAAAGGGAAGTCCACTAAGCAACTCTTCCAATCCCAGAATAGTATTAGTGTGATAATTTAAGAAGAAAGACAACACCTGTATTGGGTGAGATGCAGTCTCTCTTTAAGACGTGAATAAGGACTATGTATTCCTAAACTATTTAAAACACTTTTTCAACCACTCAAAACGCTTGTAAAATAAGAAGACAAATGCTTATAGTTGAGTGTTACACATTGGAGAGGTCACTTTAAAATGGAACAAAAGTTAAAAAGTAAAACAAGACATTTATTTTGCCCTTTAAGTGTTCACATAGAATTTAATATGCTGTTGAGAGCACAGGGATGGTTGCAAGTCAAATGAAGGTTATGTTATAATTGATACTCTGAATTGTTAAGGGGAAGCAAAGGTGAAATAGAATGCTTTTTATTATTATTTTTTGTTGAAATCTTATTAAAAACTTTTAATGGAATGCAAACCAGGGACCATCTTCAAGGTCTTGAGTTAGATTAGATGTGCAGCCATTAATAGTGTCACTTAACATAAAGCTTTTTGAAAATAATTCCCCAACACAGACATGAGTTAATGTGTTTTCTAACTTCTTTGTATTTTCTTTGCTATTTCAGAGAAAATGTTGAGCTCAAACAATATAAACTACTGTCATCATACTTAATCATGATTCTCAAATATAGCTAAAAATCTCTGGATTGCAATTTACACTCAAGAACATTTAAAAATCCAATAAATAAATTTAGCATTTTAATTCCGTATTCTCAGTTGTGCTTAAGTGCTTGGGCACCCGGACATCGTGACATTCTTTGCAGATTTCCATGAAACAATGGTATTTTAATTGAACTGAAAGAACTAGGAGGAAATTCACCTGCAGAAACATGACTCTTTTTATATGTATGCAAGTCTCAATACATAAAGAATAATGATTTATAACATATATTTGAGAATTAACACGCACAAGATTTGTGCTTTCTAACGGATGAATTCTTGGTTCATTCATTTCATCATCACATAGCAGCCCATGCCAATTACAAATTGAAGAACCAAGGAAACTAAAAAGAAAAAAAAAGAAGTAGAGGAGAAAAACTTACAAATCAGAGAAAAACATTCTGTTTTTCTCAGAGAATTGGAAAAAAAACCTGTTATTATTTTATTTTAGTGGCAGAACATCTTGGTTGAGCTCCCAACAGAATCGTTTCCTAGAAGCATAGTATGAAACCTACTATTTTAGTGTGTATCGGCTCAGACGCATTTCCAAAACAGAACACTTTCTCTATATGAGCAAACAAAAATAGTATTACAGTAAGTTTCTTCATATTATGAAACCTGAAGGCCTTTAAAATAATTCTCATCATGCAAAACCAGTTCTCCATGTAATGTTCTGATCATTTTGAGCATAATTTATGTATTATTCTAATTATTTGACTAACCTTTTCTGTCCTCTTGCATTGCCATCTAGCAACTATTAATTGCTTTTTATTCCCAGTAAAGAAAAATGTGCAAACTTTCATATAGATAAACCATCATGAAAAGTCAATACGAAATTCAAGAACCTTAAAGATTAAAAAAAGACAATATTTATAAATGCAATATCTTGTGCATGTTATAATCATCATTTCAGAGGAAGGAAGCAATTCTGAAAACAAATTTTGAAAGCTATTTTTACACTAACATTATTTTTTTCTAAATGTACAACCATTATGGTAGAGTTATCTTTTCCTTCCTTAAGCTCAGAATTGTCAAAGTTAATTTCCTGGTATGCAATGTGTTTTTATTTTTTGTTATTTAAATTGTTTAGCCAAAGTTAGATGAGAGTGCCCTTTATTCAAACATCTGAGAGTACTGTGAGCTGAAAAGACAAATTCTATGTAGCATATCTAGGTGAAGGTATTCTTAATACTTCTCAGTGATTCTGTGTTCAGTAATCTATTAACATCTTTTATGTTAAGAGTTCCAATAATAAATGTAAAAAAAAATGGCCTCATCTACTTTAATGGCTCTCCTCTTTTATAGAAATCAAACAGTTGGCAGGTAATCATTAATATAAAAAAATACTCATTCAACACAATATTTTGCGATAGTGCTAATAACCATCCAAATAGTGACAAGTAATAAAATGTTAGACTTCTAGATATTTATTTACTTTTTTTAACTTACAGGAATACATGTTGTTATAGGGGTGCCAGGATGGCTTAGTCAGTTAGAGTCTGCCTTTGGCTCAGGTCATGATCCCAGGGTCCTGTGATCAAGCCCCTTATCATCGGGTTCCCTGCTGAGGGGGCAGCCTCTTTCTCCTTCTGCCCCTCCCCCTGCTCATGCTTTCTCTCTCTTTCAAATAAACAAAATCTTTTAAAAAACAATAAATGTTGTTATAAATAAAACAAAGTAAAAGTTAGCATAACAATTTCACCAGATTTTTCCTTCCAGAAGAATTACTTCCAAGAATGTTTTGCCTTAAAATAAATACCAAGAATTAGAGTAGATGTTGTGTGAAGGTGTGTAATAGAGAGTAACAATATTATGTAATAATATTGCTGTTGTTGTGGTTAGAAGGAACTGGTTTGATTCCATAGGTACAGTGAATTAAGATTAAGATCTCAGTATATCCTGGTTACTTCATAAATGTAGCAAATTTAATTTTTCTACCTTAAAAAATACTGCAAATAAACCAAAAATATAATTTGTCTAATTTCATGGAAAAACTGTAACTGCAATTGGATCAAAGTTTCACAGAGAAATCATCACAGGACTTGAGTGGGGAAGGGCAAGAGTAAGAGAAAGGAAAGAGATTTAATGGCATTCCCAGCCAATCCCCATCTGACATCGACAACTTCAAGATGCCAATTCAGTTGGACAAAGCCAACCAAGTCCCCTTTTAAATAATGATTGAATAAAATACAATGATAGAAAGAAAGACAAATACACTAGATTAAATGCTTAGAGTGTGAATAAACAAAAACTGTTTGCAAAATTGAGAAGAAAGGAGAATCAGGAAGTGGTTAGTTATGGTATCTTAATGTATATAAAGTTAAAAAAATAACTGTAATAAGGATAAACTAAAGCCTTATAAGCAAAGGGAAGATGTTGACCCACTTTAATGTTTTTCTGAGTAAAAAGTCTAAAATAGTTATATAGAATGTTTTTTCTGGCTTTTTTAAAATGACTTTACCAATTAGAAAGAATGTTTATTGACTGAGAGTAGTAATCTGAGGCTTAGAGAAACTAAAATTGCCCCTAACAGAGCTTGTGTTTTTCAGACTTCAACAGAACTTATTATCCTCACAGAATCAAACAGTGAGTCCCCCCCACCCAGCATCCCCCCTAGTCCCTTGCTCTCACTCTGCCAACAAGCAGAGGTTTGTCATCTCAGATAAGCTTGCCATCTTAGGTAGCAGAGGGGAGAGTGAGGAGTAGTTGTGGTGAGAGGCAAGAGAGAAAGTAAGTACCAACCCTGCCGCCCCGGCTCTGGCTTGCCCATGTGGTTGATGTAGGTGGGAAAACTGAAGTAGAAGTAAATTTCTGGAAAAAGAACTAGAGTTTAATTTTTTAATGTTAGTTTATGGTGCCTGTGAGACACCAGGGGTTGGATTTTAGTGGATTCTGGGCTGAAAAAATAAATTTGAACCTGTCAGGTGGTGAATAGAAGAGATTTCCTAGAGAAACACCATGAAAGGAGAAGGAAGGGGAAAATAGGACTGAGCTTTGAAGAACACCAACCTGTAGAGTGTGAGAGAGAAAAGGAGAGGTTAAACAGGCTCAGAATGGGGGCCCAGAGAAGTACAAGAAAACCAGGAAAGAACACTAACATAGAAAGTGAAAAGAGGAAAAGAAGGGTCAGCTGCTTACAGAGGTAATCAGATCATTCGGGCCTCACCATTTCTTCTCTGTATGGGCGCGTGGCTTTTGAACGGGTCTCCCTGCTTCCTGGCCCCATCTTTGCAACCCATTCCCGCTACCCCTGTTCCTCTTCTGCTTCCATTCTGCAAAGCTCTGTGAGCCTTCCTAGTAAAGTTTAAAGTCCCTAGCCCGTCATGGATCTACCCATGATCTGGCCCCACCTACCTCTGCAACCTCACCCTACTCCTTTCTTGACACACAGGCCACCTGCAGCAACTTGAGCTGTGGCTTTGTTCCTCTGTGCATGGGCACAAGCTCTTCCCTCCAGTTTGCAGATTTGTCTCCCACTCCTGTGCCCAAGTGCTACCCAACTTCCATTCTTCATCAAGGAAGCCTTGACACTCTACATCCACGCTCAGTTAATCTCTCAACCTTGTTTATGCCTCTAGAACGGCACTCTCTAATTAATATTTTGCCCTTTGCCCTTAACCGTAGGTAGAGGCGTCTTTACCTTTGTACCCACCCAAAAAAAACACAAAAAACGAGAACAAAACAAAACAAAACAAAAAACCAATGTGGCCACAAGTTAGATGTTCAGCACAAGTCTAGTGAGTAAATGACTGAACAAATGAGTACATCAAGATTCTGCCTTTTGTAATTTTTTTTCTTTTCCAGCTTTCTGCCATGCTGCCTTATTATTACCCAGTGAAAGATGTAGAATTTGATAACGTTAAAGAAAATATAACCTAGTTTCTTTTTTCTTCCTTCAGTTGAGCGAAGCACCTTTTGGACTCTGAATCTCACTTGCTGGCTGAAATAGAGAAATGTCCAATTTCACTGAACTTCTAATAACCAGCTGGTAAAAGAGATCATGTACAAAAGTGTGAAAGGCCGTGAGGTAAACTCACAGGGTCCTAGGTGCATCTCAGTCTCTTAGTATCAGTGATTCACAGTTCATGTCCCAGTTGACGAGGCATGGGATTAAAATTATATTAGTTATTTGATTAAATGCTTAATGCAGATAGTTGTCAAAGAGTTTTGGGTTACTGTGGTCAAGCTGTAGTGTTCAAAAAGATTGAAAGTGTAAATGGCCCTTGACCAATCTAATCTAATTATGAATTGTTAATAAACAAAGGTAGATATATATTCATAATTAGATTATGTTGACCAGAAATGAGAATCATCCCATTCAGATCCCTGTAGCCTAATACCTCTTTGCATGTTTCTAATAATTTGTTAACAGAGTTAATCATATCTCTCAATTCATGGGATTCTATCATCTTTGGTCCATATGCGAGTTCTTTTTTATGGTATGGCCACCATTCCAAAACTTGGTACCATCATCATTCTCCCTTTAAAGCAGTCTTTAGAATTTATAGGTTAAAAAGTGAGTATCCTCCTATATGACTCAAGACATGGTATAGATATATTGGTTCATCTCTGTATAAACCTTATATTCCGCCAACATTCATTTTAAATGTCTTGTCCTGTGAAACTTTTCATTATCTATGACTGCGAGTGTACACTGCCGTTAGGTTAGGCTGACACGGTGATTGCTTGAACTATGACACTCTGCTATGATATAGTGAGACAACACCAACATTTTGTGACACTGGCATTATGCTTCAAGGAAAAGAGGACGGACCCTAGTCTCTCAAGCTACCTGACAGCTCTCATACCACTTTCTTGAAAATGATACCAAGTAAAATGGTGTGTACCTTCCATAGAAAGGAGCCGTCTTCTAAATGTCACACTTATTATTTATATGTTTTGATCTGCTTATTAAATGACCATTGTTTCCTGCATATAGATTATTCTTTTAAAAATATAGTAGATGTTTTATTTAGTATAGGTTGCTTAAATAAGATTCCTATATTTAATAGACTTGTTTCCTGCGATTTAAAAACATTATCAAAAAGATGATCATTCTTTAGCCTTTAAAGAAATAGACTATAAATTGTGCAATTCTGCCCCGGTTTCAGCCTTTAATCATAAATTCTTTCAAAGGGAAACACATGTTGCAGAATATGTAGCCAAATGGACCACCTTCAGAATTAACATCTAAAACCCTGTAACCAGTTTTTAGTCCTTACTAGCCTGGCAAGAAGAGTTTGATGACAGTCTCCAGAATGGTGTTCAAACATCTTAATGTCCCTCTGTCAACAATATTCCAAAAAGTCATAGTTATACTTTTTAGATTTAACTTTTTAAATCATTTTTGTAAATATAGCTTTATATAGTCCAATCCCTAGTATTACCTAAAAACCACCCTAGCAACATGCTGTCTCCCTAGGCACAGCATATGTATCCAAAAAGTAGATCATTGCTGTTGCCTAAGAAATCTTGCTAGGCAAAGGGAGGTATTGTCTGCTTTGCATTTGCTTGTTTGTTACCCACATTAACTGCAGAGTAGACCCTCTAACTAGTAGTCTCCAGAAACCATAGTCAAAATAAAAAAATGTCTGTGAAAATGCAGTCTTTCACTCCAAGATATTTGTGCAGTATTTAACATGCCTCTGGATTCCTATTCATGATTTAGTAATGGTTGCATATAATATAAGCAATACATTGATAATACATTTGTCCCCTGTTCTGTCTAAATTTTTGAACCTACAGAGAGCACTTTTAACCAGTACAGACCCAGTTATTCAGTTTCAGTAGTTGCTGCTGCATCTTTAAAATGAAATAGAGCTGTTGATATAAGTATAATTGGAATTCAGATCAGAATGATCAAATGACCAAATTACTTAAATCAGACAAATAAATTGAATCACTTAAAGATGAAGAAACTGCTTGATTGGCAAACGCTTATGGCAGACAGTAGCCTTCAATCATTCTCTACGGCCACAGTAAACACTGACTCATACTTTAAAGGATAGATGATGTTAAAGGTAGTAATAACAAAGGTTGGTACAAATTAAATAATCATTAAAAGAAAGAAAGTTGATTTGAGTTTTTGTTCAGAATAAGAAGATTCTGACAGATGGGGAGTCCACACCACCTTAAGCATCACAATAAAAAAAAAAAAAGATTGAAATTATATAATATGGATTTCATCGCCAAAAATGTAAAAGGCTAATTGTAAGCACTGCATGAAGCCTAAGGCTGTCAAACTGTAGGGGCCTTTACCCTTACTGAAGACTGGTTCTTGGGACATGAAATCCATCAACATGTTAAAAACAACTTAATCCACCTAACAGGCATACTTAGCCTTTTTTTTTATATATATATATAATTAAGTACCAGTGTCTAACAATTTGTACATGGTGGCACTCCATTTATTTAGCAAATATTTACTGCACATCCACTGTGGGCTAAATCTTTAACAGACATTAATAAATATTTATTGTATATAACAATCAGAAATACTTTTCTTGATAACTGAAGCAAAATAATATACATTGATCTAATTAATCATATAATTCAAATCAAAACTTTGTCTAGATCACTAAAATATAAGAATATTTTAAAGTCAGAAGTATATTTATTTATTTATTCATTTACAAATATTTATTGAGTGCCTATTTTGTGTCAGATATTGTTCTAGGCCTGAAAAAAAATAGCAGTAGACAAAGCAGACAGAGTCCCTTTTACACATAGTATACAGGGAAGTGGAGAAAACAGACAACTTAAATATGCAATGTAATGTCAGGATTCGGAGATGAAAGTGTGCTGATTTTGACAGGGTAGTCAGGGAGGACTTGTCTGTAAAGGTCATTATTTAGAACATGCCAGGCAGAGAGAAGAGCGAGTGAAATATCCTGGTGGCAGAAGCATAGATGGTGTCTTCGGGAAGCAGTAAAAATCCAGTGCGGTTGGAACATCGAAAGGGTGGAGCAGATTGACAAGAAATGAAATTGGAGAGGTAACCAAGGGCCAGATTATGCAGGACCTCATCAACCATGGTAAGAACCATAGATTTTATTCTAAAGTTGATGGGGAGGCTTTGCTGGGTTTTGAGCAAGGAAATTATTTGATCTTATTTACATTTTAAAAGCATCACCTGGGCTGTGCTGTGAACTGACTCAAGGGAGGCAGAGAAGAAATAGAGCAATTGAGAGGCCCTTTCATTTCCCTGGTGATTTCGAATATAGTGTACATGCATACACATCTTTAGCTGTTTTTCGATTCTGAGCATCATAATGTCCTAATTCTAGATTAGCCCCTAATTTTTTTATCTGTGTTCAGAAAAGAGAATTTTTAATTTGTATACACTCTTACTAATTTTTCTTTACTTTGGTATTCCAATTTATATGCTGATAATTTTTCTCAGTACAAGATTTTGATTTTCTTGCGATCCAAGTTACTCTCTGATCTATGTGTATGAACACAAAACTAAAGTCGTCCCATTTCTTTCTATATGTTTTATGTATTTTTAATTATATTATGTTATCTTGATTAGAACTTCACATTTAAAAAGTGTTTTTTTTCATATTAGAAAAATCTCAAATTAGAGAACAGAACAGTTTATTTATTTAGGACTAACATTTTATCAAGGAAAATACAAGCTTGAACTCCAGCTCTTGTAGAAGGGGCCCCTGACTGATACAACATCTGGATGAGTAATGAGAGCATCCTGTATGGATTGTTGGCATTGGTCCCAATGGTGCCTTGATAGGAATCTGATAATGATCTCAGCAAGCCCCAAGTCTGCCTGCCTGACAACTGGCAAACCTCTGTAGATCATTTGTAAGTGAAAAAGGCGTAGGATACACGTATTCAATGATTTTAAATTATAATCAACTATAGGCTGATTTATTTAAATAGAATTTATTTATGTTTTATGATATGCTCATTTATGCTGTGGCACTTAAAGATACTTATTTGAAAAAATAAAAGATAATATGTGATAGTAAGTATTGTTTTGAATTCAAAGAGATTGTAATATAACTTGCTTAAGATAGAAGATTGACAATTTATGAAATGGATATATATATCATGGGTAAGGATAAATCAAATCCCTAATATATTCTATATATAATATATAGTCAAAAACAAAGTTAAAATAATGAATCCATTTACAAGTTTCAGGTAATTACTTATGATAATTCTAGTGTTTGTTATAGTCAATAGCTTATTGATTTCATTAAAACAATTTCTCCTCTTAGAAGTAATTCAAAATCCTCTTTTAAAAAATATACTGTGTTCCTGTAGTGGCCATTTGCTATTACTGAAAGAAAGTCCACATTTGATTATACAGCTTAAAAAACCTTCCAAGATGAAACCAAGAACAGGACCATTTTGCACAGCCACGCTTAAGAACAGAATGCAGACATTTTAATTAGAATAAAAAGAATAGCACCATTAGCAAATAACTTTAGCATGAAAAAATGAATGAGAATAAAAGAATTCAGTGCGACTTTTTGCATGTTGCTCTGTATATTTATCTAAAATCTATAAATTGAGTTTGTTTCTACTGTGCTTAAAAACGACTAGATTCATCTCTTTCATTTCATTAATTTTGTCTCTGCAAATAAATACAATACATTTACATCATCTTAATAGACAACATATTTAAAGTATGTTTTTCTACATTATTAGCAAGAATTTTGAACCTTTCCATGTTCTGAACAGTAAGCTTCTCTGTTAGATGGTAAGCTCCATCAATGGCAGGAAATGTTTTCCTAAGAACTTAGACTGTACACTTTAGAGAGAAAGCAAGTAGAAAGAGAATAAGGTAAGGAAGAAGACAGAGATAACAAGGGCTAGAAAACAAGGAGGAGAGAAACAAATTTATTTTTAACATTATTCAGTATAATGATATTCTAAAATTTTACAAGAATTTATAATATTTTTAGTAATTCAAATAAGTAAATTTAAAATAATTCAGGTAAATAGGTTTCTACTTTTTGAAAGTTACATAAAATTCAATGATATTAAAGTTGAGAGGACAATGCCAAATATCTCATCTTTAAAACAGAATACATTAGGGGCAGCTGGGTGTCTCAGTTGAGAGTCTGATTATTGATTTCGGTTTAGGTCATGATCTTATGGTCATGAGATTGAGCCCTGTGTCAGGCTCCACACTAAGCATGGAGACTGCTTAAGATTCTCTCTCTCTGCCACCTCTGCCCCCTCCCCTCCCAAAGTAAAATAAAATAAAATAATAAAATAAGATAGAATACATTAGCTACAATATTAGAAATGCTATCTATTAATAGCTTCTTTCTTTTTTAACCAAAAAAAAGAGAGACATTAATCTTTTTGTACTTCCAAATAAGACAGAAAAAAAACCCTCAATTTATAGATTTTAGGTAAATATTCATGCCAAGTAGTTCTTTCATCCACACTGGGTCAAAGGTTATCTTCAGTTGATCAATTAATTGCATGTGGAAAAATATTGTAGTTTGGTGGCCAGTCTGGCAAGGACTAGACAAATTTGATACAAAATGAAGAATGAACTCTCCATGAGCAAGGGAAGCAACGGAACCTGCTAGGCACCAAATGTCCCGTGAAGTTGCTTCCATTTTTTCTGATTTATACTCTCAGAAAAACCTTTTCAGGTAGGTGTTATTATGAGCCAGGAGTTATTTTCCACCTTTTATGAATATGTCAAGCAACTTGCAGAATTAAGATTTTAATTTAAGTCTATTATTTATTCATCATGCATTTATTAGATACAAACAGATTCATGAGTCCATGTTCTTCCCACTCAGCTGTCCTGTAACACAAGACAGGTTGGAGGGCAAGTGGGTAAGGCTGTAGATGAAGAAAGAGTAAACAACCAGTAGCAGAAGCATCAGCCCTAGGAAGGAAGCATTCTGATGAATGTCAAACTCATTTAGAAGAGGCTTTAGCATAAAAGAAGCAGCAGAGACTATAGGATGATAGGAAGGCAAGGATGTGCTAGATAAATAGAAATAACTAATAATAGGAGTATCAGGAAACAAAGCGTCAAAATTTTAGAGCGGTCCACCCTGGACATCATCTCACTGGGTCAGCTTGTCCTTCAGTATCCTGAAGCCAGAGGTCCAGCAGCTGGAGAATGAGAAGGTCCAAACCAGAGCCCAGAGCCCTGACTCCTGAGTGGGGTTCTTTCAATGGCCTGGCCTGACTTCCAGAAGCCTCTGTGGCTCTGGGCCCTCAAGAGGACACAATGGCTGTCATTTCTGACATGGAATGTGACACAAGAGTTTTAGGGAAAGAGAAAAATGTTTTGATGTATCACTTACTGTATAAAGGAAAACACAGGAGAGGCATCCACCGAGGGACGAGAGTGAGAAGTTAATTGTTAGGGAGGTATCCTCAGCAGAGTGACAGATTTCAAAGTCCTCTTGCTACGCGTCATCATGGAAACCATCTGCGGAAATTCTCCTCCCCCTTAAACTTCCAGGTCAAGAGTCACAGTCTCTATGAAACCTTTCTAGAGCCTCTAGGTAGAAGTCATTATTCCTCCTCAGTGCTCTCAAAACATGCTGTTCACTCCCACAAAGTCTCACCCTGATGACACCATTTTATAGATACTTGTTTTTCTCCTTTAGTGGTGATCTCTGCTGCCAGTAGGAATCACCCAGGCCATATTGGCGTCTCTGATGTTTAGCCCACTACCTAGTACCAAGCAGGTGCTCAACTGCACTGAGGGGATTCGACTGAATTAAATGAGCTGTGTGATAAATGAAAATGAGGGGAAAGAAAACAGAAATGAAGAAAGCGTGGCAGCGATGGCTACATCCCTCCCAACACCTTTGACAGCAGAACCTTCCCCGGGAGCTGGCCGCAGGGAGGCAGTCCCACCTCCTTCCCCTTACTACTTTTTAAGCTTAATATTTCTGAGAAACTACAGTATTCTTATTTCAAGGCAAAATGTTCAAACATTTCTAACTTAGAGTCCTTCATCCCAAGGGTTTCAGAATAGCTCATGACTATTTCTGGACGACAGCACCGCCATACAGCCCTGCTTCAGAGCAATCAAAACTCACCGGCAATGCTGCAGGAAGTCAATGAAGAAGGCTGGCTTGGGCCCGTTAACGAAAATGCCACCATGTGTTCACGAGTTTCACATTTCAGTGGGCGAACAAGTAAGATGAGGAGAGAGGAAGAAACACAGAGATGAGTCTCTTCGTATAATAAACTCTTCTTGAAAGTCATTTTTATACGGACATAAGATCGATTTTAAATAGTTATTTACAAAGAAATGTGATTTTATTCCCCTGGGATTTCTCTCTCTCTCTCTCTCTCTCTCTCTATATACACACACACACACACACACACACATATATATATATTTTAACTTTGCTTAAACAGTTTAGAAATACATTAACCAGCTCCAATCAGTGCAAAAAATATTTACCAAGCTTGGTAATTTAATCATTTTAAGCAAATCTAATCTAATATTTTTATTTTTAATTATATTTTGAAATTATCAAAAATAATGTAACATTTGGACATTCACCACCTAGTTTTAACAAACACAAACATTTTACCATATTTGCTTTTGATTGTTTCTTAAGAACCATAACATTACAGATAAAGTTAGGGCATCCTCCTTCCTCAGTCATGTTTCCCACCTCCCCTTTGTAGGGTTACAGCATAGCATCCCTGTGAATATTTTTTTTAAGATTTTATTTATTTATGTATTTATTTGAGAGAGAAAGAGAAACAGAGCATGAGCTGGGTGGAGGGACAGAGGGAAAGGCAGAAGTAGACTTCCCGCTGAGCAGGGAGCTGGGCTCAGGGCTCCATCCCAGGACCCCAGGATCATGACCTGAGCCAAAGGCAGATGCTTAACCTACTGAGCCACCCGTGTGGCCCCCTATGAATATTTTTATTATATTTTTTCATTATTCAAATAATGAAATTTTGATATCATGTTATAATATACAGTTACTGTTATTTTAAAAGCAAATTTAAATTATATTGACCCTTTGATTAATAAATGAAAAATAAAGGATGACATAAGCATAAGGGAGATCATTTAATGCACATTTTAATTATGAATGGAATGAGTCCATGCCAGCACCTGAAACCATCATCATGAAAACCACCTGAACAATGTATTGGACAATGTTTTCGAACTGGAAGTTTTATCACAATGCAGACCTATTATTCCTCTACTTTTTTTATATTTCATGGATGAAATCCAAGAGTATGATATTAAATTGTAGTTTTGTGGAAAATCTAGACTGTAAAGATGTTCAAACATATTTACTCCTGAAAGTCCTTGGTCAATTGAAAGCCTACTGGAGGGCCAATTTGCAAAATATAAACATGGAGCTGGTGGAAGTGAGGGTAGGAGTCCCACAGCTGGGCCTGAAGGAAAGTGCTAGAACATGCAACAGGATCCTGACGGAAAGGGGCGACTGGGAATTCAGTACATCTCCTTATTCAAATGCTGAGTTCATTGTATTGTTTTAACTTCCAGCTTCTTATTCTGGGGTTTTCATGCTTTCTGACTTCACTGTGTAGTAAGAGCCGTCCAGTCAGAGCGACCGCACTTCTTAGTAATCACAGAGTCACCCTTGGTTATTGAATATGTTTTCCAGCTTAATGAGCAAGAGCGTACACATAATGCTAATGAGGGATTTTTGCTTCAAGATACTTTTAAAAATGTATATGAGTAAGAAGAATTGTTTACTTTGATTATTTTAAGATGTAAATGCAGCTGCTTCAAAAAGGAAAAAATAATCCTGAGAAAAATGCAAGCATGATACATGAAAATGGAGCTCCAGTCAAAGCCTGCTTCAGCTGTATTGTCTCCGTGGACGAGGGGCGTGGGGCCACTTGCTGCCTTGGAGGAAGCCTTGTTTGCTCTCTAAGGCAGCAGGCGTTAATAGACACCTGCTGCCAGTTCTGTTGCAGTTGTCTTAAATCAGTCCTGGAATCGGGCAGGGTACACATTAACACAAAGAATCATTCTGCTTAAACTGCAGGTAAGGATGCTTACGTGATAATGGCTATCGTGATGGAATTCTGTTTGCCCCTGTCCCAACAGCAAAGAAAGAAAACTCTCCCTAACAGGAAATCGTGTCTTCCGGAGTCCCACACACAGCTGCCTGGCTGCTCCTCTCATCAGTTTCCTCTTTGGAACACAACACAAATCAGGAAAAAAGCAGGAAAGGGTAGAGCAGGAAGGGCATGGTGGTGACATTTGTGCCTTAGTACCTCACTATAATACACCTGAAGTACGGAGCCACTAGGCACCATCAATTCTTCCTTTTCTTCATTGGAATGAACACCGCTGCCCTGGGTTTTCCTTGCTAGCCCCCAAGTTTGCAGCAATAGCCTGGTGATTAGTCCCTCTGCCTGCACTCCCCTGCAAGTGTAATCTCCCTAAAACACCCCTTCCATCATGTTGACCTGCTCATCACCCCGTGCTCTAAAAGCTTTCAGGACTCTTCATTGTGTAGAGGATAAAGACCACTCCTTAGATGGAATTGAGCCCCTTTACAATCCGTCCAGAGTGCTATATCCTGCCACTTTGGTTGAGAAGAGTTCATGCCAATTAGACTGATCTATTTGCAGCTCCCCAGCTCCCCGGTAGGGTCTGTCTCTGCACATTTCCCCACTTCATTTGCTCCATCACAGATCTGCTTCACATCCTTTCCCACCACTCTACCTTGGTTTTACTTGGTGAATCACTTCTGCTGACTGCTCCACCAGTGATGTTTTAGTATCAGTGCATTTATCCACCTGTCCCTGTCACCTGACACCACACATGTACCACCTGTAGCATGTGGAGGAAAACCTTTTAATACATGCCACTGAATCATGTACACTAAACAAGAATATTAAGTTCCTTCTGATGGAATGAAGGGAAGAGAGAAAAGGGTGTTTTGGAGCCAAAATAGTTGGGGTTTTCCAATAAGCTATGCAAGCTATTTGCCTTAGAAAGAGCTAAGGAACTTGCTGAAAGTGCTGATTGAGTCCTACCGCAGACCCAGTGCATCAGAATTTCTCACGTGAATGTTACATACACTAAATTAGAAAATCTCTTAGACTTAGAGGGTGAGAAAGAGTATTTTCTGTAATTCTGCACATCAGAATCCCCTGCAGCAATTTTGACAATTCCAGTTCGTTACTGCAGCCTTACACAAGACCTCCTAAGTGGAAATCTCTGGGTTGCTGCCCAAGGTTGAACTATTCCACAGAAGATTTTTCTTTGCATCTAAGATTAGAAACCGCTAAGCCAGAAGTTAATGATGACCAATATTTATTGGGTAATTACGACTTCTCAGAAACTTTATTAAGTAATTTATGTGCATTATTCCATTTAACCCCTACAATCTTAAATCTCCATTTTCGCAGGCTCAGAGAAGTAACTCGTTCAATGCCATACAGCTAGTAATGATCAAGCCTCAATTAAACACTGGTCTATCTGATACCAAATTCCAAGCTCTAGTCACATTCCCCATCTACCTTTATTGTATTAGACATAATTTTGATACATGGTCGTCAGTCTTTTACCCAAGAATTTCTCCACTTGTTCAGTAGGTGATTCTGTTTTTGAAGGTTCTGACACCACCCCAGGGAAGGGTCTCTCAGCTTAGTTTTTCTTCATTCAGACACCCATCGACCAGCTCTTTGTTGCCCTAGGCTTTTCCTCAATATTCCCAAGGCGTTCCATCTAATAGACCAGCTGCTATATTTACCTCCTTATAAAGAGATAGATATTAATGACAACTAAGCCTTCTCCGTGTACAAGATAACCCTGGTCCCCCTTGGAAAACCCCACTGTAGTCCTTGGTAATATGTCTGAAGAAGGGCATTATTCCTTCCTCCTACATTTCAAAGCTAACAGAATTGCCCTTCCCAAATTTAAAGACAAAAACAAAAAAATGAACAAGCTCACATATATCGCCTGAGTAACAATCGAGTAGACTTACTAGTATTACCTCCCAGTCAATGCTTTTCCACACTCTGTATAGAGGCTTTTTGTTTTTGGTGGATTTTCACATCTCTTATTTCATTTTTTTGCCTCACAACCCAGTCATTTCTGAATTGTAGTTTCTTTACAGATAAAAAATTATAATCAAGTTCCATCAAAAGGAGTTACATGAGAGTTAATGAGTAAATGGGCTTAAAGTATCACAAGAGTCTTGAATGAAAAATACACACTGTTTCGCTGTTATTAATATAATGCTGCTCATCCATTACAGTTCTGATGGAGAGCAAAGACAGTGGCTCTGACCTCATTTTCTGGCCGGTCCAGAAAGGGTCTGCATAATAGCCGCAGAGACAACCCGGCTCAAGGGGAACAAACCAGTCAAGGTTCAAAACAACCCAGAAAGCCATCCTCACTGCAGTACAATTGGGTACTTTAAAACTGATTAGGGATGTTGTATGGACAATATTTGGAATGGGCAAGTCAAGGACCTTGAGAGAGGAACAAGTGACAGGCATGTTTAATAGATGAAACGAAATCTAGTGAAATCTGAGGGCAGCCACCAACCAGACACATGAATAAGTAATTTGCTACCTGGCAGCTTTTGCATCCGTACACCCTGGAGGACAATGAGACATTCCTAAATGTAAGGGAAAGGTTTCCTTAACTCATTGCAGATCTTCTCAGAGGACACATCTCAAGAGAGGCAGGGAACTAAACTAATGTCAAGCCCCCCAAAATATTCATGAGATAATTATAAATGCATGTGGGCCATCACAGACACCACCTTTTACTTCCTATAATTTCAGTTCTTTACTCCATCAAGTGGTCTTTTTAAATTATTGGATGCTTCTCTTCTTTCTTACAATTCAGAGAACTAAGGTTTTCAGTCAATGTTAATTTTCTTTGAAGGATTTCAGAGGGTAGTATTTCCACATACAGACCCCTAAAATTATTATTTTCAAGTAGGGCTGATTCTTTTTCTTTGTAGCCTAGAAGAAAAGAGATCTATGTAATCGCAGTGTCAAAATGTCAAAAGACTGAGATAGGTTGGAAAAAAGAAGAAAAGGAAAGAAAACACACACACACAAAAAAAAAACCCTTAAAGGCATCCGTGCAGTCCTCAGCCTTACAAATCCTTGGCTCACATAAAATACTTGTGACATGCTGTAATTAACTAGTTACTCCTCTCAGAATGAATAATAATGCAATTATTTGCCAAAAGCAGTGAAGAAGGGATAGTTTCTGTTTTAAAAAATATCTGCCTTTCATTTCTGTAAAAAGAAAAACCCTGGATTAATTTACATAAACTGCTAAAGCACAGAGTGACCTGCAATTTCACCACTACACTCTATGATAATTCTGTCACCTTTTTATTGGAGCCTTGTATTTTTCAATGGTTTGAAACAGCAATAAACTGACAAGTCACTACCACGTTTAAATTATATTGGCTCTTAAAAACTGCACCCAAATACCACAAAATATGAGTAGTGAGTTGCATGGTGAAACATGTCCTTTTCGCAACTGTATTCTGGTGACATTGAGGTCGCTAAGGGCTAGTGGTCTGTCTCCTTTGTCTGTGGGACACAAATTAAAGGAGGCAGGTGGCCTTCTTCAAGTGGAGAGTTAGGCGAGAGTTTATATGAACGTATCACTGGTTCTTTCTTCTATGTGTTAATGTTTAGACAATAACTATCTCTTTAACTTCATCCAAGTCCACCCTGCCATTCTCTCAGTAATTCATTCAACAATCATTTATTGATGACTTTCTATGATGCCCTTTACTAGGTTCCAGAAATTCAAAGACAAAAAAGACATATTGCCTTTAAGAAGGTTGTAAAGTGAAGGTATATACCAATAAATAGGCACATGAAAAATGAAGTAAATGCCACCACAGAGCCCATTCTCCACACACACATACACAAATTCATATAATCATATCAACATGCAAAATCTCTCTGCCCCGTGAATCTGAACTTTCAAAAATTCCAGGGTCTCATAAAGCTTTGAAGGAGAAACTTGGAAAAGATTTGGTGCTAAAACTTAAGAGTCAGCTGGAGTGTTTGTGTGTATGTGTGTGTGTGTCTGTCTAAATGTGTGTTTTTATAAAAAGTAGAAACAATTTTATATAGAATTTTGTTAAGGATAAAATAGTCTAAACAAGTGGTCTCTTAAGTAGTCAGATTAATTTAATTCATATCGATTTGTTATTCATTCTAATAACTGGGTATTAGTTCAGAATGCCTTCAAATGAATAGTCACTGATAATCCCTATGATACTAAAAAGTCTGGATCACTTGTTTGGGAAGACAGAGACTAAGAGACATTGTGACTTAGTCATGAAATCATGATAAATACTCCAAGAGTAGACATAGTCTTCTTTTTTCAAGTCCTATTCATTCAAAGTATTCTTTTAATTAGTTAATAGTAGGAATTTGGGTTTGCCTTATTTTTCATTGTACTGAACAGTACGTTGAACGGTGTAGGTTCTGGCATCAAACTGCCTATATTGGAAATTAGCTTCCCTGTACAAGCTATGTGACTTCTCCGAGCTTCAATTTTCTCATCTGTAAGATGGAGATAGTAATAGTAGCTACCTCATAAAGATAGAAGGATAAAAGGAGTAATGGCATATAAAGCATGTAACACTATCATTAAGAAAGCTAGTAGTATTATTGTCATTATTTGATCTCAGTAAGAACATTTAATATCTGCCAAGAAAATTATTTAGCTACCCTGTGTCTGTTTTTATGGCAATATAGTAAGGATAATTTATATTAATTTCATCCTTTTTTAAGAATATGGGATCATGTCACTATATTTATTCATTTCATTCATTTATCTACTACATGCAGTTACTGAATAATGAGTGTATGCAAAGTATTGGGTGGTGCAGGGAATACAAAGATAACTTAGCTACTATCAATAAAGTTTCAGACTATGGTCCTGGAATCCTGCATGATTTTCTAATTAATGAAGTTTAATAAACTCAGATACTAAAAATAATTTGAAGATACCTGCAGAGCCCTTGTATCCTATATAATTTACTCTTTAGATAGATGAGAAAACATGACTTTCTCTCTGTTCTGCTGTTAGTAACAGATAATTATGTTAGTGTCTTTCAAGGAGATAGTCCCCAGAGTCCAACACCACAACAGTAAACGGGCTTTAAGGTAAATGGAACCAACTTTTAAAACACACACAATGTCAATCTCCTCACCTCTTTATTTACTACAAATGGTTAAGGAGAACAAGGCTGACCTACAAAGTCACTTCCCCAAATGCACAGTGAAAAGGACCAAAAGCTCTTGAACATGTGGGCAGCTCTCAGTCTCAGGTCTTTCAGACGCCAAGAATCAGGCCAGGTAGCAACGTTGTGGCCCCAGTAGCAGCATCGCGGCCGAGGTGGGAGCACCACTCCTCAATGACTTAAGCGTTTGCACGTGGTTACCATCTGTCCCAGCTATTTGTTCCTAAATATGTGAATTAAAAATAACCAAGTGTTCCTAAAGCAATTCTCTTACCAAATAAATAAATAAATAAATAAGTGCATTGGCACAATTTCTGCCAGCACTTTTAACAGAGATCTAGCTAATTCTGATACAGATGGTTTAAGGACTACACTCTGAGAAGCACTGGTGTGTAGACAAGGCTTCTCTCACTTGATCAACAAATGGATCAAGCAGTGATTCCCAGGAAGTGAATGTGATGCCAGGCTGACTGCCTAAGAAGGCAGAATCCTAGGCTCTGCCCCCAGAGTTACTGGGGCCCAGAAACCTACTTATAAATCAGTGTATTTAAAAGTTTTCCAGGAAATTCTAATACACAGCCTATGGTGAGAGGAAAGGGGTTATATGTTACTTTAACACATCCGTAGGCGGTCCTTGTTCCACAATTTACTAGGTCTCTGACCTTGTAATTGTGCTATCATTGGTTTAGAAAATGGCTGTTGTAAGATTAAATAAAGCAATGCATGTTAAGAACCCAGCATGTAGTAAGCTAGTTGTTATAATCATTATATTATATGCCCAGCTCTAAGTAGGATCTACAGAAGTAAAATGAGTGCTTCACCACTTTGGGAAGCATATAATCTATTTAGAAAAGAAATGTAAATATTAATAGAAATTTAAAATATGAGTTTATATTCTAAGGCAACAACATATTTACACACATATGAAAAATATTCTGAGTAACAAAATAGATTGTAAAGTACAGAGAATTATAAGAACATAGGAAAAGTCATATAAAGTTTGCTTGAAAAGGTCTAATTCAGGCAACCTAATTCTCATTAATTTGCAATTTTTTATGTATACTGTAGAAAAATATTAAAATCATGAATGGTAATCAACTTGTATTTATTACTTAAAACTAGAATTAGAAAAAAAAATAGTGTGTATCTGGGAAAGGGGTCGATGAGACAGGCATCAAGGGGCCCACACTCTGGAATTTTATGCAAAAAAGTTGTTTCATGCATGAGTATTTCTGAAGAGAGAGCCATACCTTTCATTTGATTCTCAAAGGGTTTTGTACCCCCCCAAATGTTAAGGACGACCAAAGATTCCTGCTAGCACATGTCATGTGCATCCTCATGTAGCTGAAGAAATATAACTCTTGATTGCACTGCAAATAATCTCCTTGCTCACTTTCTTGCAAATGTCCTCTGAATCATTTTCCTCATGCTCTCACCATTAGAATATCCTGAGAATAGAAGTAACACTGTAAGATCTCATTTGAGAAAATTGTAAAGCAGACTTTCATGGCTACCTCAGCCCTATTCAAATTCTGCTGCTATCAGCATGTAAGTTTATGTACATGTTTTGAAAGTTCCAATGGCAGAGATTTACTGATGATTATTTTCTGAATTTTCCCTTTTTATTTATTTTTTATCCATTTGTCAATCTTTTGAATTATTTTCAATTAGTTCTGTGCTTCTTTTCATCTCAGGTAGAAAAATGAAGGAATTTCCCTGGAAGGATACAATTCAATTTGCCAACTTGTATGTTGCCAACCTAGCAATTCTTCCACTTTCTGTTTTATGTATAATGTGATAGCAACACTATTGATGTTATGGTTTTTTGATTGAAGTAAATTGGTATATAACATGATATACATTTCAGGGACATGATGTTATAATTCGATATTTGTATACACTTCGAAGTGATCGCCTTCGTAAGTCTCCTTACTGACAATCACCATACAATTAAACCCCTTTACCCATTTTTATTTCTCTCTTCCTTTAGGTGTGTGTGCAACATCGACTGTTCTCAAACCAACTTCAATCCCCTCTGTGCTTCTGATGGGAAATCTTATGATAATGCATGTCAAATCAAAGAAGCATCATGTCAGAAACAGGAGAAAATTGAAGTCATGTCGTTGGGTCGATGTCAAGGTAATGTTCGTACCAAAATTCATTTCAAAGAATGTTTTTAGTCTTAGTGTAGAAATGAAAAGTGAAGATAACTCCTTATTAGGCAAGCTATTTCCTTTCCAGAAGACAGGTCTGATTTATAATGGATAGTAGAGTCTACTGTAGCATTTATGGTGATTATAGGAGTTTGAGAGCCTATCAGCAACAGTCCGTATCTTTTTCTATATAATGCGACTGTATCTTCACAATGCCGTAGACACAGAAGCCAATATTCAGCAGACATTCTCTTTGCACAGGGAAAAAAAAAGTCAAAATCATCTTTAGCAAAGAAGCTGAGGATTTACTAGAAAACCTTGAAATTAAAAACAAATCACACCATTTTTATGTTTTCATTCAATAGAAATATTTCAAGAACATTTTTTAAAGCAGGATGTATGAGAATGTTCTATTTTGTTTCTTATTCAGAAACAAACATTTTCTTGGTTTTTGACTTGTTATTCCTTTTTCCACCTTATCTCAGTTATGATTGTGAACCTTCTCTTTGCCCCAAACTCTAGAAAGCTGATATCGTACTATTATACGCTCTCAAGCAAACTGATGTAAATCTATCTTTGCATAAAGGTAGCTTAGAACAATAGTTGTAAGATTTCCTTAATCGCACTGAGGGTACTATTGGTAGAATAATATAAATTTGACATTAGATGTTTAGGAAGCAGTTAATCAATCTTAATTGTTAATTTTTTTAACACAGATAACACAACTGCAACTACTAAATCTGAAGATGGGCATTATGCAAGAACAGATTATGCAGGTACATATAATATTTTCTACTACAGAATATGAGCACTTCTATAAAATAGTCCTGGGGGAGTCGTTTTTTTGTTTTGTTTTGGTTTTTGGTTTTTTGGGGGTTTTTTTTGTTTTTTACCATTGATCCTAAATTCAATCTTGCAAGACTTCTGACATGTGCTAATCTTCTCTTGCTTGGTTCAAACTTTCAATAGGCAATAGTGAATTTTTGTTGAAGCAAATAAAATCTTTTTTTTTTTGCCAGAGTTAAAGCAATTGTCAAAAATGTCAGTGAAATATAACTAACTTGTTTTGACAGTGCAAATGATACAAATGACAAAACATTTATCAAATTAATGGGCATGAGTGGAAATTAATGCAGTTTTTGGCAGTATATTGTGATGAATGCAAACATTCTTGTTTGAATTTTCATTGAAGTCAACAATGAAAAAGTTTGCTAGTCTCTAAAATAGCTAGAAAGGACGGCTATAAATAATATAGGCTGTCTTTAAATGCAAAGTTAAAAAAGTATGTGTAACTTATTTTTAAAATAATAATTTATTTTAAAAGTACAATGTAGCTTTTGACTTATGCAGAATTATCAAGAATTTATATAAAAATGTAAATTCTATTTAGCAATTATAGAATATTATTTCGAGAACTGTTTCTATCTAATATAACTCTTGTAGGGTGAGAAATAGTTTATGGGTATGCAAATAGGTTTTTAACAAATTGGTAATTTTTTAAAAGGATTAAAAATATAAAAGTAAAATTATTGATGTTGATAATATATGTAGAGTTTTGTTTTTTAAAGAGCTTTTCACTTAACTATTAGACAGTTATAACTACATTTATGGTCAACAGTCAATCAAGAAATGCTTCTTATCTTTCAAAATATGTATTATCATTCATTCTTTTCTGAAATTGTGTTTTAACACTATTTCTGACATTATATTTATATACAAAATTAATCTCAATGAAATTGAAAAATGTTAATTGGATGTTGTACTATGGATATGTCACACCTCTCAGAATTTGGAAATAACAAAATTTTTTTTTTAATTTTTCATTTTTATCTTAATGGTTTTCAACATGTAAATAAAACTTTTCATGTGCTAGAAGCCTGAAATTATCATGGACAATGATACATGGAAAAACATTAGTTCTACTATGGGATAGCTATTCCCAAATGTCCAGGAGAGATATTAGCAGGTATTCCTTGAAAAGAACAGTCCATGGTCAATAAGTTTGGGAGAAGCCCAGATAAACAAATGGCTTTCTTACCCAGAAGACCTCACAGCTCTTGTGTGTACTGTAGAATTTTTACAAGATATGCATCTTTTATTTATTTTTTTAAATTTTTGTTCTAATATATACAAAATACACACAAATGTAGGCTGGGTAGTATAATGAACCACATTTTTCATCACTCAATTGCAGTAACATCAACCCATGGCTAACCTAACCCCATCTCCAACTGCATCCTCTTTTAGCATTTTCAAAATATGTGCAAAGAAATCCCAGAAATTGCATCATTTTATTCATAAATACTTTAGCTGGCAACTCTAAAAGATCAACCCTTTTTAAATAAAATTACATTATTATCACACCTAAAATAATAATGAATAATTCCTTATAATATGTAGCTTTTATCAATTATCTGATAAATAACACATGCTTTTGCGGCACTTTTGCAGTACTGGTATTCCCAAGAATGCACTTTGGAATATGCTGATCCACAGGGAAGTATTGAAAGTGATAAAAGAAAATGAAAAGTCAAGGTCTGAAGCTAATAATATACATTTTAAATGTTAAATGAAATCAAATTTAAATTCTATATTTTGTTATAAACAATAGCTATATCTTGAAGGTATTATAAGCCACTACCTGGTCTATTTAATTTTACTGTAGCCTAAAGTATTCGAAGATTTCATAAGGATTTTACTTTCATATAAAGGGTAACTTAAAATACCTTTATACTTGTTTTGCAAACTAATTCACTTGGAAAAAAAATCTTCAAAAATGTATATGTTATATGAATAACTTCTCTATTGAAACAGTCATCATTGAACTCATAGGAAAATCAAGCTTCTCCCTGAAACAAAAAACTTTTCAAGTTTATTAGCATCAATATGCAAATATATGTAAGTTTATAAAATTGTACATTACATATCATATTGGAGTTTATCACTCTGTCATTATCACTCATATTACCTATGTACAGATTGCCCATTTTCAAAGAGTTTGGGAGTTGAATTTTTGTTCCAAAAAAATTCATATTTGAATTTGGTTTCAAACAGATAATTTCTGACCTTCAATGTCAATATTTTTAGTTGGCATTATTTCCTATCTTATCCCTTTATTGAATATGAGAAGGAAAGAAATGTGTTTTTAAATCCGTGCAAATGAAAACCGTTCAGACCCTTAGTGTTGTCCAAGGTGTGCTAGTTTGACATCAGATTTATCTAGTAAATTCCATAGAAAAACTTTTAAGATAAAAGTAAAGTTTATACATACTTTTTTTTTGAAATCCAAATTTAAGACAGGAACAAAGATAATATCAATTGAAGCTTGCAATTTCTAATTAAGCATTGATTACATACTTTAAAACTCCCATGGAAGTTAATTTAGATGTCTTTATCTTCATTGGTAATCTTATTAAAATACGATGTATACCCCTTGTTAGACAATATTTAAATAATAGCCACATCCTTCAACATTTCCAGGCTTTCAGTGGTATTTGCATTTTCATAAATTTTGGGATACAAACTTTGGAAAAATAAAAGGAACCAAATGGAGGCTCAGTATGTCACTCTCCTCTTAATTTCTGTTTCACATTTTCAAAACTCCCCAAGGAGGGAAAACAGGAACTGTGTGACTCACATTCCTAGAAGTTTGCTATCTGCTCACAAGCTCATTTAATGTCGCAGTCACTTCCCTTGTTAGACAAACATGGATAGATGCTCCCACTGGAGGGAAGTACCGATCTTAACACACTCTCATTTTTTTCTTAGATGTTGTTAATACTAGAGGTTAAAAACCTTTAGCAACACCCCCATTTTTCCCGTTTGAGCCTACCTTAACGCTGTTAGTACAAAAACCACACGTTACTGATTACAAAAATGAAAAATAATTTAAAGAGAGCCGAAATCTAAAAATAAATATGCCATGTCTCATATTTAATATCATTTATAAAATAGAGACTGCTGTAAGGACGAGCAAGGGCCGATTCACAAAAAAGCAAATACAGAGAGCCATGCCTCCAATAAGACTGAGGGGAGGTGGGCTATAGGGTGACCAAACTTGTGCAGAGCTTTGAATTGCAAGATACATCTGAAAGGGGCTCTAGGAAACCAAAGCATTTGCCAGATCATCCCAGCCAGCATTCCTTTCCGGTTGTGCTTGACTTGGGTCTCTATTTTGCCCTCTCTCCTGTAACGAGACCCAAGTCCTGAATCAAGAGCTTTGGATCTCTGTTTCAAGACAGAGTGACAGGATCTCTGTCCGATAAGCTAAACAGGCTACTTAATGTCATTCTCCCTTCATCAGTCTAAGACTTGGGCTTAGATTGAGGTCTTTCTCTTTACTTGCAGAAAGGCTCAGAGAGGAAAATTGTATAAAACCACAGAGCTGGAGCTTTCAGGGATTTCCATTGTTTCAAAATGCTAATATTAAACTTTCCTTCTGGAAGTTTTTATAAATAGCATATTTTATAAATAGCAAATGTTTTACACTTCTTGAAATCTGCAACATTTTCTTTTTTTAAAAAATTTCCCCTCGTGTCTTGGAATGAAAAAATGAAATTCAACCATTTTGTTTTTCTTTATCTGGTATGTGTCTTTTCTGATTGTATTGCTTTTCTGTCTAAAAGTCTGATCATGCTTCAGGAAAAATAGCTGCATATTTTCCCAGTGAAAAATGTACTTAATTTTATAAATTGTTAGTTGTAAAAAATATACAGATACACAGAAACACACACACGAAAAGCAAAACAAACCATGAATTTAAACGATTTTGTCTTTTATCATCTAGAAAATAAAATGAATTTTCTTTTATGACATTTTGCACCAGTTTCCAAAAGGATTTGTAGTGGCTTATAATTAAAATATATTCCATGAGTTCGTTTAAAGAGAAAGTGGAAACATAAGGCAGAACTGTAGAGGGAAATAAATATGTCAGCAACACAGACTATTACAGCTACTGCATTTAGCCCTAAGCTTCCTTGCAACCAATGTAAAAAGAGAAAATATGATTGAATCAATTCATTCGGCAAATATTTAGAGTCCCTGCTATATGCACTCCACTGGCTTTACAAAGGTGAACACATCATTCTAGGGCTCTGCCAAGATGGAATTTAGGTTTCCATTGCCTGATAAAAAAAATGAAAAAATAATTAGTTCAGAAACCAAACACATAACTTCTCTAATGCTAAGTTCTCAAAAGTATTTGGCATAGATCTTCTTATCTCTGGAAAACATAGAATGGATAATATCTTCAATAGTGATTTTTATAAAATATGCCAAGGCTTTTCACATGGCTGGGGATTTTTTATAACAATTTTTTATAAGATTCTAGAGCACTGCATTAAAATATGTGTAAGTCAACGATAGTCTTTCTGTGGCAGATTAAATAATGAGTTATATTTATGTATATTTCCAAGTTGGAAAAAAATAACACAGAGTACCAAGGGAAATGGTTATGAGGCGGAGTGCGTTCAGCTTATCTTCCTCAGGTATCTACAGGTTTAACAGGAACTGGATTAGCAGAACAGTCAGAAAGTCTGAATAAAAATAAAGAATATGTTAAATTATAGTATGTACATGGGGAAAAGAAATTTCCCCTGCTTTTATTAGCAGTTAATGAGAAAAGTTAGTCCTGAGTCATCTCCACAGCCTTGGGAGGCAGCCAGGGTTCCCCAGCTCTGTGTCTAGGTACAGGCATTCATGGAGTCTGTGTGTCTTCTAATGGTGCATTACACTGTGGCCATTCACCATTTCTTGTAACATTGAGGGAGGCTTAATTTGGGGGGAAATGTTCTCTTTAGAAACCTCTTCCTTATCTTTAAGCAATAGTTTAGATATATTAAGCTCAGGTCTAAAAGATGAAAGAAAGAAACCAGAAATATACATTTAAACCAAATTCCATACATCCTATTATTCCATCGACTCCTTTGTTCACACTAAGAGGAAACTGACATCTTGAAAGGGTATCTAGTCTAAGTGAATTGTCATAATAACTTGTTCTCTGTGGAAGCCTTTGCAATTTACAAAGGCCTTTCACGTTATTGTCTCCTTCAGACTTGATGACAGAAATGTGAGGGAGATATTATATGCATTTGACAGGTGAGAAATGGAGGTTCAGGGAGATTAACTAAAAAAGGAGTACGTGATAGAGCGAAGGTTCAAACCATCATCTCTAATTCCAGAATCCAGCAAAGTGTGAATGGTATGGGACCAGGGGAGAAGTGTCACTACCTAACATTCTTAGAGACTTTGGGACCCACTCTGCACCTTCGAGGTTAACCCCTTGAGAGTTCCAGACTCAAAAATGTTTCACCGTGACACCTACATTGCTGTGAAATGCTCCAAAGAGTTACTCCTCTCTTTGATTTGTCTATATCTCACAAGCATCATTTAAGCACTATCTTGTTTGATTCTTAAGTTTTACTCTTCTGTTTTCTATTTCCCCACATAGACAAGAGAAACCAAAGAGATGTGTTTGCTACCAAGTAATCCTACATTAATAGAAAATACGTGTGTGAGACTTTCTAGGTTTACAAAGATCCATTCACATTACCTTATTTGCTCTCACGTCAATCCAATAAATCAGGATTACAAATACTAGGGGAAGTAAAATTGTAGCTCTGAAAAGCTAAGTGGCTGACCCAGAACTGGACACAGTATTTTGGCACATTGACCACCCACCCATGCAAATATAGCACTTGCTTGATTCATCTACTATTTGTCTTGATTGCTCTTCCACTATAGATATATTGACATGACTATCAAGTGGTTACATATCATATTTATAACATGAATTAATTCAGTCATGTGGAAAAAAAATCTGCATTTAAAATGGAAGTTTTTTCCATTTGCTCATGAACACAAGGAGCACTTCACCGGAAAGCATGTTATGTCTAGGCCAATAATTTGATCTGTAGGAAAGAAATAAATAGGAGCAAATGCAGGCAGCAGCTTGTAGCACAAATATTGGTATCAACAGTGAAATAAATAAAAATGTTTGCCCAGGCTATTACAGTGCCACCAGACTAGCCTAGAATATTTAAGCTCAGGAAATGAATTAAGATGTCAAGATTTTCTCAAGATTTCTGAGGGAAAGTGTCTCAATTCAAGTATTTTCCCCTCTGGGATTGACATTAGAGTGCTGCAAAATTCATAAAGCTTTCTATGAACTCTAGCTCACAATTTTTCCTGCTCTCTTGAACTTCTGTGCTTTCATTGTTTTCCCCAAAAAATCATGTAGCCAGTCATCTGTAATATTATGCTATGTTCATGGTTATAGATAAACACAGAAATAGTATTTGCAATACAGATGAAGGTTTTCTACTGAAGAGTTGCCTTGGGCCCTGGTAGGCTCTGGAAAACTTTGTGTTTATGCCCTAGTTCATAAATGCATTCTGCATCATTTATGTGCACTTTTTCCTATTTGAAACGATCCTTCCTGAAACAAATTGTTCACCTTGAGGTGTTACTCATCTACCTTTCTCTTCCATAAAGGTGTGGCAGACAGTTTAGTCATTAAGGCCACTAAAAATCAGGCAGCGCTGAGTTTAAACACTTGCCACGCTTTGGTTATTTAATGTTGAGCCAATTAATTGATCTTTCTGAGCCTCAGTTTCTTCATCTGTTCAATGGACATAATAAGCCTATTTCCTTAGGGTTAAAGTTTCAATTAAAAGACATTATAGATGATATTAGCAAGAAACTAGTAAGCCAGCTGTTATTATTTTCCTTTTGGTCTGACAATTGAAAATTTACTTATGGGAAATATAACACATTTTTTATGGGCTATGGTCTGTCCATATGATATATATTCAGTTTTTGTACAAATATTTTCATTTATGAACTCATACAATTACAAAAGGTTTATTTCTTTCGTACTTAAGACATGTAACAACTTGTTGCAAGATATTCTGGTTGACTTTTTGATTCATCTATAAAGAAATATTCATTGAGCACCTACCATTTACAAGTCTTTAGCACACTGATGGGTCTAAATTTTCACATGACTAACTTTTCAGTTTTCCTCCAGTCAACGTAATTTTATGTACAGTATAGTTTGATTACTTTAAAATAACATGACCACCAGATTATTAAAACATGAGTTTCAAATAGAAATTTAGTAGGAGGACATAAGATTTGACAGAACTGCAAGATCATGATATCACATATGTTTCTTTTCTACTTGATCTTTAAAATTAGTCATTTATATCCCAGGATATTTGTATGAAAGACCTACATATTCATTATTTAAAAGAAACCTGTGTAATGGGCGATCATAGTGATGGGAAGGTATCAAGCAAAAATAACAGGAATGTGGTATATAAGAATTTATGTCTGTTATGAAAACCATTATTTCCACTCAGAAAAGTTCATGTTTATATATCATCAGTTAGCACACACACACACACACACACACACACGCACACACACACACCTAGAAAAGCCAGAGCATCAAGGTCAAAAATAAATGCTTACAACCAAACTTGATCATCAAGCGAAAGAGTTGTTTTTCCTTGATGATCAGTTTTTGTTGTTTTGTTTTGCACAGGAGGCAAAGAGGAAAAGCTGGTTGACCTCAAACATCTAGATATCACTAGTGAAGGTGACATACTCTCCACCTTAACTTACCTTTTTACCTCAAGCATGTTATTTCCATTCCTAGGAAAACTGGTATAAGTATGGCCAGAACATGAAAACCTGGAAGAAGAGTAGGATATGTCTTAAATGTTCTACATAATCGCAAGACACGCTGTTTTCCATAACACTAATAAATAGAATTCAAGCAGTTTCAAAAAATTGAAATATCCAGAGCACTTTGATTGCTGCTTTTGTTAATGAGTCTGATATGCTTCACATCTATGAACCCACATTATCAAACACATTAAAAATTCAGTTCTCACATCTTGATGATTTGGGACTGTGTACAAATATAATCAACTAAAAATATTTTTAAATATCTGTGAAACTAAAAATCTCTCGGAAAAATTGTGTTTCTAAACACTGTTACTTGTTTCATGGGTCAGATCTTGTTCCCCCTGGTTGTTCATTTGGAAATTGCTTAGACTTTTAGTTTGAGTTCAAATGCAATCAAGAGAAATCTAACTTGTGAGCCAAACTCCAGGCATAACAATGTATGGAAATCAGTGATAAAGCTTAAGGGAAGAGGTGGTCCAGTAATAGTAAAAAGGACGCAAAAGGTCAGCACCCTCCTCCACCTCTGAGTCCTGAGATATAGAAGAGGGTAGAGAATATGGCCATGTTGTGAGAAGACTAAAGGGATGTGGTGTTCTAGGAGAAAGCTAGTACTTCAGGATGCAAGAAGAGAAATGAGAATTTCAGCAAAACTTCTGAAGATAGAAGGGAGTTTGCTGATTATGGAGCACAGGTCCTGGTGAGCTTTGGGAAGTGGCTAGAAATTGGGGGCAGAAAGATAGGCTTAGTCTAGGGTAGAGAACCAACGATGGCAACACATCATGGACATGGTGATTCAGTGGAGATGGACAACTGGGACAGGACAGGGCAGGAATTGGATATTGACTAAATTCATTATAAAAACTCTTGGACTTGTAGACTTAGAAATCTAAATTTTCAACACACCAAGAGTAAGCTGTTGTTCAGCAGTGAACTCAAATTAACCAAATTCAATGTCTGTGTATTGATTTGTAATGAGAAAGCATTACCTGGACGACTTGGGTCCCATGACCCATGAGTTCTCTTCTTAGAGTTGAATTCTCTGAGAAGTCCAGTCATAATGAGTGAGCATGAATAGACGATATATTTTTCAGATGTTTAAGGTATCAAGCTAAGATGCAAATGACTACACAATAAAGATATCCCTACCCTCAAATCAGGACAAGTACCTTTAGCCAGGACACCCTTGGAGCTTACCTAACACTACTGCCCTGTGTTATTCTCTTTTGTCTGAGTTTCCATGTCCATTTCTAGCTAATGCTTGTCTAATCTACCTCTTTTCCTAGATATAATCAGTTTAATCAGGGTAAAGTTAGACCTGTTGTCCCAGAAGCATTTCATGACAGTAAGGCATTCTGGTGCTCTTGAAAAGTACACAGCAATCTTGTTCTTATTTCTGAATTCCTCTGGGATCTCACTCAATAACCCTAGAAATGACAACATTAGTACAGAATGTCAGCATTAGCCATACTGGATTGGTAGGTCCTTCAAGTTCACTGTGAAAACTACAAAAGTTTTTACACAAAGTTAACTTTGAAGGCCATTCTTTAATATATAATCCAAAGACATCTGACCAATAACAAAGAAGAATGAATAAATCTTAAAAGGCAAGTTTGATATTTTTGGTATTTACTAAGATAATTCTTAGCATCTATGCTAACAAATGTCCTTTATGGTGACAATGTTTTCAAAACACAAATAAAATGAATTTATTAATTATCCCACACAGAATGAGATGGAGAGTTCTGCAGAGTTGTGAATGAATTATCAGTGTTTGATAGTGTTACATAATAATTCCTATAATATATATTCCAGGCCACTAAAAAAAAAAAAATCCACTGTTTCTCCGCTTTCTTTTACATTTTCTAAGATTCAAAGCTGTGTGTGTCATACATCAGAAAACTCCTCCCAAGAGTATTTCATTAAAATTTTCATTTGATAATGGAAATAAATGTCTAATTAAAAAAAATTTAAATAAATGTTTAAAAATCACTCAGAAAATGAAGCTTATAAGCAAGCCCCATTTGTCCTCCAGAAATTAAGTATTCCAGAAAGAGCGTGTTACTAGTCTACAGAGTTTAAACCAACAAGCAATTAGTGTTTTGTCAGGCAATACACATCCAAATTCACTTTTGCCGATTGACTGTTCATGTACTGTCACAATTATTTTACAAATCTTGCACCACTGGTTTTTCTTCCTATTTATTTTCTGTTATTTAAAGCGCCCCAGGGAAGCTGGAGGTTTCCAGTTGTTTGAAATAATCTCTGAGCAAATCCCACGCCTCTCCCCACATCCCTAGCTACTCATCCTTCCCCACAGTTGGCAAAAATACCTTTGTTCTGGTTTCTGATTTTTAATGAAATCTAGCGGTGGAAGCATGAGAAAGAGCTAACAGGCCAGGGAAGATTATCTATGTGGTAGTTTTAGTAAAGTGGCCACATTGTCTTCTATAAGTGTAATAATCAATATTAATCATAACACCCCATCAACAACAATAAGCAGTCATTAACTCTCAGTTATCGCAGTACATTATCAGGCCTATATTCTAACTTTCTAGCTGGCTGCTTTCTGCAATTTAGCATGTTTCTTAGCTGTTCACTTTGGCCTTGAATTGGTATATGCTTAGGAAACAGAGCTGATTGTAATGTTACCCTAAGAAAACCATTGTCATCTTCATTGTAATAATGGTCATCATCATCATCAGGAAAATAACACAACTGAAATAAGATTACTTAGTTTATTCCAAACTCAATGAGAAATTATGTTTGTTATCTATTGTTTTGAATTCTCCAAAAAATTATTATCCAATAGCATGAGTGGTCATATTTATTTCTTAATTCCTTTGAATTTCAGAGCACATGACTTACAGATAGCGTTTTGTAGAAGAAAGAGGCTGGAATAGGAATGCAGAAACTTTTGGCTTAGTCTCATCTCTAGTGCAAGCGAACTTCAAGCTAACTTGAAACTTAAATAGGTATTTAGCCTCTCAGAACCTCAGTTTTCCCATGAGTAAAATTCGGTAATAATATTGCATATTTTTTTCTGGGTTTAGGATTCTATAGCCAAGTATACAGCTTTAGTTCAGAAATCACGAACTTGAGGGCAAGTTGTTGACCATTACCTTATGACAGAGGTTCCCAGATAGGGTGACATATGACAGTGTCTAGAGACATTTTTGATTGTCTGGGAGAGAGGGGGTACTGCTTCCATCCAGTGGGTGGAGGCCAGGGAAGCTGCTAACCATCCCTCGATGCACAGGACAGGGCTCCACAACAAGAGTTATCCAGCCGGAATGCCAATAGTGCCAAGGTTTGAAAATCCTGCTTTATAGTGTTAGAAATTATGGTCGAGCATGTATGACATGGGTTCTAGAAATTAAGTGACACTAAGAAGTCCAGAGCTGAGCTTCCTGAGCATTTTTCAATTCTCCTGTGCCCCAAAAGGAGATACAACCCCAAACCGAGGATCATTCGCTTAGTCCAAACATTTTATCTCACTGCTTCAAACACACACATTCTTTTTCTAAAATGACAGTGGTCCCATTAATAGAAATGTGCTTCAGGGTTTCATAAATAAGAGGGAATATCGGTTTCTGAAAAGCCTTATCAGAATAATAAAAATTCATCTAGCTAAAAAGAAAGTTATATTCTTAGTTATCATAGTAATTGAGGAAAGTCTCAGTCATAATTGGACCTCTTATCTTATTCACTATTCCTAACTATTCACTATTCCCAGGTTATCCTAATAACCTGGGTCCCTGCTTTGCTTCTGTTCAAAACTCCATCACCTTTTAGTTCACATTCACTGTTCCTTACAAATTTGGCCAAATTGCTGACCTGTTTGAAAGATCTTTAATGATATTCTTTGAGAAGCCAAAAGTAACTATTTCAAAGCCTCTTTTTATTATCAGGCACTTTCACAGAATAAATATTTGTAAACCTTGGTTCACAGGAATATATGTAAAATCAACTGGCTGAATTCTACTAAAGTATCCAACAGCAGTTCTTAAGACTAAAACCTGCTGTTCATGGAGCAAAATGCTTGAGAGGACGTTAGGTCTCGGGTATTCATGAAAACGTTCATAATTGAAACGGGAGGAAAACTGAAGGTGTCTCTTAAAGGTAACTTAGTGGTCGACTAGACTGTGCCACACTCCTCAGGAAAGGACACTAATGGGCAATACTGTTTAGAAGCTCCCAGGCACAGAAGCTCCTTAGAATGGGGAATAAACCTGCCGCATCGGTTTGCTGTTGTAGCTAGTAAAATAAAGTTATTGGTTTTGTAACAAGGACAATGAGGATATTTGTTTAAAAAGACAACTTGAAAAAATAGCAGAGACAACAGGAAATGATAAATGAGCAAGTCTTTGCTACAGTAATTACTTTAGTATTGAAACAAATGAATAACTTTCACAGCAATGCTATTTTCTGTCTTAGATTATACTACTACCAATTCATATAGCATGTGTACTATTGGCCTTTATACTAGAACAAAAAAGTATGTAAGAAAGAGGAGTTGGTAAATAAATTGACTGAGAGATTTGTGTAAATGTTTTTTAAAATTTTATGATGTTCATTTTGGAAACAGACTATCTCTGAAAGGTGGGACGATTTTTTTCATCTACATTAGCTTTATGCTGAAAGTTAATTGTTAAAAGAAAAAAATTGAAGTAAATATTTCCAGAATGGACAAACAAAATAACATAGAAGTATCCATTTATAGAAATCCATTTATTGAAAGTTTTTCTGTATAAAGTTTGTTAATTCCCTACTGAAATGTTTTGATTTTGTAGAAAACACACTGGGCAGGGTATCAAAAGACATAAATTCTAAACCTAGCTGCTCAATTTACAAATGTTATACAATCTGGGAAAGTCTCCTAGCCTTTCTGAGAATCTTTAAAATGATGATTATATATTTTCTGCCTTTTTCACATTTTTAGAAACGAAAGTCCTTTTGTGAGATGTGACTCACTATGCAGTTATAAGGTATTATTATTGGCACAAATTTAGGATATGAAAACTTATTCTGACATGTTTTCCATATTGTCATTAAAGTTTTAATTATTTTTCAGATTGAAATAGTTATCTAATTTGGATAACATAATTTGATCTAATTTTAACAAAATTCAAACTGAAGATTTTTAGGTTCTAAATTTCTATTTTTTTCTATTTCTGCATATGGATATATTAATTGAGTGATATAAAAAGTAAATAAATGACAAGGCTGTTCGACTCAATCTTCTTTTGACTATATCTAAAGCTTTGAATTTATGCCCCAGGTAGTTCTGTTCCCTGCTGATTGGCTTACGCCTTGTTCAAACTCCATTTTCCAAAAGCACAAGGGCTATTTGGGACAACCATTCATATTATTACAACGATTTCCCCCCCCTCAGTATGTTCCTAAGTAATGAAGAGTTCATTGTACTCAACATGTATAGAATGTTTCAGAATTTGAGTAAAAATTGTATTTTTCTAAGGTAATGTTATTTAGCCCTGTTAAGAGAACTCTATTACAGAGTTTGAATGTAGCAGTATGCCAATTAAAATTATGAGTTAGAAATGTTAAGGGCCTATTCCAGATAAGACACACTCCATCATTCCCACATTTTGGTTATGAGTTTTACCTACTGAGAATTTCATCCGTAAATACATAAATATTTCTAGTAAGGCAAAGGATGGATTTTAAGTTGTAACTCCTATCCTCTCTGGGTAAACAAAAAATAAAGAAACAATCTAGTCCCTTGACTTCATAAAGATTAAATTCTCACTTCTTCCCTTCTCCTCATATAAATGAGCCTCTATTCTGTATTTAAATTCCTTTGTAGATATAAATTGCCTGCTTTTTTTTCTTGCCTGCTTTCTTAATCACCTAAATCCATTAGCTAATAACTCCCAATATAAAAAAAGAAAATGCTTTTTTTTTTAATAAACAAGTTTTCCCCACATTGGGACTTGATTTCCACGGTTGCCCTTTAGTCTTTTAAAAAGAAAAAGAAAAAAAAACTTTTGTCGTTTGCGTCCATAGTTTATATTTACCATTACTTACCATGATATTTTTAGTAGATAGGCTACTCAGGGTTCAGCAGAATACATCTACAAACTATTATTAGACTTTGTATTTAATTTTGAGCCTTGAAATAGCATAGTTCATTCACTGTTCTATGTGACATTTTAAAAACCTGAGCAAACAGTATTATTCTTGGAAAAGAAAAGCTCTTTCTCACTAGGTTCAGGATTTAGAAACAATATTGAATTGATTTGAATCAGAAAATTGTCTCTGAAAACCTGAAATGAATACAAACATTAGGAAGATGATCTCACCTCTTACTTCCTGCCTTGGTCTTGTGCTGTTTCTTTTGAGTGGTTCTTAATATTCACTCAAACACCAAACACCGTATGTGATCAGATCCATCCCAAAGCCACAGTTCACTTTCGGTTTTGCCAGCGCCCAGGCTCCCTGCCCTCCACATTTCACAGCCACGCAAGGCTTCTACGCCCTGGGGTAGGACCCTGTTAATAAGGGCATGTGATAATCATCCTCTAGGAACTATCGCCAAGATCACTTGTATATTTTACTACTATTTCTTCACCCCCCAAAAAGAAATCGTGCTTTTAGGTGAACAAAGCTCTCCTGCCTTACCCTTCAGGCGGAATTCTTACATTCCTCAGGGTGACAAAAGTTCATCTCCCTTTCTGCCCCTAGGAGGAAAAAAAAAGACTAAGATGCATCATTAATCATGCAAACTGTCTACTGCAACAGTGCCAAGAAAATGATCATTCCCATACCAACCATCAATATTCCTGACACCTGTCTAAAAACGCAGGTCATGCATATCTATCTGCCTTTAAAGAAGTGTCAATGTGCAAACATCCCTTCACTATTTTTAGGGTCATGTTAAAATTATTCATCACCTACCTGTCAGTTCATCCAATTTGTCATATTATCCTGACCTACCAATGTCTATTACTGGTCATTTCCCTTTTGCATTGTGTTTTTAGAGTATTAGGGTATAAGATGTTTTTGAAAGTGTCAGATATATATAAAAGGCAGTGAAATCCTGCTATAGGCCAGAGTTCTCACCAGGAAATTACTATGCTCAGTGTCTCCCCATGCTTAATGGAAAATGCATATATTTGGGGTTCCGGTGTCTATTGCAAGTTCTATTGCCAACTAATTTCTGGTAAATGACTTTCATTATAAATTCCACAATATTCCTGTCTTGGGAAATGGTTCCAAATGATTAAAAGCACACCTTATAAATGAAACAAACCTTTTAAAATTAAGAGGTTAAAGAAAAGCTTTTCTGGTAAAATTGTCAACATTCAAATGCCTAGAAATATTATGTTCTATGAAAAATTTTAAATTAAATTAAAATTTTAATTAAAAATATGATTCAGCATCAGAAACTTTAACAATATGATGGTACATCTCAACTATTATTCTTAACATAAAATTCATAATCCCTAAAATGGGCAAGTCAAATTTTTTACTGATCCTAAATCATTTTAACACTTTTCTTTTACATCTAATATAATTTTAAAACTAGTATAACTCTTTATTCACCCTCCTCACCTTTTCCCCCCTCTTTTACCTGTGTCCGTTATCTCCTGCTATCACCTGTGAAATGGGTTATCGTATCTTTGAATAAGAGAGGCATTTCCACCCAGGTGGGAAAATCGCAGGATTGGGATTTACTGCACCCTTGATCCCAGTCTTTGCTACACAGTAGTCCCCAGGGACCCGTGTTAGCTCCTGCATTTGGTCATAACTTCCCTGAGCCTTGGTGTTCTTTGTTTGTTTGGTTTTTGTTTTTATTATTAAATTTAATTAACATATAGTATATTATTTGTTTCAGAGGTAGAATTTAATGATTCATCAGTTGCATATAACACCCAGTTATATGTATATGCTCATTATATCAAGTACCTTCCTTAATACCCATCACCCAGTTACCCTATCTCTCCACCCAACTCCCCTCCAGCAACCCTCAGTTTGTTTCCTATAGTTAAGAGCCTCCTACAGTTTCTTTCCCTCTCTGATTTCATCTGATTTTATTCTTCCCTCCTTCCCCTATGATCCTCTGTTTTGTTTCTTAGCTTCCACATATGAATGAGATCTTACGATAATTGTTTTTCTCTGAACTGACTTATTTCACTTAACATAATATCCTCTAATTCAATCCACATCGTTGCAAATGGTAAGGTTTCTTTCTTTCTTTCTTTCTTTCTTTCTTTCTTTCTTTCTTTCTTTCTTTCTTTTATGGTTAGCCTTAGTGTTCTTATGTGTCCATCACAGGTCTTATAGAGATGATCTCAGTGTCTCCCAGGTAAGAGTCTCTTCTATACCCTATACAGTGATGATGTACGAAGCCAGAGACGGAAGTGTTCAGTCCTAGCTAAAGAATGACTTTCCCCAGAATTTGCATAAATATGATGAAATTCCTGAAAATGATTAGCCAATTAGTACAGTGTCTCTTCAGAAGCATTCTTGCTATCGTCAACATCGTTGCCCCAAGTTCATCAAAATAAATTCTAAACCAAGAACAGTGCCAGTTATTTTCAGACACTATCAAGTGATGTAAGTTTAACTGTGACACCCTCGAGGTAAAGTGCTCTGGTTCTTGGGATGGTGGTACCCAGGACTTCAGAATGGAAGATATAACAAAACAACCTGAGACCCACAAAATCTGCTGTGTGAAGACAAAGACTGTGATTAGTTAGTTATTTGGATTCAGAATTTTAATTGATGAACATCTTATGAGCGGTGATCAGTTCCTCACTGATACTGGTAATGTTTTCTTCTTTCTTTTTCTTTCTTTCTTTCTTTCTTTCTTTCTTTCTTTCTTTCTTTCTTTCTTTCTATCTCTCTCTCTTTTTTCTTTTTGGAAATAAGGAAATTCAGAGGCAAATTATACCCAAGCCTCTCTCTAACTTTAAATTCAGAGAGGCATGTTACTCCAATAAGCACTCTTATACTAAGTGATGATTATGAAATAACTTTTTTACAGCAAATAGAAAATAAAACATTAAGAGTGTTGAAGTAGAAACAAGATAATAGAAAACCATATTTATTTTTATTTACTTTGTTTCCTCTATTATATATACAACACACTGACTTATCTCCTCACAACCTGCCTGGGAGGAAGTATAATGAGTCCTTTCTAGAAATAAGTATAGCTCAGAGATGGTTATGTAATAGAGCAGAGATTCAAGCTGATGGAGTAACTGTGACTGGCAATATGAGAAGTCAGGGGTGTCATGGAGAAGGTGGTATTTGCGTTGGGCTCACCTGGCAGAGGAGAGAAAAGATCATTATAAACATAGGGAACAGCATTGATAAAGGCAAAAAGGCTTTGATGAGCAGGCATTTTTAGGGAATGCAAATACTTGGGAGTGGCTGAAGCATGGAATAAGGAGGAGGAATAAATGGACTAAAATTGGAATAGTGGTTTGGAGCTTCAAATAAGGCTCTTTACTCATTTGCAAAGAAAGTAGAAATTTGCCCTCTGCTCAATAGAGGTATATTGAGATATCTTAAATGATGTTGTATTTTTTATTAAAAATTTTTTTAATTTTTAAAAATTTTTAAAAACTACAACACTGGCAGCAAAGTGAGGAATAGGCTAGAGGGGAAGGATCCCTCTAGGCAAGATGAGGTAGGAGTATTAACCACACGGAGGTTAATGAAGCTTGAATGTTGTAGACGGTGATGGCCGCAGAGAAACAGACTTTGTGTGGATTCGGGAGATAAAAGGTCACCAGATTTGCTAACTGACCAGATATGAATGCCAAGAGAAGGGGAGAACTGATGTGAAGTTTCCTCGGCATGAGGAAGGGGAGAATATTTCATCGGTTTTTCCCCTGCTTTGCTTGAGGGAATCAACATCGAAGTAAGCATATGAGGCTGGAAGTCTGGACAGAAGTGGAGTTAAAAATAATGAGGTAATAAACCTCCACTAGAAGTTGAGTCTGAGGGTGCCAGAGAACTCAGGTACAGGGAGAAGCAAACACTACCAAGAATAAATCCCCGGAGAGCAAGGGGGCCTGTAACGGGGAGATCTTGAAGCAAGCAGAAGTTGTGACAACACTCACTATCCTCTCCCCTTTGTTTCCTTTTTTGTCCTTTCTTCCTTCTTACTTCACATTTCTTAAAACTCTCAAGTCAAATAAATGGTCATTTCACTTTGAGAGTTGTATTTAAAAACACGCTTCTTATTGCAAAACCTGTTTTTCTGGGCAGTTATGTCTAACCTCGCCTCTTCTGTGCTCTCGGAGATGCCCCTCCCTCTTACCTTCCCCTAGCAGGACACTTCTCACCGCTCAGGAGAAAGCCTGCTCGACTGCCATACTTGATGTCCACTTGCACTCTATGCATTCTCTCTGCCAATGTTATGTTTGCTTTTCTTCACAGTGTTGAGTGAGAGCAGAAATGTATTTGTGTTTTTACCTTTTTGTTTTCTCTCTTTTTTTGGTACAATATAAACTTCATGAAGGCAGGGAATTTTTCTTGTTCTGTAAATGCAGTCTGGAAAAAAATGCCTGGCGTATAATAGACACTAAATAATTATTTGTTGAATAAATAAATAAGACTGACAGTCATCTTTCTAGAAACAAAACTATGTGAACTTTTAAAGGAAGTTCCATATCAAATTAATGTCATTTTTGCTTTGTTCTTAAGAAATTTTGATCATATTAATATTTTTATCATTTTACAGACCTTTTAGAGCAATACTACAGAAAAGAAGATGCTGAAGGATATATATAAATTTTCACCCCCCAAAAATGTATTCCAGTTTGAGGGTTTAATTTTTTATCTCTACTGGGCATTTAAAAAACATTTTAAGGAAGGACCTGTATGGAAAATATAATTCTAAACATTGCTTTGGAAGTAATACCAAAGACTGTTTACTAAAAGGGGAAGAAAGAGACCTTCATATGCAAATGTATGGCATTTGAAAATGTCATATAGCTACATCTACATATAAATAAGCTGCTCTCTGAATTCCGGGGAAGGGAGACTTTGTATAGTATCAGCCAATTTCTTTATCAAAATAAAATAAACTGATAGAGTAGCAATGACTCAAGACATGGAAGAACACATCTTCACTACCTCTTAATACATTTGTGGCACTTCAGGTCATAGACCACCTGGCCAAATTCAAACCAAAATGAAATCAAATCCCACAATACTTGACTAGTAATAGCTAGAAGAAAAGGGACTCACAGATGAAAAAAAGGGGGGGGGGGAGAGAAAGAGACAACTTCTTATCAAGTATTTGCTTCCTTCCAAATATTGACATAGAAATCAAGGGATTGCCATAGAAATCAATGGCCTTGTGATGTCTTCTATACTTAACCTCTATGCCAGGAGTTGTTTTCATGTGAAATTTTAAAGGTTGTACCAGAAAAGCAAAAACTTCTAATTCTTACCTCTTTCCTATTTCATATTTGTACCATACCTTGGTACAAAATGGTTACTTTGGAAAAATCCCTCTGGTAACCCACAGCATGTAAACTACCAGATGGGGATAAATAACTCCTTTATATTAAATGAATTATCCTTCCAGGACACTAGGCTACCACTCTACAACGTATATTTTTTCTGCATTGTTAGGGTGTTCCTTGCTTCTGGAAAAGTTAATTAGCCTCATCCTAACAGGCAGCCCATTCATGGGGACCAGGTACCCAGGTGTTATTTTTACCATAGGTCATCTGTTCCTTTCCAAGTTAAGACTATAGAATTCATCACAGGAAAAAAATAATAATAATAAATTCTCTTATGCAACTCTTACTTTCCATTTTATGGAGTCCACATGGGAATTGTGTTTCCCCAACACAGGAGGGGCTACCTATAATCTGTCAGGTAGTGCCTAGATCACAATTTCATGTTGGGCTCATAGCATATTTATGAGGGTGCTGGGGCTCACAGAGTAAGCTTCTAGAATGATCACTGAAAGGAAACACTAGGAAAAAAGTTTTTTTTAATAGGCTTAAGGTATCAGTGTGGAAGAAAAGGGAAAATGCAGTAGTCAGAGGAACCCAAGAAATCAGAACCCAAGAAATCAGAATATATTATTCATCTTCAGGTGAATAATATATTTGCTACCTTTTATTGAATATGGCTGAGTGCTTGGCATTTTATTAGTGCTTCTGTTTGAAAAGACCCTCCAATGAAAGAATTATTATCACCATTGTAAAGATAAAGAAACGTGGGCTCAGAAAGTTTAAGCAATTTTCCCAAGGTCACGTAGCCAGTAAGAAGTCGAGAAAATGTGTAAACTGATACTTCTTTGACCGCCAAGCTGGCTGATCTCTTTCCATTACACCAGCCTGCCTCTTGGCATCTAGAGTGATAGGGAAAAGGGTAGCAAGATGTACGTTGGCTACATTTGAACTATGCAGTCAGTCTCTTGTGGCAGATATTAAGGACACCAAAAGCAAATCCTTTATGAGGATTAAAAATATCGTATCAAAGAACATGTTCAGAAAACTAAAAAAGGAAAAAGAAGTAGACAAAATTTTGTTGACTTTTTGCTGAAATGTGCTGACATTTGGAGATATTTATGTTTTTCCGAACATCTGGTGGATATTAGTATGTTTTTATTCACAGGCTTCCATTATTAATGATAAAAGGAAGCTGAGTAATTATGATACACTGCCACAATGAATGAATATTATGCGTGTTTTTTCCAATGTATTACAGAATCTCATCATTCCATCAAATAAGAAAACATAAAGTTATTTTTAAAGAGTGGAATATGGATGTTATCTTCTTGTAACAAACTCGTTTCCATCATAATAGATCGTATTGAGTCAGCACCTCTTGTATTTAAGACATAAGAATACATTTCAAGTCATAAGATTTGTTATTAATAGGTGATTCAAATTACACGATCAATATTGCCTTTCGTTTGAAAAATGACCTAAATCTGTTATACATTTTTTTTTTGTTTTGCCAAGAGATAATTCCATTTCTTTCATAAGACTTCATGGAAGAGAGATTATTTTATTAGAGATAGAGACACCATGGCTTTGTCTCCTTTGTAGACTGTCAAAGTGAAGTATATCTTTCCCGACTCTATAATCCTACCCCCTGGCTTTTATCGAGGGCTCCTTCGTCTACGCAGAGCTCTTGCAAGTTTCTACTACCGAATATAACTGAATCTCTTCCATAAACCACCAGCGACAGCATATCCTCAACGGCTGGCTAAGATCAGCATGACAGTGGAACGGCAGTTCCTGACGGAGAGGCAGCCTCTCCGTGAGCGGGAACACCACACGCATTTGCACGGGCCGGTCGGTGAGCGCTTACTTCAGAGCAGGCTGCTGTAACACCTGGTATGACATGTACTGCAGGCCTTAATCCGTACCCCCTACCCTCGTTTCCTTTACCCTATGCTCTAGAAACTGCCAGTTTCCCTACAAGCCATGCTCTATCTGCCATCTGGGTTTTTGTATATATATGGAATACTCACATGCCTCTCTCGTTTGTCTAATTCTTATGTATTCTTTTCGCTTCAACTTAGATAACCTTCCTCTGGGAATGATGATGATTAAGACACTCACTTTCATTTACTGAGCACGTATTATGGGCCAGGCACTGTGCTTAATAAATGCTTCTTTACATTTAGAAGCTCATTTACTCATTATGCATATTAGTTAAAAATAACTATAATTTATTGAGTACTTACCATGTTCCAGATATTGCTTTAAATGTTTTACAGACATTTTACAGACATGCATAAAGGATAAATAACTTGGTTGTGGTCATGGAGTTGGGGAGTGTGGTGTGGGGGGACCAGAACTGAACCCAGACATTAAGTCAAGCTCCCAAACCTGCAATCTTTTTGCCTCACAAGATTCTCAGGTAGGACTGTCATTTCAACCATTTTAAAAATGATGAAGCAGAGGCCCCTTGCTCCCCACCTTCACGCTGGAGTCTGGACATAAATTCTTCCACGTGCTGTTTGGCCTCTCTCCTTACCCAGTCGTCATGTCACGTTGTATTTGCCATTTTGCTTTTCTGTTTCCTTCTTTCTTGATGAGGAAACAGAAGTCTTGAGGAGGGAAGTCACTTGCCAGAAGACCACTAACAATATTAAATGTCCATGCTGAGATTTGGGTTCTCTCTGTTCCAAAGTCTGCATTTTTCCCTCTGCTGAACAATCTCTTATAAATGTGTGAACCAGAGAATCTCTCCACAGATGTGCATGCGAGTAAAAACAAAAGCAGAATGACTTGCAAAGATACAGAGAATATTTCCAGGTCTATTGCTTCATTCTTGTTTGGTTCCTTTAGATAATATGTTTTTAAAACATGACTATGAGGACAGGTGATGACAATAACTAATAATAACTTAAAAGTTTATTAAGTGCTTATTATTTGCTAGCTATTCTTCGGAGGGTTCTATTTATTCCTCATTTATTCCTCACAGTAACCCTGTCATGCAAACCCTATTATCATCCCCACCTTGCAGGTGAGGAAACTGATCCACAGAGAGGTATGTGGCTTGCTTTAAATCCACAACTGGTAGGTGCAGGATCTAGATCTTAAACTTACTTTGACATAACTCCTCATTTGTAGGAGAAAAGACATTATTTTCCATGTTACCAAAAATTCAGTGTCATTTACCAAAGCACTTTGACTCATATAACATATCAATTGTATGAGCCTAACAGCAAACGTGCCTTATGTTCACTTATGTTCACTACCCTTTAGAAAAACTGATAAATCCTTAGAGAATAAGAGAGAAATGAGTGTGCCTAAAGCACTTCATGCTCATATTTTGCTCCTAATTTCTTTAGAATGACCTAGCTTGAAAAGATGATAAAGGGTTTGTATGGGTCCAACTTTGTTTAGCACAAAGACAGATGGGATCTTGGGATTCTGCAAAGCTGTTCCTCTGCTGGGCATACTTCATCTCCTCTATATAAACTGATCTTCTTTAATTGGTGTGGAAGATTCATTGTTCTGACTCTCAGACAAGGATCCCCACACTGTATGTGGTTAAGCCTGGCAGAGCTCTGAAAGGACAGTCTTGTCATGTCTAAGCACAGTCGGGACACTGTAGTATGCTTCCAGTGACCTGAGACCAATAAAAAATAGAAATATGAAAGAAGTTCTGACCCTCAAAAACAATTAGTTCATCCCTGGCACTGCCAACTATGATAGAAAAGATTGTGGAGTTCCAAGGGCATGGAAATACACTCAGTCAAGTTTGGGAACTAGAGAATCTGTTTTCTAAAAACAGTATAAGGACAAGAAGACAGTGAATATTGAAGTTTTAATAAGCTAAAGGAAGTATGATTTCACACTTCTACTCTGAGAAGTTGTTAATAAGTAATAAAAAGCTTTAAATCTATGCTAATCAAATAAGAGTAAATTGTATAGAGATAGAGATGGAGTTGTTATTTATTTATCTGAGAGAAAGCACGAGTTGGGGGAGGAGCAGAGGGAGAGGGAGAGGGAGAGAGACAAGCAGACACCCAAGCCCCTATGTGGGGCTTGATTCCAGGACCCTGGGATCATGATCTGAGCCAAAGTCAGATGCTTAACCCACTGAGCCACCCCAAGGTGCCCCATAAAAGTAAATTCTAAACTCAAAGACCAAATCATTCTTTTTTAATCTCCCCATTAAAAAAAAAAAGGAAGAATCACTTGATACTTTTTTTATTAGTGTACTTTTTATAAAAATAAAATATTTATATTATAGGGAATTATCTCTGCTACCCAGAGATATTATCAAAATAACTGTCAAAATTCTGGTGATTTCTTTCGAGATTTTTGTATCTTCCACACATTATATATTTTAGTATCCTACTCATTTTCCTGTGTCCTCAAAATTCTTCACAATTTTTTCTACTTGAGTAATATTTAATCATTTAGTTATGCTACAACTTACTTAACTATATTATACTGTTGCTGAAAATGTTGGTAGTTTCCCAATTTTCATTTTTATAAAGGATGCTGCAATTGATTTATTTATAACATGAGTCTTTGCTTCTGAGCCTCCTGATGGATAATACCATATTCGTTTTTGAAAGTTTGTACATTTCCTTTTCCACCAATGATATCTTAAATTCTGGTCTCTGCACTATCAACTCCTGCGCAACTAACAGAAGCTATGAACTTCCAATTAGTACAGTTCTCGTCCAGATAGACTGAAGGGCCTACTTAACCAGATACCGTGCTAAACAGTTGAGCTGTCCTGCTATTTGCTATCAGCTCTTAGACACAGCCTGACATAAAGCTTAAAAAAAAATAATGTCCCATGTATCATCTAAGTAAACAGACCCAAACAGTACATGTAGTAAAAAGGCTAGAAGTAAATAAATTAAATGTTGACAGCGGTTGTCTTTAGGTTGTAAACAATGAGGACTTTCTATCCTTCTTTTACTTTCTATATTTTCTACTATTCTTAAATCAATGTGAATTGCTTTTATAATGAAAAATACCCAATATACTTAATTTTTAAGAAAAAATATAGAAACTAAGCAATTTAGCCCTCTCAAAAACCACACATTCTTCCCATTGAGTGATACACAGTTTCCTATTAGTAAGTGAAACACCTTCAGTCCTAGCTATACCTACAAATTCAAGTGGGGGAGTAAGGCAATCATAGGGATCTCTCCAGGCAAAAAAACATTTCTGTCTCAATTATCTATATCTTTCAGACGAAATTGTTTTCTGGCCTGGAATTATCCAGATGACTGCCTCTTTCATTTTTTCCCCTAACTCTACATGTACAACTCTAAGACAATCCTTTGCCATTGAAAAATTGAGAAGAAAACTCCAGATTAAGAAGGGAAACACAGAAAAATTGGGTTGTGGGTATATGAGAATTCTTTGTACTATCTTTGTAACTTTTCTATAAATGTAAACTGTTCTAAAAAAAAAGTTCTTTTAAAAAAATGAGAACACATGGCCTCTGGAGCTAGTTTTCTGCCTTTGAGCTACTGTATGACATTAGGGAATAATTGAATATTTCTGGCCTCTACCTCCTAATATATCAAGGAAAATACACACACACACACATACACACACACACACACACACACACACACACACATATTCATGTCCATTACCTAATGTTTAGGGGTGTTGCAGTCACGTATAAAATAATAGCTACAAAAAAAACTTTAAAAATGCAAATCATTAAACAGAGTAAAATAATAATATAATTTAATAATCTTTTGGCCAAAATAGAACCTATTTTATATAATGGAAATTGAAGACAGCAAACTTCTTATCTTTAAATTATTTATATTTTCTTGTGATAATTTTTTCAAAAAGAGAGAAAAGTGCTTTGCTTAAAAGCATTCCTCAGTGATGTTTTTTCACAGTCTAATTTTTCCCTTTCATTTCATGATATTTTTTATCTTGCCTTTAAATTTACATCTTCAAATCCCTTGTAGACCATAATAACTGTCCTTCTTCCTACTTTAGATGTCCTTCCTCCTACTACAGATTTCCATTTAATAAACATAAATTTGCTTAATATTATTAATAGACATTTCACTGTTTCACCCCTTAATAATCTTCTTACTAAACTATGAGTTTATTCCAGTTAACATCAATTATATAGTATACATACCGAAACATAAACATAGAATTTTCAAAAATCATAATCAGAGATCCATCATGTTTATACATCAGAGCTTAATTGATTCTCCTCCAGTCTTCTCCTTTACACAAAAAAGACACTACCCAGATATTCAAGCCAAAAACCTAGTCATCTTTGATTCATTCCTCCCATATTACAGGACACAAACAAGTCATATTCAGTCTACCTTAAAGATTTATATGCAATGGAAGTTTTGTTGTTTCGTTTTCTCCCTTCATTGCTGCTACCCAGTTCGAAGACTTAAACATTGTCTTTTACCCACACTACTACAATGGTCTCCTATTTGTTCTTTGTCCTTTTTCTTTCCCTTCAATGATCTATTTTTCCATATCAGTCAGATGTGCTCAAGACTATCCAAACGGTTGCCCATTGCACTTTTTTTTTTTAAGATTTTATTTATTTATGTGACAGAGAGACAGCCAGCGAGAGAGGGAACACAGCAGAGGAGTGGGAGAGGAAGAAGCAGGCTCCCAGCGGAGGAGCCCGATGTGGGACTTGATCCCGGAACGTCGGGGTAACGCCCTGAGCCAAAGGCAGACGGTTAACGACTGCGCTACCCAGGCGCCCCCCCACTGCACTTTAAATCAGTACTCCTTAACATGGCTTACAAAGTTCTATGTAAAAAGGAACTCACTGATTCTCTTACTCATCCTACTTGTCTCTCTACTCCACCTCTCTCTGCTCCGCTCTAGCCACAATGCTGGTTCCTGGAACACCTCTTCCCTACGTTAGAGTCTTTTCCCATTTGTGTTATTCACTCAGGCCGGGAGTCTTCCCAAGGCTCTTCTGGCCAGCTCTTTTTCATTCTTCCTTCTCTACTATACCTTCCCTTACATTCAAAGTAGGTCTCCCACCCTAGTCTGCTATATCTGAACACCCTATTTTTCCCTGTAACATTTCTAATTGAAATGTTGGGTTTTTATTTGTTTTTCATTTTGTAGACTGCCCATCTCTGCCTCTCTAATGTGTATGCCCTTCAGGAGAGAAATTTTGTCTGTTTGACTCACCACTGTATATCCTGTACTTGTAGTAATTGGCATATAGAAGGAATAGTCAATATTTTTAATTGAATAAATAAATTGATGAATTAATTAAGCATAGATACAACCAAGATCTAGTAAATTTCAAAACATCATAAGAGAAAATGTTTCTTATCTACTGTGGATCCAAAGGTCTACACAGTCACACACCAAGAGCCAAAAGTCGTGGGCTGATACTCATAGCATTCATTATAGAACAAGTGAGGTGCTTTGTTTGAATTATCTATGCCATACTCCACTCCCATCTCTGGACACAGTCATTTTGCGCTTTTTCTATTTCAAAATAAATAGTTCCTTATAGGCTCCAATTCTAAATGTCAGCTGTTTTATTTCTAATGGATAAAATAGGTGTTTGACTTTCTCCAAATTCAAATTTGTGCATGTTTTATAACCCCTATTGATTTCTTGAGTGGTTAACCGTGTACTTGGAGAGTATAAATAATACACTGGGAGTGTGTTAGACCTGTTAAAAGGTAAACTAACACTTGAGACTACAAAGTACCATTTACTTAATAACTGATTTCAAGCCCTAAATGCTGTCCAAGTGGAAAGAAGCTAAGATCCACACCTCATCCTTAACTATTTCGAGAGCAGTTTTTTGTATTCAAAGTTATCACTGATTAGAAATTAAGGAAGTACCAGAAGCAAATCAGTTATTCAAAACTGGGAAGAAAAGGAAAAAAAGAGAGTATAAAACCACAGCTATTTAGAATATTTGGGGAATGAATTGTCCTAGATTTAAAAGATTTGCATTTTACTGAAGGATAACACTTCAAAGAACATTTAATGTTCAAATTTTCTTAATGGAGTACTATAAACTCCCATCCTTCTTAAACAGAAGATACTAAATAAACTAACATTTTCTTAATGACTAGGAATTCCATAAGGCATTAGCTCTTCAGGCATCCTGAAAACACAGACAGAGATACTGTGGGAGATCATACCCCATATGTGACCTGGAATCTTTTTGTTGAAAGGTCATTGGTATCAGTTTGATTCTTGGTCATTTGCTTCTTTCTAATAAAGGTAAAACGCAGCATCATTAGTTGTATAACAGTGATTATGTAAGATAACTGCCTTTCTTACAAGATGAATTAATAAATCAAAAATGAATGTAGCGCCTTCCATGAAGTTTTCCTCTCCCCTCAAAAATTCTTCTTTACTGGAGTTATTAGCATCCTTAGACATATCAGCACCTTTAAAACATGGTTTTTGTGTTGCAAATGCAATGAACTGCAGATGTCTCAACATAAATTTAAACTAAGGTAATCATATCATTTATCACCCAAACTCAGAAACTTTGAGAGTAAAATTATGCTGGAAAAATAAACATAAATTGAGACTGCCGAAGTCACATACTAGTTGAAACCAATCTTTCAGCTCATTTTCACTGATTCCATATAGGTTATTAGAAAATATATTTCATTAGTGTAAGTGTTTGATTGCTAGACTGTAACTGTATTAGTTTGCTAGGGCTGTCATAATAAATTACCGCAAACTGGGTGACTTAAAACAACAGAAGTTTATAATCTCATAGTTCTGGAGACTAAAAGTCTGAAATTAAGGTGGTGTTGGCAGTACCATGTTCCCTCCAAAGGCTCAAAGAGAGAAGGAATCCTTCCTTGCCTCTTCTGGTGGCTCCTGCATTCCTTGGCTTGTAGCAGTATAGCTCTGATCTCTGCTTCCATCTTCACATGACTCTCCACTTGTGTGTCTTTGGGTAGCCTTCTTACAAGAATGGTCATTGGATTTAGGATTCAGTCTAATTCAGTATGAACTCATCTGAACTGATTACTTATTTCCAAATAAGATCGCATTCTGAAGTTCCAGGTAGGCATGAGTTCTTGGCGGGGGCGGGGGGGGGGGGGGGTGCTGGCATTATTCAACCCAATACAGTAACTAATAAAATATCTGGCTATTGTATTACTGGATAATCATTAGAAAGTTTTACTGAGGGTAAAAAAAATGTATAATACTGGGCTTGAGAAAGACTTGCTCATTTGTGTTATCATGTCTCTAATGTAACAGGCTAAATGGAGAAACTACATGGAAATCTTAGATGGATTATCACATCATTAAAATTTTTGTTTTAGGAAAAAATACCACCTTTATTAGCTGTCTTATTCTGCTTAAACACAAAGATACTTGATTTGTAGACGTATACTGAGATATAATTGAGAAATACCATCAAAACAGAATAACTTTTCAATGCCATTAAACTGTTCAGGGGCTATGTTATGTTCAGAAATTACTTCTTAGAAAAACTATAAAATTCTGCTTAGAGTTGACTCCATGACTTTTTTATTCTCAGTTTTATTTAGAATGCTAATTTGAAATGTTAAACCAGCTTTCAGAAATACTCATAGCACAATCAGCTACATTTGTTTCTTAAAATTATTTTGTCTCATCGTTGACTATTAGAAAAGATGGTGTACCTTCTAACCCTTTCAATGAGAATCAGTCACATTAATTTGGTCAGGTACCAACATATGGCAGTACTCCAACTTTGCAAATGAATCCAAATCTACACTATAAATTCTCTAATTGCCTTTTCGGGCCATGACATCATTCAGGAGAAATGTGCAAACTCATCAACCCATCAATTGCCTATATTTGCACTTTCGAGTCATTTATAGGTGTCTTTCTTGTCTTTTATGGTTAGCAACACATTTTTGCTCTCCAGCCTTTTGTCTTTCACTGAAGAAGACTGAAGAAGCACAGCAAATATGGCTTTTACTTGTGCATCTATTCCTGTCATACTGAATATATACATTTTAGTGAGTATACCAGAGTTGTCCACCATATTGCACCTTACCTGTCATTTTTTAAAGATTTATTTATTTATTTATTTATTTGAGAGGGGGGAGGGGCAGAGGGAGAGGGTGAGAGAGAGAGAACCTCAAGCAGTCTCCCCACCTAGCACAGAGCCAGAGGCAGGGCTTGATCCCAAGACCCTGGGATCATGATCTGAGCCAAAATCGAGAGTCATTCAACCAACTGAGCCACCTGAGCACCCCCATTTTTTTTAAGTACTACTAGTTTTATTAATAAAGCTGTTGTGGGTTGACCGCAGTCACAGCAGTTTCTCTGAAGGGGTGACCAGAAAGCAGTGGGTAAATAGTGAATGGGAGTTAGTGCAGGAAATAAAGAACAGGAGTGGAAACAACACTTATATGAAGTTTAGCTTCTTAAGAAGAAGAGAAGGGAGATAAGAGGCCTACGAAGGCACATGCATTAAGAGAAGTTTGTGAATTCTTATTTTAAAAAGGAAGACACTCAAAAATGTTTAAATGCTAGTGGCAAGGAGCAAAGAGTGAAAGAGAACTGAAGATACAGGAGAGGAAGGAGATCACTGATGGAGAGAGCCCTTGAGGAGGATGGAGAGGTTGGGACTCATGATGGTTTGGCCTTGGCCAAGGTATCTCTCCCGGGACAGAAGGAAAAGAAAAGAAAAGAAAAGAAAAAAGAAAAGAAAAGAGGAGAAGAGAAGAAAAAAGAAAAGAAAAGAAAAGAAAAAAGAAAAGAAAAGAAAAGAAAAGGACTGGTTTTCAGAGCAGGAGTAGGATCCAGGTGGGATAAAGAATCAGGAATCATAAAGGACAAACAATAAATAAGATATGGAGGCCTGGTATTGTCTTCTGTTTTAATGAGTTCTTAACTACATGGTCTGCGTGTTACATTGGCAAGAGCTGGATTTGACCCTGGTTCTGCTTATCCATCGTGCAAATCTCTAAGATAAGCATTCAACCTATTTGAGTTTATGTTTCTTCATTCAACCTATTTGAGCTTATGTTTCTTCATTTCTACAAAATGGGATTTTTATAAACCTACCTTAAAGAGCTGTAATAAGAAATATTTTTATCATGTGAAGTATTAACACAATGTTGGGCATGTTGCAGATTCTCCAGTAAATGTAGATAATATTTATCATCAGCTTGTCTTGCAAATCTGTTTTCTCGGCTATGTTTAGAAGATGACAAACAAAATTATGGGAAGACAACCAAAAGATAGAGTTTATTACATACAGTACATAGCACAGCACCAGACACGTAGTAGGTACTCAAGAAATATTCATATAACAAACTACCAAAAGCCATTTTTGTCCTATTTACATTATTAAAACCTTTATTTCTGCTGTATTTCAGTGAATGCTCCAGCCTAAATCCTCCTCACTCTCTGTTGGCTAATAACTTCAGAGTCACAGAGGAAAACAAATGTGTCACCTAGAAAGGTTTCTCTGAACGATTTAACCATTTCTGCAAATGCATCCTATGAAGGGAAAAATAATTGACTCACATAGCCCAGAAGGCGGAAGTGAACAGGACCTGAACCCTCTGTCACTTGCTCTGTCATTTTCAGCATTGTCACCAAACAGGCTCACTAAGAACGCATGCCCAGTCAGCCATTGAGCAAATAAATTTCGTCAGAAATGCATAGATTTAGTTTAAGACTAAAGAAGGGAAGAGGAGTATCCTTGACATAAAATGGCTTCCCGTACTTTTTTCTTTCTCTCACGTTTGTAGTTAACTTCATCGTCGAAGAGCAGCTTGGAAATAAGAAAGGTTGCTGCAGCAAAAGCTCAGTGGGGAAAGCTCTAGCAAGTTGTCCCAGATAAGCTTAAGGCAAGTCCAGCTCTGGACTCCTGAGAGGTTAACGATCCCTACCTCTTCTCAAGGCCTGATATTTATGAAGTGTTGTCAAAGACATCTAAAGTTCCATAAAATACTATATTTTTAAAAGGTCTTCAAGCTAAATCCTCTAAACCTATAGGAGTTACCCACTTGCTGAGAGTTAATAGGCTCTTGACTGAATGGTGAAGTTTGAAAAGGACCATTAGAGGCCGAGTACAGTTTCTCCCAGTAGCCTGCTCCCTTCACGCTTTTGAGGGCTCTGCCATCCGAAGCCAGGCAGGGCATTTCAGGGCAGAAGATAGAGCAAATGGCTAAAAATCTGCTTATTTTTCTTTTAATAATAAGCAGATATATATATATTTATTTTATATAATGTATGTGTGTGTGTGTATAGATATAGATATACAGATAAAATATATTTTTGGAGGTCCAGAATTTATAGCTAAATCTGTGATTTAGCCTTGTGATGCCAAGTCCTGGAATTATAATAACTGTATCTGGATGTCATAAGTAAAATGCTTACACACAATTTCTTTCCCAAGATTGTACAGATTTCTCAGCTTTTATCTATGTAAATATATTACCAGTAGGAACTGAGATAATAAAGCCCCATGCAAATAATCGTGCAATATTGTGGCATTTCAATCACTCCAGTCCCCAAATTACTATTTCTATTTCAGATGCTAGTACTTTTTCCAATTTAAATTCAAGCAATTCTTGAATAATGTCATTAAGGCCTTGCCTGAGAATGTAGTAACGTGAAAATTAGTTTTCTTCTGCTTTATTTTAATTTGTGTGTCCAACAGGAATATTTATATACACAAGAGGTAATATGGATAATCACATTTCACATCTTATATTAGTGCATGATTGATGGTGGGGTAAGAAAGAATTTCTCCCTATCTCTGCCCATCCTACTTGCCAACCCAGAACACTGCCTAACTGGCAAAATTTTGGATCCAAATAGTTTCAATGACTCTTCTGGGAAAAAAAGTAGGTTTGACTACTAAAAGAAATGCTGCATTTGTAGCAAAGGACTTGGTTTCTGTTTTGAAGTTATTTTCCAAATCTTTAACAGAGATTAAATAACTAGGAACACTGTGACTGAGTCTCTGCTCTTTACAAAACTTGAGAATTGATTGTGTCCTTAAATGCTTTCGTGTCCCTTGCACTCGCCTGTCACTTGTAGCTGGCATTCTCATTTGAGTCTCTGTCTTAGAGGCTTAAAAAAGGAGAGACTCTTCTCATCTACTCGACTGTGCCTTGAAGAAACTATGACAGCAGGTGAAGCTATTATGGAATTTGTTAAGTTGCAAGAACTCCTATTGCATTACATTCAGAACCTGTTCAATAGGAATGCTTTTCTGGTCTTTAAAAAACTTCTATTGCAATTCAAGCTAGATATGAGGCTTTACTGCCACCTCATATGTTTATACGTGATAAGATAAGGAGAGGAAATCCTAAGAATTATATATCTTCTCTGAAACCAACTCTAATCAACAACGGGGACAATCATGACTTCACTTCCAAATTCATAATTTGATTCTGTCCCTGGCACAATATAAATATAGTAGAAAGAAAGACGATTTTTTTTCCTCGTTAGTTAAATAAACTATTTTCAAATGGCTTTGGAACTATGGCAGTAAGTAGGGGACAGGTAAGATTGAGTACCGATGTGCAGGTACATGAATACTCCAGGGCTGGGGTTTTCTTTTGTCATTATTAAATGTAAAAAAATAGAAGTATTATATAAACATATTAAAAATGGAAAATTTTAGTTTTCTGGAAAAGTGTGGCACATTTTGTGTGCCCATGGGAAAAGCTTGTTAAAAACATCGTAAACAAGACAGTACCACTTGTGTGCCTGCACTTGTCAAAGATAATTGGTGATGTTAAAGCATGATGTTAAAAATTGAATTTAATCCACAAACACATTGTTCCCCCAAAGGAAGGTAATGCATAAAAGAGCTCACTTTATGCTAGAACGTCTGGATTATAGACATTGTAAATATTGAAGATATCTTATGTGCTTTGATAAAGTAAAATGTCCCCATAATTAAGCCAAAGTGATTTCCTTTATTTACTATACCTAAATAATGTTCCTACTTATCTAATTCTTTTTCCCAGAGTATCAAAAATAATATTTTACAATAAATATTAGTATGTATTTATTGGTAATTTATTTTAAGTAAATACTAACAGTAGAAATAAATATTACTATTAGAGTTCAAAGAACCTAGAGGTCTGAAATAATCAAATCTCCCACGCAGGAACACCCTACAATATCTGAGCCATAGTAAGAAGGCTTCTTTTTAACACCACCAGAAACTCACTACTTCACTATACCACTCACTCACTTACTGAACAGCTCTAGTTGCTTAAAATTGTGCAGTAGAAATCTGGCTCCCTCAAATATCCAGTGAGTCCTCCATGTTACCTCTAGTTTAGGATCTTTCCAACTTACTCTGAAACCCTTACACAGAAGCAGACCACTCCTCAGGAATCAGTGGTACAAGAGATTTGTAGATATCCCAAAGAAAGGCCTGATTAAAGCTAAGTAGTGCTCTCTCCAGAGAAACATCATCTGACCAGCCCTCAAAAGGCCTCCCAGACTACAGTGCACCATGGGTATGGCTCGGTTTTCTAGCTTGTAGGTGCAGAAGTTTGATCTTAAAAAATGCCAGAACTGAGTGGGCTGGAAAAAGCTGACTTATGCCAAAAAAAATACACAGAGAGTCAGAACCAATCAATTTAACTCATATGAAATATGTAACTGTCAAATGGATGAGAACTCCAGGTGGTACTGTAGGCTACATAGAAATCAAATTATTTTAAGCCTGTTCAGAGAACAGAGCATCAGAACAAGGGAAATGGGTTGACTGAGTGAATAGCAGCATCAGACACTAATAGTTTTGTGCATCCATTTCTGCAACTGGGACTCTAGGTTCGCAAGTTCAGGTTGGCTTCTCAAGGCAGCACCACCCTGGAGAGCACTTGAATAGAGAACATGGCTTTCAGAAGCTTCTTTTGTCAAGCTCTAACCCTTGTCAGGAAACATTCTTTCTTTGGCTACATGGATAGTTTTAGGCAAGTTTTATACTGTCATATTTCTGCTTCAGTCCATAATGTGTTGCTTTGATAGATTAATTCTCTGAACAACATCTTATTTCCAGCTTTGGGGGGAGAAAAAGGCAGGGATAATGTTAAACACACACACGTACACACAGTGTGGGCTGTATTGATTTAAGGCTCTGAAATGCTATGCCCCGCTCTGTCCCTTTTCTACCCACTTCCCTTACTTGAGTTATGATAAGGTAAAACCTTGCCAGTCCTCATTCCCTCTGTTTCTTGCCTCCCTTCCCCATCTTTTTCCCTGAATGTGCCAGGATAGAAACAATACATATAGCTGTGCTTTAGAACAACCCATTTCTATAGCTCTTGACTAAAGCATTGACTAGTGATGGGCATGTAACCCTGTTAGCTCTGCTGCAATTAACTCATGTTATACCAGGAATGGTTTCTTAAAAGGGTCAGGATCCCTTTCAGAATAAATCATTTGTGAGCATTTAGTAGGAAACTAGTTGAAGATTTTAAGCAAAAACATGGAGAGTTTCTACCATTGTCACTATCTCCTTTGGCAGAAAGAGCACAACCTTTACATTAAATCTCTTTCTCAATGGAGGACAGAGAAATGGACGTCTAAATCATCAGCCACTGTATGAAAAATACGGACTTCCAAAGTATCATTTTTAGATGATTTTCAATCTTTAAATGCTTCAGAATTGCTTGAATACCTAGGCATAAACATCAGGATCACAAATACTATCATCCATACACATATTTGGTTGGAATATTAGATTTTCTGTTTCTATTCTTAATATGCTCAAATCTCATTTCTAAAATATGTCTATTGCATTACTAAAAGTGGTTATATATTCAGGTTTTCAATCAACTGGTTTACTTGGTTGGATTGACTATAAATTTGTTGACATATATTGATGATTCCTCATTTTCTTGCTCAGGGATCATTTCTTCTACTCATTTATTTTCAATCTCTCTACCTTTCTTATTTGACAGTACCCTATGAGCAGCATAACAGGGCACCCCAAGCTCATAAGGAATGGTGTAAACTAATTAGCAGATTTTATGATGGAAACTATTCCCCTCACACGTGATCATCCTGTCTGGATAATGAACTTTGTGAAAATATCTGGTTCCTACTACACTAAAGCAGCAGCCTCCCTCAAACAAGCTCTTACGTTGCCCTTGGACTTTGGTTTGTAACTGTGAACATGGTACAAATCCAAAAACAAAATCAGTATGGGACGAGAGATGGAGTTAAAAATAAAATAGCCTAAAAATGGATTTTGAGTTAAGAAAATTCTTGATCTTCTTTCATAACTGACAAAAAAGAAAAATAGTCCTAATAAGATGTGTTTGAAAAATACCATGCCTGAAATCACAATGTATAACTGAAGTGTAGGCAAGTTACAGAAAATTCTCCTGCATGCAGGTGTGCGGAAGCACTGAAGGGTTACTAACAAACACTAAATAGAAGTGTCGAATAGTTTGTGATGGGGAGAAGATCCAGGGAGAAGAATGAGAATCAGTGCTGGTCCGTTACATCAGCAGTGGGGCTGGCAAACCTCCCTGTGAAAGTCGCCTCTAAACGGCAGGTGCATGGTTTGACCACTGTAGCTTGTAGCCTCCTGGCAGCGGCAACAAATGAGCCTAGCCTTCCCCAGAGATTCACGAATGGCCACAAGCCACCTTAAGGTGCCTCAAAACAGCATGATCATCCTGCTTCTGTTTTGGTCACATATTCCCATATTGGAAATTTCACCCAACATTATTTATTTCAGTTTTTGTTGCCTTGATAGATTAATTCTCTGAACAACATCTTATTTCCAGCTTTTGGGGGAGAAACCAAAAGAGAAAACTTTGTCTATTTTTAGCCTTTTCCATGGAAGGTGGTTCATTCATTTTAACAACATTCAACAAAGTAGAAATAGAATACAAACAAAATATCGCCTAAATAGGTAAAGAGACACAAATATAGAACAAAGGAATGATTTAAATGCCATCTCCAGTCTCACCAGCATACTTATCATAAATCCTTTATTAATTAGAGTTGTGATTTGAAATATTACCCATCATACAAATGTGCATGAATATTCCTACACAGGAAAGCACCTAACATATTTAACAGTATACTTCAAACTTAAAATTCTGCAGATGACTAGCTAGATCTTAAAATGTATAGATATTTTACAGCTCTGCTTAGACATAAATGATGTATTTGTCCGATTCACCCATATTAAAGGTATTTTTTCTCCTGGTGAATGTATGCATCAACCATGACTGCTAGGAGGGTGCACTGTAATAGAAGCTATACCTGTAGGTGAAATCCTAGGAAATAATCTATTTCATAAAAATAATAATTCATTTTTAATCTTCCATTACTGCTGCTTCCATTACTTCGCTTACCGTGGGGTTGAAGAATATCTCAGACTGAAGTCAAGAAAGTTATACTTTTCATGTGTTTAGGCAAGAATTTTAAAGTTTGTTAGGTTAGGTCACAGATTATGGAAAAGACTCAAAAAAGGCAAAACTTTATATTATAAGATGAATATCATCAAAAGACTATTTAGAGATAGTATTACAAATATGAAGCAAATGTATTTAGGCTAAAGGTCAGGAAAAATATTTTAATATCTTTGTAGAAACATGAGAAAACAAAACTTGTTAATGGCAGAGGAGAGGGTTCACTTTAGAACACAAATTTTTTCATTATCATTAAGTTTAACTTTCGCATCACGTTGTTAACATAGGCCAGCTATTATGCATTGGAATACACTTAGAGCATTCAATATGTACTGTGTTAGTATCTCCATAAATGATTCTGATATAACATTTGCTCTTTCAATATCTTTATTTTGGCAATAAGAAAATGTATGGGTGCTAGTAGAATTCCCCTTCACAGTAGATGAAAAAAGCCTGAAAGAATACGTTTGTTGCAATTTGCATTTAGTTTTGGAAAACATCTGTTTAACAACTGAACACAGCCATATTTTAACTTTTAAGCTCCCACACTGAGAAAGTATCAAGGTATTGCAGCAATTTACTCTTAGGGACATTATGTTGAGCTTTGAAATTCAAAAAATAAGATAGTTTTTCTTGAATTATTTTATGATCAATGTACAGTCTCCACACAAGGAAAATTAAAGCTGTCTGACAACTCATAGAAGCATCACTGGCTATTAAAGATGGAAGAAATTGCATAAAAGCATGAAAAGCACTGGGTAATTTTGCAGTTTCATCTCTAAACACAATTGTGAAGATGTCTGTCTTTCAATTCCTCGTCTTTCTTCTGAAGCATGGCCTTTTAGTTCTTGCCCTTTTAAATATCTTTTCCCACTATAGCTTTGCTTCTTAATGCACTGGTTGATCTTACTGGGCTAAAAAGTATTTACAAAGGGTGCCTGCTTTTATCTGTATTCACAGAGAATGCTAACAAGTTAGAAGAAAGTGCAAGAGAACACCATATACCTTGCCCAGAACATTACAATGGTTTCTGCATGCATGGGAAGTGTGAACATTCTGTCAATATGCAGGAGCCATCTTGCAGGTAATGTTTTTACTCTTTAACTTTTAAAATGTATAAAGTAAAAACAGAGAACTAAATTCTGGATGTTTGCAAAGAATTGCATGACATTTTGCCTGACTGGGTGATGAGCAGCAAAACTTTTTACTGCCTCTCCTATACACACACACACACACACACACACACACACACACACACGAAAACCATGAAATGTGTGTGCCTTACATACCCAAGTACTATGTAATATACCATTATGTATACTCTTCTGGTAGAATTTTAAATTGTACTTTGGGCATTACAAGCTTCTTAAAGACTCAGCCTCCTCTGTTTTATTCATCACTCTTTCCCATGAACATAGAATAGCTCTTGGCACATAACAGGTGGTCAATAAATATTTCTGAAATGAATGGATGAAGACTTAATGTACCTAAGATAACGTCGTTGCTTTAGGGAGGTCATCTTTTCCAAAGTCCTTCAGGTGTTCTAATCAATACTATCAGTCTTGGTTTTGCTGAGCACATACTCTTTTCTGTGGATCTGCTATCCTCATGCCTTGTAGAGTGAGATTATTAGCTATACCGCCACAGATTCTAACTCAGTTGAGACACAAAGAAATTGCTTGTCTGGACTTAGTTAATAAATATAAGTATCTGCTGAATATTCATGAATAGAACATAATTATTGAGATGGTAAAAAGATGGTAAAGTCAAGGTGGAAAAACAAATGTATTTGTATTAAAAGAATCTATAAGTGGCATATGATGAAACAGGCTGTGTATTGTTATACAGCGAAAGGAATTTCTCTCTCTCTCTTCTGCTTCTCCTCTCCCTTACTCTTTCTTCTCTCTATCTCTCTCTCCCCTCAAGAACTGTCTTCCTTTTATGTTTTCCTTAACTGAATACACTACCACCTTCCAGTGAAGCCAGGTAGAGTGAACAAAACTGAGAGGTTGTTCCTGCTGCCCTGCCATCCTTAGCAGGGTCCCCGTTATTAAACCCTTCGAGGCAAAGATGAAAGACCCCGGATGTAGAAATTCCAAGTGAATACTAAAATAGTTGCACAAAGCCACTGACAAGTTGACCCTTGTTGGTATTGTTATGTGAACAGTTCCTTCATTTCATTGTCAAATGCTAATTTTAACACGTTGATGGTTGACTGGAGCTTTCTGATGAGGGTCCAGTGAGTGAGAAGCAATGTTCATTCTGAGATGAATAGCACATGGGTTTACTTTGCGGAACTCTATTGTCTACACCATAATTATTTTTTTCCTACTGAAATTTAGCTCTCTAACATAAGTAGACAACTTTATGATCAACAAATTAAAGAAATCACTTATTGTACCCTTGTGCTAAACGTTTTTCAACATTTATTCTCACTGTAGCATAGAGAACACTTCATCCAAAAATAAGCAATAGCTCTGTTTTACACCCATATCCTCAGAAACAAACCTTTTCTCAAGTAATCATGTCGATTTAAGTTGATTAAAGAACAAGTTAAATAAAAATTCACCTGAAAAAAATATAGAAAGAACGAGTATTTCTGGACATCCACTGCTTCTCTGTCCTCAAAATTTACATACCAACACTCCTGTCCTCAAAATTTATTAGTAAGTATAAAAGTAAACCTCATATCTTTGAAACCAAAAACACAAAGAAATCTTGTTGAAAATAAATAGTCAAAAACCATATCTACAAAGTAGCATTTTTTTAAAGAGGGAAACAAACAGCCCCGATATGAAGATAAATGTGTATGGGCCAACTATAAAAATGAATCCAGCAGCTACAGGTAACTGGACACTACCATTTCTTCCAGGTGTGATGCTGGTTATACTGGACAACACTGTGAAAAAAAGGACTACAGTGTACTGTACGTTGTTCCCGGCCCTGTACGATTTCAGTATGTGTTAATCGCAGCTGTGATTGGAACCCTTCAGATTGCTGTCATCTGCGTGGTGGTTCTCTGCATCACAAGGTCAGTAACTGTCCTCAATGGCCACGGAGATAAAGGAATCTGTTGTTCCTCCTTGCCTTACTTAGATTTCTCTGCTTAGGAGTCCCTTCGGACTCTGCGGCCAGCTGTTCGCAGGAGTCCTGTTTCCTCATCATAACAGCATGTGAATAGCATCGATTTTCATGCTGGAGTGCTACAAAGTATTTTCCTTATTTTTGCATATCGATGAGGATTGTTTATTTTTGAAGCAAAGATTTGTTTTTCTCTACTATGTGATGCCAATCTTTGTTTAAATATGCTCTTCTCTTTTGGCTGTAGAAAGTCAGTCTTCATTCAGACTACTAACAGACTATTTAGATGACAGTGTTGCCTTATTTACCCAGATCAGTATGACAAAAAGGGTTAGAAGAGATTGTATACAAGGCCTAGAAGAGTGTTAAAGTATAGCGTTCATTTATGGTACCTATATTTCCAATTATAACTCTGATATCATTTTTAACACATTTGATAGAAACAACAGGTACATTTTTATCTTAAGTTAAAATAGCTTTTAATCACAAAATTCAAAGAAAATAGCTATAATAAAAAAGACTATGTTGTAGTACATGAAAACCTTTGATATATGGAAACATGCAGCAAATATGACAACAAGCGTTTATATCAAACCCCCAGAACAATCAAATGGTAATTGCTTCCTGGAGAGCTAGATTGAGAGGGATCCAGAGACCTCAGCCAGTTTCAATAGGAGAGAAAATCATGGTTAATTAGTGACGTCTGCCACTGTGCTTGGAGTAAAGGAGTAAGGCCAGGTATTTACTTGCTTAACTTCATCAGTGTGTAAATTCATGGCAACCAAATCCGTATTATTTATGCCCTGCCTAACCGGAAATATTATTGAAGATACTTCTTTCTGACCTGATTTCACTCTCCTTGAGAAAAAAGTTCCCAGAAAGTTTTTCAAGGCTTTTGCCAAATTCACGAGCCATTTTAACTTTCATTCATTTGTACAGCTCTACAGTAAATCAGAATGTTTCCCCCCAAATTATTTTTCTAAAGACAAGAAAATAAAAGAAAGTATCAGACCTTTAGAAAATAAAGGCCATAATACATCTCCGTAGCCATACTGCACTATCTTCTTTGAGGACAAGTGTGGCATTTGCTCTTGAAAAAGACAAAATATGGTTCATAAATCCTTGCCGGGCCTAAGAGCTTAAGGGAAGATCATTGACTGGAGCTCTGTGCTGCTCCAAGCCAAGTTGAGCTCATAACTAGACTCTCACGTTTAGATGCCAAGTGAGTCAATGGATTATATGAAAATAGATTCTAGGGAACATAAAGATAACTCAAGAAACCAAAAATACTGAGTCTAAAGGAAAGATAGAAAAGAATCTAAAACACAAGCAGTGGTGCCATATACGCTAAGGGTCTTGAGCCTTCTGATATGTACACAATGTCAGCACGCGAAAAAGCAAATTCCCATTTAATAGATCTCCTCTCATAATAATTGGATTCGCATGTTTCCATCTCATAATAATTTTTATTATGACAAAAATGCAAACCTTCAGTACCCTAGCAGATGTTCTCAAGTTTGTTATTGATCACAGTCCTGTTCCCATAGGTTAGAACAGCTGGAATACGTAGGGTCCCTACCTCACCAAGCGTGGTGTGTGTATATGTTATATGTGTGTACCATACATGTGTGTACACACACAGATACATTTAATACCATATGAGGAAGGAACAGTGATCCCCATTTTCAAAACAGGAGCCCTGAGGTATGAGAAGTTAGCGAATCGCTAAGTGGGCACAGCTGAGTGATAAGGACAGCTGTGGAGTCCAGGCGGCCTAGCGTCGGCGCCAGCGCGCTTGCGCCCTGCTCATACTGCCCCGCGGCTGGTGATAATGTTGTGTATTCCGATGCTCAAGACAGCCCACGCTGAGCTCCAAATCAGAAGGAAGCCATTTTTTCAAGGCATATGGCTATTTTCATTTTACATGTTGAAACAAAACAAAACCTATTCTCTATTTACTTTTGAGGAAGAGTACATGAGCTAAATTAGCATTATTGTAATGCATTTTATAAAGCTTTTTTAAGATGTCCGAGTCTTCCAAAGTCTTTCCAGGAGCCACGCTAGTCCGTAAGCCACACTTTCCCCAGTGTGGATTCATTCTATTCACTTTGAGAATGTTCTACTCAAAAACCAGATTTTTCCACCCAGCTCATCTGCCCCTCCCCTAACCCTCCCCTTTTCTGGCCACCTTGACCACACTTGTCTGTCAAGACCTATTCTGACACATCCCATTGCTGAAAGATTGACAGACTGCACCAGGCAGAGGTCCCTTCATTCTCTTCAATTTTCTTTTAATTTCTCCATCACCTGGTCTCTCTTCTTTTCTCTCTCTTCCCCTCCTCCCACTTTTTTTTCTAATTGCTTCCTTTGTTTTTATTATTTTAGTCTAACATCTGCCCTCCTTCTAAATACAGCATGTGTCATAAAAATATAGACATCTAGAGACATGCTCTGGAATGAAAAGAGTTGAGAAGATGGATTTTCAATCTTTTTGTCTCCAGCTCCTACTTGCATTTGACTTTCAGCTCCATGTTCATTTTAACAGATCTACCACACTTCTGTAAAATATATATGTATATATAATATGTATATGTATTCATATATGAACATACATATGAATATATAATCTCTGAAACCCATCTTCTTATAATAAGATTTTATATGAAATTTATATTGTTGTTCTTATTTGTGTCATCAAAGCATTTGTTTATTGCAAGAGAAAAGACACCAGACCAGAGCTTTTCAGGTAATTTGACTGAATTTAGCTTTTTATAGAAGCGAAGTAGTTGGCACCAATTAATGTTTCCAGCTTACGGTATTAATACATAAAAATGATACCAGGCTGAACCAAAACAATATCCCTTTTCATTACATATCAGATATTAAGAGTTGGCTCATTCTCTGGTTGGATAGGATTTAAACTTTTAGCACTGAAATGTCAATATAACATTCATCCTGAGGACATTTAAAATATAAAATTGTTGAAGACATTTAAAGTGAGATTAGATGAGCTCACAACTCGCTTGGTTGCCTTGTGCTGAGTCATTCTTGTGCCTTCCTGAGTAAGCGATTGAGGACCAGGTAAATGTATTCCTCTTCACCTTCTGCCTCTGCTCTGCAGTGCTCCCCGACAGACGCTTAAAGACAACCGCAGGAAAAGCAAAAAAAAAAAAAAAAAGTCTTCTAAAATAATCCCAGCTTCTACTAATAATAAATTCTTTTGTCTGAAATATTTTAACGATTGGCTTAATCCACAACTTCAGTCTGTAATTGTAGGACCCAACTTCAGGTAACAGCACTGGACTAAGATTTGTAAACTTTCCAACCTTCTAGGAAATGCCCCAGAAGCAACAGAATTCACAGACAGAAGCAAAATACAGGGCACTACAGTTCAGACAACACAACAAGAGCATCCACGAGGTTAATCTAAAGGGAGCATGTTGCACAGTGGCCGGACTTCCGAGAGCTGGGACTACACAATACAGTATTATAGACAAAAGAATAAGACAAGAGATCTACACATGTTGCCTTGCATTTGTGGTAATCTACACCAATGAAAACATGTACTACAGCTATATTTGATTATGTATGGATATATTTGAAATAGTATACATTGTCTTGATGTTTTTTCTGTAATGTAAATAAACTATTTATATCACACAATATAGTTTTTTCTTTCCCATGTATTTGTTATATATAATAAATACTCAGTGATGAGAAAAAATTGGCATTCTTAAATTTGCGGTATCTCATAACTGTCACTATAATCAAGCCGGTACAGCCTGTACAGGCATCAGTATTGCATCTTTCCCCACATCCTGAGACAGAGCATTAGTTTACACAGGACTCAGTGGCTAGGTTTTGAGTGATTCCGAGATCAAGGGAAATGATGGTTATTGGAAAAGAGAAAAAATAATTTACTTTATATCGAGTGAGGATAAAATATTTCAGATCTTTGAATCATCTCTATTTCATCAACTTTCTTCCCTGGTCTTCCATTTTCATCCCCAGAGCTGAAAAATCTCTGGCACATAACTTAAATCAAAGAAGAAAGGGGAGGGAAAGTGTTTTATAACTCATAAAAGAGAGGGAAAGAAGATACTGGTTTTTATTTGGAAAGCATCTTAGAATCTCACTGTTAAGTGCATATACCTGAAGGGTCGGGAACAAGTTACACATCAGGTATACACAGAGCACGAAATCTGTTCCATTTAGGTGAGTGGAATTAAGAACTTGCAGAAAAATTTAATAACATCATTAAAAGTGAAACACCAGAATCATAGATTCTCAGAAGCTCCTTGCTACGTTTACAGCACGGAGTTCTTTAAAAAGAAGTTAGAATTGCCACCAAATTCCTTATGAATAGCTTTATGGCTAATGCTGACCCATTATTTGAAGTGGAACTACGGTGATGATGATAGTTCATAAAAAAACAGAGAAATACATTGTAAGCATATTTATATGCTGAGATAAGAAAGCAAAATTAATCCCATAGCATCTAAGAGAATTTAGTGGGAAGTTGATAGGAATTCTTGAGCATATAAATAGGTATGATCACTTTGGGAAGAAATAAAATATGAAAATTCTCAGAGAATAAGAGGTCAATAACAAAACAAATAATTGCCTTATTATCACTTAGTTCTCCCCAGCTTTCCGTGGCTAATATAGTAAATCTAGAGCTTTCTTTACCTCCTTTCAATGACCTCTGCATAAACTAAAAGGAATGACACTCCTGTGTCCAAAAAAAAAAAAAAAAAAAAGAGACAAATATCAAATCAACACATTCTGGATATAAAATATTCAGTGAAAAATAAGTTTCCTGAAGTGATATTTATGATATTTATAAAAACATTTAAAAAAAGGTGACAATCTAAATAGGATTTAGGGCTCTGAAACACTTGGTTTTCTATGTTAGTCGGCACTCCGAGAAGCGTGAATCTACGGGCATAACCATCGCACAAGGGTTTCCATAAGTCGGTCTTGTGCTACTTGTGCAAAACAGACGCCATTTGAACGTGTGCGTGGAGCTCTAGCTTGATCAGCAAGCGGAGAGGTGGACTGGCAGCGGTCTCCTTGTCAGACTGCAGCCGATGGCAAACACACCCTCCCCTAAAAGAAGAGCGACAACGGCGGCGCACTACAGAGCTTAGCGGAGCTTGAAGGAAAGGCAATGCCACCGACCTTTCCCTGTTGAGTATGAAATGACTTGCTTCGCTAAATATCGGCATGCTGTTTTTGCAGGATTTTTTATCAAAGAATCATAAACCCAAGTGTTAGAAAAGTCCATGGAGTTATTAATACGGTGCATTCCTATTCACCTCCACGCTCACCTACCCCATTTGGGAAGTCCTTTTAAAGGATACCCAGCGAGTCCTAAGTGAACATACAGTATGCGCCAAGCACTATTCAAAGTCTTAGGGAAATACAAGTAAAGCAGGATCTTTACTTTAAAGGAACTCACAATCTAGTCCTGACAGATAATCATCCATATCATCTCTACTTGCATATTTCTTATAATTTGGAATTTACTCTTGGTCAATTCTAATCTTGAGATATTATTTTTCCTCTCAGATTGAGTTTAAATTTACTTCTCTGTGATTTCTACCCATGGCTCTTATTTTTCCTTTCTGGAGCAAAGGAATAATGACTCATGTATTTAAAAATATTCAAACAGATATGACCATTTTTCCACTCACCCTGCAGCCCCTTTGCAAGTACTTGCTTCTCCAGGTGAGACATCCTTGATGTTCTCATCTGATCTTCGTGTGATACAGTCTCCACTCCCCCCCAGCATCCGCAGCGCCCTCGGACAACTTCTAATTTGTCTACACAGTTCTTTAAGTGTAGAGCTCAGAATTACACAGTTGTGGTCTGGCCAGAAGAGAATATAGTTGAACTTGTAAAAAAATCGAATTTAACTGAGAGCCACGATCTCTAAATTCAAGTTCCTACTCCGATCACAAATTTGTTGTGGAACCGTGAGCAAGTCATTTCACATCACAGGCCTTATTTTCCTTATCATTTCTATCTCTGTATTTCCAAGGTTCTAGATATTCAGAAACCAGACATTACCCTTTCGTTGTTGCTACCCAAGACCACATTGACTGTTTTTGCTGCTTGTTCTCAACTTAAATTTAAAACTTTTTAAATAAACTACTATTAAGCCATGTCATTCACCCATTCATTATATATTTATTTTACGTGATACCTGTACCGAGGGCCACCAGTTAGCAGCACCATACTAAGCTATGAGAATGCGAAGATAAGTAAGGCAGAACCCCCGCCTGAAAGAAGCTCACTGTCAGATTGTCCAGGTTCTTTGCGTCAAAGATCTCACAGTCCTAGCAGGAGCCCGAGAACAATTATGAAGAATGTCACGAAAGCAATGCTAATGGTCAGTTCAGAGTGCTTGGGGACGCTGCAGGAGGACTCTCAAGGCCAGGCAGATGTGGCTTTTCACAGTGAAATACACAGGATGACTTCCTCGCTCTCTCTACAAATTCTGACTTCTTGCTTCTGAGATTTTATCCACTGCTCATTGCTCTCTTTATACCCTTCTTTTCTCCACAATACCCAGAGCAAATAGCAGCTTCTCAGTGAAGCCTCCATGATTCCCTTGGCAGTCTTCCCAATTCTCTTACAGCACTTCCCATGTTATTCCTGAATTGTCCACACAAGTCTGTCTTTCCTTTAGCCTGGGAGCAACAAGAAAGCAGAAAATTAGCACCTTGCCAATTGTTTCCATTTATTCAACAATCATTTATTGGGTGCCTACACCACACCAGATATTCTTCTAGGTCTGTTATATAGCGATGAAGTGGATAATAGGTCTCTGCTCTCAGGCTTACATTCTAGCAAAGGAGAGAGAGAAGAGGATTAATTAAACAATAGAGGAAAAACAACAACAAAGCTATAAAGTTATCAGTTCTATTTAAAGAATCCAAGATAGAAGGAGGTGATTCAGGGTGGCTGGGTGGGGAGGGGGATTGGATCCCTCCAAGGACAATGTGGTACTTAAAACTTGGCTTCTGAAGCAAGACAGAAATGGGTCCCAGTCTAAGTCCCACTTCACTAACTACTCTACCTTGGGCAAGTTGCCTAATTTCGGTATGCATCATATTTAAAATAAAATGGAGAGAAAGATGTTTTCCCATACTCAAAATCGCTACTGTGAGAAGTCAACAAGACAATCCGTGTCATAGAACAATGACATGCACAGAGTCAACCTTTGATATCTGGAACTTTTTTTCAGGGATATAATAAATATTAGTTGTACAAGGAATTAAGAAGAAGAAACCATATTTCACCAGCTGTGTGAAACGTAAAGGGAATCATATAGCTAGAGTTAGGAGGCATCAAGCTATCACACTTACTCCAAGGATTGTCTCTTGTGGAGACAAGAAAGCTGGTTCTGGAAAAATGAGGCAATATAGAGTTAAGAAACAGTACAGCCCCTCTAATTTTTTCCAATGGGTTCACTGGCATCATGTCTGAACAAGAGGAGGGATCATTCTTTCATTTTAAAAAAGGTCTAGCCTGATAAAGCTCATACTGTTAAACCTCTTGTGTGTGTTTCCAGGCACAGGATGAGTGAGTCAATATTGCAGTGACTTTGCGGGGCTGAATTCTTTACTTTCATGAATCCTTGAGGAGAAGTCCGTGCAGACTATCAAAATATGACAGAGATTATCGCAGAGTCATACTAGACTCTCTGCTAATGTTTATCTTCAGAGGCTACCTCCTTTCTCCAAAGTCATGCGGCACCTGCACTGTTACTGTTCCCCGATTAGAGTTGACATCTTGTTGTATAATTAATCATCTGGCTATCAGTAACAAAAACCTTTTCATTTAAGTAATTGCTATCTTTATACGAGCATTCACATGATATGAAGGACGAAGGATTATATAAAGTAAGGGTATTGGTTTATAACTAACGCGTAAACATACAAATGAATATGGCCCTCCGCGATCAGCGTCAGGAAGGTAGGGGTGAAGTGCAGCCCAGCTGGTCATATTCAGGCCTCCTTCCAGCCTCGTTCTGGACAAAAATCTACTTCATAATTCCACCTACTCTGGGAATGTGACCTTCATTGATATCTATCTCCAGTAATACTAATGAGTTATTCTAACTCAGGTTTTTCATTTACTTCTAACTTTTTAATTATTTCTCATGATTTCTCTTGCATCAGATAAGAAGTGAAGGAAATGATGTCTTCCTTTATTTTCCAATCCAAATTCAGTTCAGCACAAGAACCTAACTCAGAGTTAATGAGAAGTCCAAAATCAGGTGTTATGTGAGAGAGAGGACAGGACCAAGAACTGGTCCGTTGTCCCTAGGACTCCCATTGCCATCTGTGCCCTGTCGCTCTTCCTGACCCACGGAGGCTGAGCCACAGTGATCTCTGAGGCAGTCGATCTCCAGACACACACAGTCAAGCCATTCTGCCGGGCGTTGGAGGGCTCGATGCCCCTCCTCTCTGTGAGGGTCCCCACTGGCTGGGCTTTCTCCCCTTCTCTTCTCCATATCCTAAGCACCTTTTTTCTTCACTTCACAAAGACTTCACTTCCCTGCTGCAATCTAGCTTAATTCTCCTCCACAGAGCAAAGGCTTGAAAAACAGGCCTTTTTAGGAGTCCAGCTATGAAAACAAAGCACAGATTAATGTCCTGGGTTGTCACCGCAGTGCACCAAATTATGAGTACATGTTCTAATAAATCACATTTAACTAAAATTAGAAAACACAGATAAGCCAGAAACGTAAACACCACGGTGTTTGCATATATCCTTCCAGATAATTTCTGTGAATATATGTTGAGGTTTTTATAAGACAATAAAATAATTTTTAATGAATGGAATTCTCACTAAAGGATAGGCTACAAAGTGTCACAGTCACGTAAGCATCATTTATGGAACTACACACACACACGGTGTGCTTCTCGTGGAAGGTTTAACCTCTCCGTCATGAATCAGCGAGGCCCTCAGAGCTCAGCGGAGGATCCCAAAGCATCCCTCTGCATCCTTCTCTTTGTCTCCCAGACCACTAACTTCCACCCCCTCCCACGCGACTTGCCAGGGCCCTTCCACTCTCAACGCGCCGGGAGCCCTGGCAAGGGACTCTCAGCCTGGTGCTCAGCCGCCGTCCAGAGTGGGCCCACGAAGGATGGGGCCAGATCGACAGTGTCTCCTTAATTGTCCCTCCGCCTACCTTGCATCTGCCTGGAGCTAGAGATGCCTGACAATTCTACCCTCTGCTCACCACGAGGGAGTCCTGTTTCACTGGCACTCAGGAGAGGCCTCTGTCTGAGTCCCGGCCCAAGTCACTGTCACGTGCCCACAACTTACCGGGCCCATGCTGTCATTCCCCGACAATTTGCATTTAAGTCATTTTCAGCTCGTGATGGTGCAAGCCTCTGAGCTGGGTCCTCCCCCAAACTGGGACTCTCCTTCCCTGCCTTGATTGCTATGAGTAAGAAGCCGTTCAGTGGCATCAACTGAGGCATTCAATTTCTTTCAGAACCAGGGGTTAGTGTAAGTAGTGTAAAGTGAAATAACAACAGCAATGACTAAGCTAAGAAATGTGCTTATTTTTACTTTTATCCATTCAAAAATGTATTATGTGACTTTTTTCAAAATACTTGAACCAACTTTCAAACTTTACATTGGACACAATGTAAAACTGACTAATTAAAAATACCATAAGAAAGTTGTATTATTTCCCTAATGCACAAATAGCAGCCGGTGGTCACCGGAGCTGAAGTTAGCTACTGTGAAAGGACAGAGAATTTTGCTGGATGAACTTGTCCAGTAAAGACCGTCTATTCTTCTAACAAGTTCTGCTACATGTAACTTCAAGAGTCTGTTTACAAAACAAAGTTGAAAACACTGGTCCTTACTACTTACTTGACAAAATAATTCTTAACTAGACGCGATCTCACCTGTTCATATCCATAAGCTCCGGACCAATGGCATGTCGAGCAAGACACCCTCCGAATGCAAACTGACCATATGAGGGGTGGGGGGGAGAAGAAAACAGGGGAGAAAGAGCTAAGAGAGGCGCCAAGGCCCCCAGAAGGTGAGAGGAACGGAGACAGCAAATAACTGGATTGGGAGGAGAAAGGGTGGTTATGGGAAGAGGAATTTAGAGATGGTTCATTCGAGTAGCCCTTCAGGACAAGCGCGTCTGCAGCACGTAAGCCGGGTTGCGCGATTTGGGGAAGGCTTCAAGAAAACGGGGAGCAGGAAGGTGACGCCCGGAAAGGCCTCTGGCCCTGAAGCCTCGGAAGGCCCGTGTGCTGCAGGTCTGGGGTTGCTGGGTGAGGCGCTGGCTGGCAAGCTGGGCAGAGTGAGGTCAAGGCACGGCTCTCGAAGTGATTTCTCGGGCCTCTGGGTGAGGAAGAGAATGTGTTTAAAATAAGAGTTTTGTCATGTGCATATTTTCTTCCTCACAATTCTTGACCTCAAGATATGCAGATTAGATTCTTTATATTCTGCACAACAGCCTGTCCCCAAGCCCTCGATCGGCTCTCCAGATAGAGAATAAAGGAACAGTTCATCCCCTCCACCCCAGGCCGGCCCTCGCGCTCGGGGACACAAACGCAGGCCGCCCGAGAGCACCGATGCCACTACACCGCGACACAAAGTCCCGGCGTCTCCGAGCGGCCCTGAGCAGCAGGAGAGGGGAGGACGAAAGGGAGCGGACGAGCCCCTGCTTCCAGAAGACAAATCCATCTCGGTCTGCCTGGGGAAATAGGGGTCAGAACTGCCGAGCAGAGCAAACCATGGGCTAGTATTGTTTGGGTCTGAAAAGACGAGTAGCACGAGAAAAACGAGGGCTCTGTAAGCGGAGGTTAAGAAAGAAATGGGAGGGGGGCCCCGGGTTCCAGCCCTTAGCCCCTCCGAGGGAGGGCACACAGCGCAGTTCTTGGAAGGACAGCAGGAGCGGCGTGACTCACGATGACGCTCACACCGGAGGCTCGGAAAGAGCCGGTGGCGTTACCAACGTCCCCCCAGGGGCTGAGACTTCCCTGCACCAGCATCCACAGAATAACATTATGTTTCCCTTTTAAACAAGATGTACATGAATGTTCAGTGGCGCCCAATTACAGTAATGCATGATTTACATACAATTAACTCTCCTGCTTAATTACAGTCACGCAGGGATTAAGGGAGAAAGGGCTTTTACTTTGGAAACGTTATAGGCTTCAACACTCAGCCTCCCTAGGAGATCTTTCTGGCCTGACCACAAACAAAAACGAGTCTGGCAGTCTCTGGGCTTTACCCGACGTTCTCTTCTCTCCTCTCAAGATTATGCATCACCCAGGTCACCAGAGTCTCTATCTAGTTAGAGCAAAAGGATCCCAAGGCCTCCTCTGAAATGGGAATGTATAAACTGGGGGGCTTCGTAGGGAGGCTCTCCCGTCCGGAAGTCTTGCATACGGTGCGGACTTTAACCGTCTGGTAAAGGAATCTGCAAAGGGTGAGAGAATGAGTCTCGAGTTTTCCAGAAGCAGCAAAGAAAATGCTTTCTTCAAAGGGCGATCCAAAGCTGCTTTGACAACAAAATGATTAAAGGCTGCCTCTTCTCTCATCGTACATCTGTCACTTTTCTGCATTCCTTTTGGCCACAAACATGAACGCAAATTTTCTCTGAATAAGACTTCAGATTGCACATTAACAGGGAATTGGAAGTGAACTTCACTGCAGCCCACACCAGAAGAATTTTTTCCCCAAGCCTCTGCGGGACCTGGTGCCAGAAAACTGGAGTTGGAAAAAAGTCACCGAGCTGGCACAGTAAGAAGATGATTGAAGGCAATGGGGGGGCCTGAGCCTTCGTCGTTATCAGTTCAGTGGGGACGTGAAAATCCTTCTCCGAAACGCCACGCAAAAACACCTCAAGGGGACCGAATGCCCCCCACGCTGGCTAACCACAAACGGTGGCCACGCTGTCAACCCTCTTTTCATCCAGTACTCAGAAGAGCCGAGCACCATAAGCAAAGGCTTCGAAGGGGCAAAAGGGACACCAGATAACCTGTGAGCTCCTGCAAAAATTCATGGAAGAACAAGATCCTATACTCGGAACAGATTGCATTTGCAAGCAAGGGACTGTAAATTGAAATTAGGCAAATTGGATTTCATTTTCAGAAAATAGAAAAATAGAGAAACATACTCTCAACTCAGTGCCTGAGTTCATTTCCTTAGCAATACCTGTAAACACTTCGCCTGGTCAACCAGCTCCCTGCAGCATACCAAGAACTTTCAGGTCATTAGCCCCAAATTGCATGTCATCTGTGGAAGCACGTGGTATACTCCACAAAATTATTTAACTTGATAATCCCTGCCTGTTTATTTGGCAGCAAAACATAAAGTGAAGAGACCTTCAAGTCCTCGTATCCAGGAGGGCGCCTGTGTGGGAGATTTTCAAAGACCTCTCTGGAAAGGCTGGAAATAGTGTGCCATCGCCTGGTCTTGTGAGGAAAATTGGTCTAGTCATCTGTATTTTGCTTCCTTCTTTTCATCATTGCAAATTTTTTTCTGTCAGAATCGGAGGCATTAGAGAGATTAAGTTGTTGATTTTTTTCTCTCTTTCTTTGAAACAAGGTCTTTCTGTTCTCTCGAGTTTCCATCTCCCTGGCCCTCACTGCTTCACATTATGCCCCATACTATAAGACATCCTCACTTTAAAATTCATGAATCAACCTTGAATTCTCCATCCTTTGATCCTTCATTGAGTTGTTGTTTCACAGCATCAAAAAACCTCAAAAGCTAACTTGAATAGTGGCCATACTCAAAGGAACACTGTGCCGGGATTGATCCTAAACACACAGAACCCAAACTACTTCCGTTTCAGACCTAACCCCTTGGCGGACCTGATAGTAAGGAGCGAAATTGTCCTGAAAGGACTGACTTTTTCTACCTAATGATGTCAGAAGAGTTTAAGAATTGATACTATGGTTTACTGCTTGTGGTAATGTATGATGTATATAAAATTATCATTTTATAGTTGATAAGATAAAAACAAGACTTGGGGCACCTGGGTGGCTCAGTCAGTGAAGCGTCTGCCTTCAGCTCATGTCATGATCCCAGGGTCCTGGGATTGAGTCCCACATCGGGCTTCTTGCTCCGCGGGAAGCCTGCTTCTCCCTCTCCCTCTGCCTCTCCCCCTGCTCGTACTCTCTCTCTCTCTCTCCCCCTCTCTCTCTCTCTGTCTCGAATAGGTAAATAAAATCTTTAAAAAAACAAAAACAAGAACAAGACCCACATGTATTAATTTCCTACTCATCTTTTATGGGAGAGGTATAGTTTTGGGCATTTTATGAATACTATTTCACTTATTTCTCACAATAAGCCTCTGAGATACGTCATTGTTATAACAGTTTTGTGATGAAGTAACTGTAAAGTAACTTGTACAGGTGTAGATCATTTGGCCGAGGTCATGGAGCCAGGATGGACTGCGGTCGAAATTTGAATCCCGATCATCCCAAAATTAATTCTATTCCACCATCTCATGCTGTTCCCATTACTTTCTATTTCATCCTAGCATGTCAGAAATTGTACATTTTTCAGGGTTACCTATTGGTCAGCCAGATGCTTGTTCCAAGAATGCCTCCATTGCTCCTATTATTTTGAAATTTTGCTACCAAAATTATCCTCAGAGACAACTTATGAGTCACACCAGAACACGTGTTTCAACATATTAAAAGGATGCTACTTTTAGGTTCCTGTCTTTCCCTCCTGTCAACCTCTCCTCCTTATTCTCCCAATTTTGGTGAACTCAGCTGTCCACATAGCTCTTTCTACCTAAAGTATAGATGCCAGGGGGAAAAGTTGAACAAGGTAATTTCAGACTTCTATACGTGATATCATATCAGACATGAACTTGTTCATGTATATGTTTATTTGTTTCTCCATCTTTTTTCCATCTCTGGCCTCTCTACCCCAAAGCATGTTAAGCTAAATGAGATCCAGAAGACTGTCTTGTTTATATGACCTCAGTGTTTAGAACATTCTTGGAACACTGTAGTTACTCAATTAATACTGAATGAATGAATGAATGAATGAATGAATGAATGAAAGAAATTAAAATCATCTCTCAACTTCTGCCAATCTACTTGGAATACTGGCTATTGAGTCATGAACGAAACTATGTTATTATGGCATGAATTGTCAGAAGTCAAATAAGACATGTTTGGACATGGTTTGAAAGTTACTAGTCTCTGAAAGAGGCCTCAAAGTCTCAGCTTCTCAACTGACCGCATAGAGGCTGCTAAAAGGATCTTGGAGTCCTGTTTCCTTTCCCCTCTCCTCCTTCCAGCCCTCCGTAGGCCATACTAGCTTCCAGGCAGCACCCTGGTGGGTCAAAGCGTGGCATGCAGCCGGTGTGCCATAAATTACAGTCATTACAACACGTCGGCAGCCCCCCAGCTGAGACCTTTAACTCATTGCTAGGAGAGCTTTCAAGGGCATCCACTTTCAGAAAGGTTTAGGAGAATTAAATGCCTTTTGCAACCCTCCAGGTTTGTTTGTTTTTTTTTTAACTCAGGTGAATCTGACACGTATTGGTTGCATTTTATCTTACAATCAATTTAATTAGAATCTGTTGGTTTAAAAATTATTTGTTTCTGAAAGACACTGGAACTCTAAGATCCATCTGTAAAGTTGTTTTCTGCCTCATCTCCCATTCTGCGCTTTCAGTACAAAGCAACATAACGCCTTGTGGCTACCCTGACTGCCAGATAAAGGTGCACCAGAACGCTAAGAAAATGAGGGGACGTGAAGTCCTTCTCGGAATCTACAGCTGTCATACACGTTCCCTTTAAATAGGCAGAATGGGAACATGTTCTCGCTTTATTTCTTAATATCACTTAGCTCTGATCTGACTTTAAAGAAGGGAAACTTGTTTAATGGCTCTGCATGGCAGAGCTCAGAATGGCCCAAAAGTGACCTGCTATGTAGGATGAAACTCAAACACAAATCTAGGTAGGAGTAAAGGAACAAGGGAGCATCTCGTCTGATTTCATTTGTTCAAGACATGGGTCTTGATTCTATCATTAGCCATTCATGTGAAGGGATGCAAGTAAAAAAGAAAAATATTAGCTACCGAAGAATAGTACTTCCAAAGCTACCGAGGTAGAAACTGTAAAATGAACCCTGCTCTCCATGAGGTCAGTGGTAAATGAACGAGATGTATTCAGAATAAATTACCACCAGCAAAGGCAAACAGCGAGCACTCCCTGGTGAGGTGAGCTGGTACCTTTGGATTTTACCCACCAAACCTTGTCATATGGAAAATTGGAGAGAGAGAAGGGGAAAAGCTTTGTATGCGACCTAATCTTAAGGGTCTGTATTGCTACCCCTGCCTGTTTTAAAAATCGAAGTAAAAAGAACCTGCTTTGTTAATGGTTCATAGAAACGATGAGTAGGAAGAAGGCACTGAATCTGTCAGACCCAAAATGTGCTAAAGAGAAAAATCTATAAAATAGTATAGGAGATTAAACTGTTTTTAATTGCATACATTGCTATTATGTGTTTGCACATTTATTATTAAAATTTGATTACTCTTTCCCTCCTTGGGATAAGAAAAGTAAACTGGAAGTCCAGTGAGATCTAATTGGGTTGTATTTGTTATCTGGACTGGGTCCACTCGAATCTGTCCTGGGTCCAATGAACTATTCCAAGAGGAGGCTATAGGGACAGAAGTATATTAGGAGCTACAAATTCAGGGCAAGGACAGCCGTAGCTACTATAAAGGGATTTACCGCAAAGACCTCCACATCGAATACATGGGAACCAAGGCGAAATGTTAGCTATGCGCTTTCAATCTTTGCGTAGAGACTTGCTCTAAAAACAAATTGCAAGGAGATCTATGAAGCCAAACTGCCTATGAACAATGCACACTGGGTCCTTTTTAAAAAAATAAACAAACATCACTATATATAGTTTTCTAGTTGAAAAACAATAAAACTCTCTGAATAAATAATTTCTAATTGATCGTGAACATTTATAGTTTAACATTGACTTGTGTTTTCCATTCTTGGTACCATTCTTGAGAAGTGGGGAGACCTGGGGGAAGGGGCAAGGAGGACCAAGTCTGAGAGCACAAATACCAGCTTGGGGGACGTGGATGTTTTGCACATCCTTTGAGAAGTCTTGTCTGGGCACCGTGGTGGCCACAGCTATCGTGGCCCAGGACTACACCGCACTGGCATTTTGGCAGCGGGGTGCCTGGCAGGGAAGGCAAATCCCGAGTGAAGCACAATCCGCCTGGTTTGATGCTGCGTCATAATGAGTTGCCTGTCCTGATCACTTTTTCAGGTGTGCTGTAGTCTAGGAAACAAAGAGGTCTGAGGACTTAGAAACTAAAAATCGAAGCTTGCCAAGTGGTGAGGGGGTGAGGCCAAGCATGTTGCTTAATGTCTTGGATAGTGTTTACCTTTCCTAGGAGAGATGTGCACTCTGTGAGTTACCCTAGATACTCCCACATCACACACTCAACTTCTAAGTTTGACTTTGAGTCTCTGAAGCCCTAAATAGTACATACCTGTTGAAACCAAGACTGCCTGCTGCCCTGTGTCTCATTAAAGGCACTCTGAGCAGCAGGATTTGACTTGCTGACCATCCTGATGAATACTTGAAAGAGAAGAAAAGAAACCAAGAAATTCTCCCTCAGAAATCTCTTTACTAAAATCTTTGTAGGGCTTTTAAAGTCTTCTTCAGGATGGGACTAGAAAACTTTTCCCCTGACTTACGGATCTGAATTTTATGAAATGTTGCTCAGATGATATAACTTAGGTTGAAAGACATCCTCTATTCATTTCGGATTAAAATAGTACCTATTTAGTTCCGCCATCTTTGTTTCAAACTACGGTATAAGACAGCAGTGTAGCGGGACACCTACTGGCAACATTATGCTATTGTGTGTGTTTGTGTCCTTGCACGTGCCCACATCCACATGCGTGTGATCAGTGAGGCCCCTTCGCTGTTAAAATGATCAGTGGGCTCAAAATTACTATAAATGCCTTTTGAAGGTAACTTTCAAAAGTGACACACTCTTCGAACTGAAGAATTGTTCAGAGCTTTGAAAAATTAAAACAACAAATGAAGTTCAGGATGAGAGTTCAATAGGGATGAGAAATAATTCATGTAGATACAAAAGATTCAAGAAGGTTACCTCAGATTTTAACTATCCTAGCATTATTAATTTAATTTCCAGTCATTATGATAATACCAAGCATTTAGAATGCAGTTAGTGTTTATGTAGATGGAATCACTCCTTCTCAAAATTACAATTTTGAATTAATATGCTATTAAAAATGTCACTAGAAAGTGCTTTTATTATTCTGCTAGTAGAATAACTGTTCCCTGTTTCTTTTGATACATGAAATTTCAGAATTTATTTTTTGATCATCCTTAGATTTTGAAAACTGTAATGTTTCTGTTTAAGAATTCTCCTTATGCTGCATTAGTGCCGTGTTCTTTGACAGCATAAAAAATATGCAAATATAGCCTTTTTAATGGTGATTTTCATTTTGTTACTGTCATTTAACTAAAAAACAACTGATGATGTTTCAACTTATCACTTACAACAGCGAAGTTACTGAATTGATATTTATGTTCAGAGCAGATGACACAGAAACAAATATGTCTGAAAACCATCTGTACCATGTTGATTTCTTCCTTAAAGGCACAATGGAGCTCTTGAAGTCTAGCCTTAGAGGGAAAATCAGACTCCAGGGCAGAGATGGCCCATTCCTGTCCAAGAAAACTGGGCAACTGAGGGTTGCTGGATTGGGAGACGGGCTGTGGAGAAGAGGGGCAGAAGGGGAACGTGAGAGTGTGAAGTCTGCGCCTTCACAGGAATCTCTCCATTTTGGCAACAAGAGCTCCCTGCTTTCTGGCCCTGCATCTCCCAGACTGCCCACTTGGCTCCGGGCCTCGCGGCCTACCTCTCCTTGCAGCCTCTCCTCTGTATTACGCAGCGTCTCCATCTGTTGCTGGTTGCCAACCTGCTGCTTAGGAAACCCCAGAATACTCCGCGCCGAATTACGTGGGAGTGGCACCTTTCACAGCTATTTGAACCAAGAGAAGCAGGCAGCTGGGTGGGAGGAAAGTGGGATAGAAGAGCTTTGCTGGAGCAACACGTCCTGCCGAGCAAGACCGACTCTCAGAGGTGGAGCTGCAGGCTTATCTGGGGAGTTGCTAGATGGCGTGTAGGAAGCGTTCTGTTCTTCCAAGATGATCAAAAATGAGGACGCCTCTCAATGGGCCAGTGGGTAGACTAGCAGACTGAATGGGCTTTGCCTCCTGACCCGGCCTCGGTAAATGCTGCTATAGGCAATTCAGTAAACTCCACTGTGCCTGAATCTCCTGCTTCTGGGAGAGCCACACCTCCTCTTCCTGGGGAGAAAAACTAGGTTTCTTGGGAATCTCTCTGCCTTCTCCCGCACACACATTCTACCCAGTTTATCTCCATTTATATATCCCATTAGCAGGCAGTAATAATTATAATAAGAGTTCACATTAACTGGGCACTTACTCTTTGATACCATTGGCATTAAGCTCATGTAAGCCCTTCAGAGCCACTCTGTACAGGTCATCACTGACCTCCCGCCCCCGCCGGCTCTGGGCCCCCCTTTTTGTGCCCTGGGAGGCTGGCCATTCTGGACTGCGTCTTTAGGCTCCCTTGCCCTTTGGATGGGCTCTGCTTACAGATACAAGTAACAGGCAGCAGATAGATGGAAGAGAGAAAAATGAGGTCAGGGTATTATTCCCTTTTTCCCCTGTCACGGCAGGTCGGCAGTGTCCTGCTATGAAAATCCCTAACCAGCAGCCACCCCCTATAGCTACAGATTCTTCTCCTTGCCCCTTAAGGCCTAGGGGTGATAACTATTCTGTTCCACCATCTCCTGTTCTTTCCCTCTATTAAACTCTTCTCAACCACTTGACTTGGATGGGCCATCTTTTCCCTACTGGGACCCTAAGTGATGGATATGCATAGAATCCTCTCAACAACCCCATGAGGTAAGTACCCTTTTTCAGGTGAGGAAACCATGACTTCAGTTGGTTTAGACCTCACCCCAGTTCGTGTATCTAGTAAATGAAATGATCACATTGCAAACCCATTTTGCCAACTCTGAACCTGTGTCCGGTATTGCCAAGATGATCAATGCTGACTTCATAATAGTCTATTACTGTATAAAGTGGTATTTATTTCAATTAAGCCATCTCTTGTCTTAATCATTGCAAGATCCCAGTCTCTTGCTTAGACTTACTTACTGCGACCCTATAACTTTAGGGAAAATTTACTTGCTTATTTATGTAACAGAAGACTTATTAATAAAACAAAGTTTACGTATTTGTATAACAGAAAACAAGTCAAATTAGCATAAGAAAAAAAGAAAATTAATCTAAGTTTGTTGTGGGAAGCCTCAAATTGCCCCCATTATCCCCACCTCCTGGTATTTATGCCCTTGTCTAATCCCTTCCCCTTGAGTGTTGACTAGAATTATTAACTCTAATGAATAGACTGTGGCAGAAGTGATGTGATGTCACATCCAATAGTAGGTTATTTAAAAAAAAAAGAAGACTTCGATCTTGGCTCCTGGGATCACTCTCTCTGGGAAAAGCCAGGTGCCCTGGGAAAAGGCCTAGGTAGCAAGGAACTAAGGCCTCCAATAGCCACAAGAGTGAGCTCCAAAATGGATCCTTCCCTAGTTGACCCTTCGGATGAGTACAGTCACAGCGAATATTTGATGGCAGCCTTGTGAGAGATTCTGAGCCAGAATCTCCCAGCTATGCAGCTCTGAGATTTTTGACCCACAGAAATTATGAATTAATAAATGTTTGTTGTTTTTAGCCATTCAGTTTAACCAACATTTGTTTATTCTCAGCTACCAAGTTTTGGGATAATGTATCATGCAACAACAGATAATTTAGATTTTGATTCTTGAGAGTGGTTCCAGAGGAACAGAATCTTAAGGATGAGTTCCCTGAACTGGTTCTGGGTTCAGTGAATCACTCAGGAATGCTGGAGTGGGGACAGGAGGCAGCAGCCATTTTGTAGCACACCGCTACACCCCTGCTGACCTGCCAGCTCACCCGTCGGCGTGAGGCAGCAGCCAGCCTGCAACTGCTCTGCCTTCCCCCAGATCTTCCCTTTCAGCTTCTCCGAATCTTGGGCCAGTGTGTGTGTGCTTAGTTCATTGCCTCATAAAGACTGCTTTCCCAGATCTTTCAATTGTGGAAGGTCAAATACCTTGAACTTCACAAATTAAAGAAAGGGTTTAACAAAAAGCGTAAGCAAGTCGGGAGCCAGAGTAGTTGGCAACGGGAGTTTGTTGAACTTTCTTCTCCAGCTCCACCCTAAACCCAACTGTGGTCTACCAGTTTCTCTTCTCAGGTCTTCTAGTGCCAAATTCCATATTCTTGAGGGGTATTCTAACTGATCCGGCTACGGTCAGCTGTCCTCCCTTGACCACTAAGCTGAAGGTTGGCAGTATGACATGGTAAAAAAATAGAGAGACATAGTTTCCAAAGGAGAAGAGCAAGGCCAATAGCCCTCCAGACCACTACAACCTCCCAAAGCTCTCCCTGCCTGCTCTGATTTACCCTACCCCGTCCCCGGGGTCACACCTTCCCACCAGGGCTCATCTCAACATGGCTCATCTCAAACTACCGTTTGAAGTTCAGCTAACTCACCAATACGCTCCGTAATCCACAATCCACAGCTACCAGGCACAGGCCGCTTTAAAGCCCCATCAAGCTACATTCATACACAATCCATGACAGTTCTCACTTTGTTTTTTGTTATAATTACTCATGGACTTCAAATCTGAGTTAAGCTTTCAAATGTGTTACCCGCTCATCTCACTTTTATTTAGTAATACACCACACTTTGGTCACAGCACTGTAGGCGGAAAGGCTACCTGGGGATGCTTTCTGACATTACAGATTTCATTAGATTTTTTTTTTAATTAGATTCCCACCCTTTTGCTATCAGTAATGTTTTCTCACCCAGTGAATAACTGCTGGATAAGAAAGAAGCGATAACCCCCTAATAAGATCCTTTGCCAGATAAGGGCAAGCGCAGTAGTAATGAGAAGGACTTAAACGTACTTCCGCAGGCACTGAAAGGCTTTCTTAAGACAAGTCATTCAGTGCGCAGACGGAACCCTGTACATTTGCTTGAATGCGTACAACACATTCGTGGTGTTTTGCTAAAAGAACGTTCATTAAGTGGTCCTGTCTTTACATTTCCTAAGCATCACATAGGTATTTTAAGTGAAAAAAATGAGTTCTGGAAACTAGAACCAGATCTCATTATTTTGTGTGCATGAGAATATCGTCTGAATTAGTTGTTTGGACGAAAGTCCTGAGCTCCAGAACTGAAAATTCAGATTCAGTTGATCCAGGATGGACCTGGGAATTTAAATATTTAAAAAGCACCCCCAGGGAATCCTGACAGTGGATATCTGCCTGCCCACACCTTGAAATAAAAATTAAAGTAAACTCAGAATTTAAACCAGTCATCTTTCCACTGAATTAGCACCAAAAAAACCCCTCCTAATTCTCGTGAACACAGTCATATCACCAGGCCATCCCATAGTCCAAAGGTGTTCCTTCTGACCTGGAGGCTCGCACTGAGTGAAAGGGGAGTCAGGCCTAGGGTCAAACAAGCCAAGAAAACTCTAGAAAGGAGAAAAGGTCAGAATGAGCACGAGCACCTTTTAGCCTAAGTTTCTGAGCACCTTGATCGTGAGGCCCGTGCAGCTCGGTGGTCGCCGAGGAACGTGTTCTAAATGCTAGCGAAATAAGAAAGACTGTTTTGTTTTAAGAAACAGTTTCTGTTTAGAATGTTTGGAAAATCAGCTCGTAATAGCATCCTTTTATTGGTATCAACTCCGGAGATTTGGTTGCTTTTAGAATGATGTTATCAAACAACTTCCCTTAAAACCCGCAGCCCTGTTGCTTTGCGGCGTGTCAGGCACGATTTACCCTTCATTATGTTCTCGGCAGAGGTGTTTGTATGAGACACTGTGATCTCCATGCATTGCTTCCTCTTTTTGTTCTTCCATAGCCGCGAATACAGGTGCTTTTTGGAAAGCCTGTGGTTAGTACAACTAACCTATCGGTTTTACCCCAGCCCACCCGGAGGGTGATGGCTTTCAATGGCCGCGTAGGTTTTGAGGATGACAACGTGGCAGAGAATGCTGAAATGGAGGTGATTGCACTGAATGACAGATGGGGGTCTAAGTGACCAGGCTTTCTGGCCAAGCATACAGGGAAACTCAGGGATTCAGGTGGGAGGTGAAAGATAAGACAGACGTAGTCAGGAGCAGGATCAGAGGCCAAGGGCTCCACGCTGTGTAAAAAAGCCATTGGAGGAAATGCGTATTCTTGTTCCGCTAGAGACAAAAAATGAACAAGTAATCATAGTCAGAAAGTCAAGGTCAATTACTAGAACAGTTGAAAAGGTAGCAAGACAAAAAATAAAACCTTTCACACTAGTCAGCTGCTAGAGCCAAGGAGCCAAGACAAAGGAATCCTGGTGGTCTTTCTGCTGAACTTGGCAACGTTTCCCCTGGGAGGTCTCTGTGTTACTGACTTCCTCCAGTGGGCTGATTAAACACGCAGAACCGCTTGCCTCTACCAAGACTACATGAGACCCTCAGAGCAGGACGGAACTGCTTCTGTGTTCACCCATTCACCTGCTCTAGCTGGAGACGCCCTGTGTAAGCGGCCTTGCAATGGCCTTCATTCCACCCTCCCCCACCTTCCTAGCTCATTTCATACAATTACATGTCAGCGTCTTTATCACAGGGCGCACATCTATTTCCTTTGAAAATTAAATCTACCTTAGGGGAGGTTCTCAAGGGCATATAGATTGTTCGCTAAATATTCTCATAGACCGAAAGTTACGGGACCAAGTATTACAGGCCCACAGTGTCCTAGCGCCTAGGAAGAAGACATTCACCCACATTTCCAGAGAATACTATTTTCTTAACTGAGTATCAAGGCCTTACCACATTAGTCTCTTGGATTAATGTAGCAACTTTGCCCGAATGAGCTCTAAACGGTTCCATTAGGATATATGTAAAAATAAGACAAGAAAAAAATAGAGTCATCCAGAGCGGGTACTAACGATTAGTAAAGGGAGGGATAGAATCCAGTTCTCTTAGCCCTCAGCCCATAATTGGTGTATCTATTTAATATCAAGGGTGGAAAATTAGGTAAAACAGTCATGTCCCCTCCCCCAACATTGCTTTCTGTCCTGAGAAAGGAACATGAGAACCGCAGTGAGGCAGGTAACAAAATAGTATTTACTGCCCTACAGAGCTCTCTTAGTAGAGGAAAGCAGCGGTTAAGTACACACACGTGTGATACATGACCGGAAAGGAGAGAAAGAAGGAGTAACTACACTCGTCCCACCAACTGCTTTGTGAAGTGATACGAAAATTCCCAAGCCCCTAGTACAGGGTTCCCAACTCCTGCACACACGGCCCTCGGCCCCTGGGGGGACCGGAAGCCAAGTCACACTGCTCTCCCTAAAGCCCAGGACAATGACTGGAAAACACTATTGACCCCCGCTTTCCTCCCTTTCGCACCCAGCCCTACGTGGATGGCTTTCAAGTCCTATCTCAGAATAAACAAAACTGTACTGGTACATCCTGCCAGTGAAGGATTTTCTAAGTCCTCAGCTTCATGGAGCACCCGAGTACGTTCAAGTTAAAGTCACCTTGCAAGTCTTACAATTCTGTCGTTCTTTAAGGAGTTCCTATTAAGTCTTAAATGCTTCAGAGATTAAAAGGGTATATTAACGTTATTGGAGACTTGAGATAAAATGCCATGCCTTGCAGGGTATCTTAGCACTTAATGAAAACATTTTCATCACATTCTGAGTCTATTATGCCAGATCGTCATTTCATAAGTTGTAAGATAATCTTATTTTAATTAGAGGAGATATACCAAGTATATTAGAGTAATACAGTTAAATGCATTCATCAACTTTCTTCTTGTCAGGTAAAATGGCTCCTTCAGAGTTTGTCGTACTGATGTGCTGCCACAGGTGAAAAAAAAAAAAAACCAACCTAAATAAATAAATATATATATATATATATATATATATATATATGTACAGAAATTCTGAATGATCTGTAAAGCGTTACAGGACTGTTTTTTAAGCCTATATGAGGCTGCACCATCCAATATGGCAGCCACCGTCTCATGTGGCTACTGAGTACTTGAGGAACGGCCAGCTCAAACTGAAATGCGCTCTAAGTATAAAGTGCACGCTGGATGTCAAAAACGTAGTCCAAAATATAGAAAATATCTCAACGATGCGTGTACTGATTACATGCCGAAATAATTATATTTTGGCTATTTGGCCTAAATAAACTTCATTTGTTAAAATTAATCTCACCTGTTGCTTTTACCTTTTTAAATATGGTTACCAGAAAATTTTAAGTTTTATATGTAATTCACATTACATTTCTCCTGGACACTGTTGCACTCCATCATCTAAACAATATATAAGTTCAAATCTTACTTATCTGTAGATATTATCCATGTTGTTAAATAATAAACATAAATGATAAAATGACAAATGTCAAATAGGCTCCACCTAAATTTGGACCAAATTTCCAATTACCTTTTCCCACTGTCCAGTAAAATGAAAGAACGGAGAAGCGAGTCTTAACAGCAGTGTGAAGGAAATGCCAGCAGGCAGGTGAGTGGCTGCAGAAGAAAGTTGGAAAGCCCTTTCCAGAAGCAGACACAGATCGCCTGATCCTCAGGAGCGGATTGAGAAATGAGGCCAGGAGTATCTCGTGGAAGACCCACTCTTGAACAGCAATCACGCTTATGATCCAGACATTCAAGTGGAACAGAGAAAGCTTCAAATTCCATCTTGTGGTTCTGCAGTTCTTCCAAGGGAGAGGGAAGGAGAAAAGGTACATGTCTGGATAGGAAAGGTTTTCAAAATAAACAAGCATCCCTAGAGACTGTGTTAAAACACCTTGTTGGAAGACCAAGAAAAATGTGAACACCGATGCAAACAGACAACACTTAAACAAAAGCCACTCGGGCCAAGCTGGTAACATAAAAGGGCCAGACAAATATTTTTAACTGTAAAACTTGCTATTCTTGAAGAGAAGGAATGTAGAGCAGGTCAGAGGCAAAGTCAAAACAAATGGTCCATGAAGAAAGCAGTAGAGCACCTCGCAAGAAACTCCAAAGCGGAAATGCAAACCCTATAGGTACAACAGCGAGAAGAGGTGAAGGTCACTCGGGGATGAAAAAGTGATGAGGGAGAATCAGTGAATTATTTGTCTCGGTCTGTAATGAAAACTTTAGAGTCTCACTTCCATCTTGCTTTTGGTAAAAAGGAAAAAAAAAAAAACCCAAATGGAGTCACCCCACCCCCATGAAAGCTATCCAATACTTAATTACAATTTCAACCTGTCCCAGGAATGTGACCTTCTAGCAGTCAGTCTGAAATTTCCTGCTCAGCGCTAGCGAAATCATCTGCATGATAAAATCCCTGCGGGTCCCCTCCCCCCAAAAAGATAAGGTCCCTGCCTAAAACAATTCTTTCTTTTCTTTTGCTAATAACTTCTTGCCCCACCTGCTTTCCAATAAAACCCTTCCATTTCTTACAGCTCCTTGGAGTACCTCTCTACTAGCCACACGGGATGCCACATGCGGTTTCGCCAATTGCTTAATAAACCAATTAGATCTTCAGATTTACTTGGTTGAATTTTGTTTTTTAACACTTTGAAGCAGACAAGTCAGAGGTATTAGAACAAACAGTGGGAAATAGAATTTTCCTAGACTTAAGTTAAAAGCCGAATGTAAATAAATCACCAGGACCAGACGGCATCCACCCAAGACTTTGAAAGGAACTCGAGGGTGAAATAAGCAACTGTTGGCCAAAACATATAACCTGTTGTTATTAACTACCACTATAGGGGAAGAATGGCCGCTCGCCAGCATGACTCACACTCATAGCGGGGACTCCAAGGGAGATTCTGGAACTAAGCCTCTTGGTTTGATTTCTATATTTGATAAGGTGATAGCTTCTACATAAACTGGGAAAAAGCAATAAATAGAGAGTTACAGTTTATAGGAGTTGGCGAGTCATCTAGGAGGAACATGTTTCAGGTGAGTTGCCAAACTTGAATCAGATACTAGGAAATTCTCAAAATTTGTTGAGTTTATTTTAAAGACTGCTTATCTGTTGGAAATCAGGCCAAGTATTTATGAATAAAATTATATAACAGTTGGGATTTCCTTTAAAATACCCCAAAAGAGGGCACCTGGGTGGCTCAGTTGGTTGGAATGTCTGCCTTCCTTGCAGGTCATGATCCCAGGGTCCTCCCTCTCCCTCTCCCCCTCCCCCCTGCTCCTGAGCATGCGCGTGCATTCACTCTGCTCTCTCTTCTCTCAAATAAATAAATAAAATCTTAAAAAAAAAAAATACTCCACTAGGAAAAAGTTAGGAAAAAGAACAGATATAACAAGAAAGAAAGCAGACTGTTGATAAGATGCACCCGCAGTGGTTTATTATCCTTTTCTTTCTACTTTTGTGTGTTTGAAAATCTCCATAATAAAGCTAAACATTAGTCAAGGAGAGAACATAGGAATATATAAGCACAAGTCCAAAGAGAAACCAATGAATACTGTTCATTTAGACTTTCAAATACACTTCGACAAAGTTCCATACTAACATTTTATATACACACAAGCACACACACAAAGTGGGGTTTTTTTTTCTTTCAGTTGTAATGAAAGTTTTTCACACAGAGAGGGATCACCCTACAGACAAGAGCGAAGGGGGAAGGTTAATGGGAATTTCTCTGGATGATAAAGTGATAATAGTGATATCCCTGATGAACCAGGTTTATATAGAATCCTAAAAGAAAGAAAGAAGAAAGAAAGAAAGAAAGAAAGAAAGAAAGAAAGAAAGAAAGAAGAAAGAAAGAAGAAAGAGGATCAAATGAAGAAATCAAGTTTGTAGGTGATATGAAATTGATCTCCGCAGTGAGTTATCCAAACTTATAGGGAGAAATAAATAAATAAATACTGAAACAAGCAAACGAGAACCTTCCCAGTCTGCCTAAATAGAAAAATGGTGGATGATCTTTAATGTGTACCAATATTAAAAAATAAACTTTAGAAAATAGTAATATAGAATATATGTGTATAAGATATGAGATCTTACCAACTACTAAATTCTACAAAATTGTTTTCCTTTTCTTCCTCTTCTTCTTAGAATCAGGTTATTTTGTTTCTATAACTCTAGAGAAACACAATACTGAAGACTCCTGGGAATGTTTCAGCAATAAAACATTTTCAAGCCTAGACATGTCTAAGGCAGCCAAGGGTCTGCCATTTCTGGTCACCACATGTCAGTGACAATACGACCAAACTGAATGAAGTTTAGCGAATAGCATCAAGAATCAGTAAGGGAGTTGAGTAGACTGTCTCCTAATAGATTTAAACAGTTAAAACTTCTTGGCTTAGAATCACAAACCCTGAGTGATATTGTATGATCAATGTTTATTGAATAAAAAGCATATAAACAGACTGATGAGAACTTCATTCACTGATGGACAGAATTAAGAGCTACTACTTGAAATGTTAAAGCTTTAGTTCTTAAATAAAACTTGTAAGATACTATACACTGAGAGCAAACTTCAAAAATACACTACCCCCAAGAATGGGTTGAAACAAAAAATATGAAGGGATTGAAGGAAACTTTAAATTTATGTCCAATTTACTGAGCAGTAGGAATGGATATTTAGAAAAAAAAAAAATCCACATTGTTTTTCAAAGTAAGAAGAAACTAAGAAGGGCAAAAAAAAAAAAAAAAGAAGCGCTACAATATCTTTTGGTGTTCCTCTCAGTGTTGGAATAGTAGTAGACTACATGGACAATAATACAAGTTTTATTGGATTAACTTCATCTTTGATACATTGATGTCACTTTTTCTTTTATTATAATTAAAAATTAATTGCAATGATACAAACATTTCAGTTATACAATTCAATTTTATAAAGCATAACTTTACTAATTATGAAGATACAGCATATTACAACTTACGTAACAAAAAAGGACTTACTAAAAGCCCCAAATATTTGTATTATGATTTGTCATTATACCATTTTTATATAGTTTAATTCACCAATGATTAGAAAATTAGTTTTAGTAAATTATTCTCTTTAGTTTTTCCTTAAAAGCCATATTTTATATATTTATATTTTAGTTTATATTTTATAAACACTAGTTGGCTAAATTTTTTACTCATCCATAAAAGGTAGATAATATTCTTATAAGAAATTACTGTTTCAATGTGTTACTCATGTCTGTCTTTTAAATCGCAAGATGCCGAATGTGAAATGGTTAACTCATTTCATTAAATACGCAAGAATCATTTTTTCCGGTCAGGGAAGCTGATGTACAATAGAGGTAAAATGACAGTAGGAATGCTGTCCATCAGGATATTCGCTTATCTGATCTTTCCCCCAAATTATTGCATTGCTTTTCAATCTTGTCATAATCTGTATTAAAAAATCAACTAATCATCACAGTCCACAAATAAACATTTTCGCGCTACTCATCTAAAAAAGTGGCATCATTTCTTCATCTCTCAGTCCCGCTTGTTCATAGGTTCTTCATGTTCTAGATAGCTAATACTCTTACTTGGGAAATTATAAGTTATGAAGCCAAAAGTGAGGTTAGAGTGAAATTTCCTGTTCCTCTCTTGCAGAGGATGGTGGTGATGGTTTCATCTGTCACCTCACATGAGGTGAGCCATGTCTGGTGCCCAGGGCAGCCACATATTTGTCCACCTTGTCACAGTGTCCCTGACCCCACTTCTGGACTCATTCTCTACGTTATCTGGTAGACGTTAGGTAAATAGCAAAAATATGAAACCCTCATCATTATGGCCAATATTAAACCCTTGCCTAATAATCTTTTCCTACTTCTGGTTGTTAAAAGAAAATTATTCAGTTATAACAGCTAATCAGCTAAAATATTAATAATGGTGATCTTTGGTTAGCGGTTTTATTGGTAATTTTAATTTCCTTCTTTATATTTTTTTAAATTTTCTAATTACCTTTAATACAGATCAATTGATTTATAATCACGAAAAGCATTAACAGTATTTTAAAATGTATTTCACAATTCTCCATTTATATATTTATGTGATGGGAAGGAATATTTAGAGTCAACGATATGTCACTGGCAAACAAGTTTTCAGAACTGGAGTCTTACATAACGACTTCTCGTTTTCTCTAAAATAGAAAATGCACTTGATTTCCATCCATGTAGAAGATGTGAATCAAAGTCTTTCATAAGGAAAACAAACTAAAATGATTTCTGGGGCACCATTTTAACTTTTGATGAAGGTGTTTCATCACTATCTACCATCCCTACGTCTGAAACAGACCGAAGGATGGGCTTAGTTATGA